>NC_136982.1:26578326-26693326 GCF_032717465.1 Coenobita brevimanus
AAATTTCCATCCATGATTTGTATAGCGTTCAGCCCACCTCACGAAACAAAACAAATACTGTAGTGAAAGGAGGGTAGATATGGTTTTGATATCTTAGTACATGCTGTATAATGGACTCTCATCCGTAATGCTACATTTTGGGAGCCTGACACCCTCCCTCAGTGGTTCTTGTGGGGTTAGCCCCCTCCCAAAAATTAAAAGTCGAAAGTAAGAGAAAATTAACAAATGGTTTTCAGTGAAACTTCTCAGGTCAGTTAGTCTGGTTCCACGATAATATCTTCCACTATATATAATTTTCCACCATTATATACAGTATATCGGGGACAACCCCCTCCAAAACCTGCATAAGATACAACATAGGGGAAGGAAAGTAGTTATCGCTTTGATATTTTAGTTCATGTAGCAGAATGACCTCTCATCCACTGACTACTACTACTACTACTATTGCTGCTGCTGCTGCTGCTGCTGCTGTCACTGAAAGTATCCTGGGATAACACCGTTTAACAAATGCTACCATTGCGATTAGGTGGCTTTTACTTCGAGATACTTGCTTCTTGTAAAACAGTATTATTAAATTGTAATTCTTTCAAATCGGCATGCCTATCGCATGACTAGGTATGCACTTTCCATGTTTTCTCTGAATACACAGGATGAAGCTGTACATCTAGTTTATCACCATCGTCATCATCGTCATCATCATCATCACCATCCTGACTCTCCGATCTAAACATGTGGTGAAGCAAAATCTGGAATCAAGGAGAGAGCAAGTACAAGAGTGGAAGGACTATCAACAACATATCCAGTGAAAACGGACTATTCAATCATCCACGCCTCATTCCATCCCAAGGAATCCTGGCTTCTTCACACAAACAAAACTTAATACGTATTATTATTATTATTTATTATCATTATTATTATTATTATTATTATTATTATTATCCATCATTCCAACATTGTTATTATTACTATTATTATTTCCTTTTGTGCGACACTCATCACATACATAACCGGTCGGTTAATCATCAAATTTATAAAGAGGGGTGTCAAACCCTCAGTTGCTTTCTAACCACACATCATTCAGCCAATTCGATCGCCTGTCAGTTTCTTAGCCTCACTTCCTGACACACTAATTTACCACATCCACCCACCTTCTTGCCCTATCACAACCCCTCTCACTTTCAGCCTCACTTGCATACAACTTGGTTCATCATCCTTTCTTCGTTCATTCTCTCCATACGACCAAACCATCTAATCAATCATTTACCCTCTTTTCCTCAAACTTCTATGCTCCACATTTTTTTTTTTTTTTACAGATCCTAATTTTCTTATGCACACTTCACACATATTTATTTCCTATGGTCCCATTTCCCTCACCAAAGTCTGGCACCAGTTTGTTAATGTGAGCAACAACACACCTTCATGCCATCCTCTTGCAATCTCCATACTCACATCTCTGTTTCGTATCAAGGTTTTCATGCATCATCCACTTTTCTTCCATGAGCCACTCTTCTCTACACTTCTTTTCTACATTTAGTTCTCTGTTCTGTTCCCACAGCGAGGTACTTAAATTTATACACCAGTTATTATACCAATCATCTAGCTAAGAGTCACCCTTTCTTCCAACAACTACCTTCCTCTTACCTGTTTTTACTTTCAAACCCCACTTTTCAGACATTCACAAAACACTCGATTATTCTGCAAAACTCCCATTCCCTATTAGCATGTAATACAGTATCACCTGCAATGATAAGCTTTGAGAGATTCCACCCATCACCATTGATTACCATTTTCGCTCATCTTCCCCACCTGAAGTCTAAAGCTCCCATTACTACACACTCTCTCTCTAACACACACACACACACACACACACACACACACACACACACACACACACACACATCTATCTATCTATCTAATTATCAATACGGCATCTCTCTCTCTCTCTCTCTCTCTCTCTCTCTCTCTCTCTCTCTATCTATCTATCTATCTATCTATCTATCTGCGTATAATGTATATGCTGTATGCGTATGTCTATCTATCTATATATCTGTCTTGTTTTATGCTATGAAGAAGGAACCAAAGGCCGACGAGCCCGCAAAAACTGTTCCTTCCAAGAAAAAAACAAAATACTAGAGAGAGACAAATTCAAGATCCAATCATTTCGAGATGCCTGGACACACTGCGTTTCAAGGACTGGAGATCATAGCTATCAGGAAATACAGACAGAGGGAAACAGTTCCAGAGTTGACCTGTTGCATAAGTGAAGGACTGGGAGTAACAGTTAACCTTTGCATTAGAGAGTTGGACAGAAAAAGGATGAGAGTTTGCTGCTAGACGGGTGCTACGCGCCCGCCGTAGAGGTAGAGGTATGTAAGCAGACAGTTCAGAGGAGCTGTGACCATTGAAGTGGCAATAGAAAAGAGAAAAAATGCAACAGTAAGGCGAAGAGACAGAGGTTGAAGGGAGCCAGTAAGAGGAGGAGAGTTAATGAGAGCTGTATGTGGGGAACCTTCCCACACATGCGATTTGTACTCTACACAGGGGCGGATAAAACCCGTGTATAGAGTCAACAATTGTCCAGGAGTAATGAAGGAACGGAGTCGGCTTAGCACACCTAATCTCTTGGAAGATTTTACAAGAGATGTAATATGATCTTTAGAAGATATGTCCCGAGTGAATGAAAGCCCAAGCATGTTCAAGGATGATGCAGGATTAAGCTGAATATGGTTAAACATTAGTGGGTACACCTGTGGACGATTTTGTCGGGTTGATAGGTGTAAGAACTGAGTCTTTAATGCATTAAAAACAAGATTATTTTTACCCCAATCAGAGATGTAAGCCAAGTCAGACATTTGGCATGCCATAGCCTCATCCCTTGTTTGTTGAAGTGACTGCTGAGCTGGACGTTGCGGGAACCGAATGGAAAGGTGAAGGGTGGAGTCATCAGCATACGAGTGGATGGGGTTAGATGTACAGCTTAGAAGGTCATTGATTAATAAAAGGAAGAGTGTTGGTGATGGGACAGAGCCCTGAGGAACACCACTATTGACAGATCTAGGAGAAGAATGATGGCCGTCTACAACAGCGGCTATAGAACGACCAGAAAGGAAGCTATAGCTGAAGGTACAGATAGAAGGATAGAAACCGTACGAGGGCAATTTTGGAAATTAAAGATTTATGCCAGACCTGATCGAAAGCCTTTGAGATGTCAAGAGTTTGCCTAGGCACGGTGTAATGCACAGAAGCGCAGTTCTTGAGGACAACAGGAGGGACTCCATCAGGCCCATATGCCTTGTTAGTATTGAGACCTGTGACGGCTGAAAATACATCAGCTGAAGAAATTTTAATGTCAGCCATGAGGAAGTCAGTGGGGGGAAGTGAAGGAGGAACAGCACTGGAATCATCTAAGATGGCATTGGAGGAGAAAGTCTGTGTGAAGAGATCTGCTTTATCAGTAGAAGAAATAGCTAGAGAACCATCAGAGTAGAAAAGAGGAAGGAAGGATGATGAGGTAAGGCTGTCAGAAAGGTTTTTGGCAAGGTGCCTGAAGGAGTGGGAAGGATTCGAGTTGGAGAGTTGAGAGCATTTAGTACGGATGAAATTACTTTTAGCAGAGCGAAGAACAGACTTAGCTTGATTCCGCGCAGAAACGTGTAAAAGATGTGATTCATGGGTGGGTTGGCTCCGGTACCTTGTTGTGGACAGCATTAGAACAAGCGTGATTAAACCAAGGCTTTCTTGCATTATTCAAAGGATATGAGAAAGGAATGTATGCTTCCATGCCCGAGAGAATAACCTCTGTAATGCGCAAGGGACACCCAGATGGCTCCCGGCCATGGAAGCAATAATCATTCCAAGGAAAATCAAAGAAGTACTGCCTGAGAGCCTCCCAATCTGCAACTCCAAAGTGCCAGAGAAGGCATTTCTTTGGAGGGTCCACAGGCCGTACTGGAGCGATAAGACAGGTTAAGATAATAAGGTTGTGATCGGAGGAGCCCAACGAAGAGAAAAGATTAACAGTGTAAGCAGAAGGATTAGTTGTAAGTAAGAGGTCAAGTATATTGGAGCTCTCTCCAAGGCGGTCAGGGATACGGGTAGGGTGCTGTACAAGCTGCTCTAGGTCATTAAGGAGAGAGAAGATGTAGGCTTGTTCACCAGGTGGATCAGTGAAAGGAGAGGAGAGCCAAAGGTGGTGATGAACATTGAAATCTCCTAGAATGGAGATTTCAGAGAAAGGAGAAATGGATAGAATGTGTTCTATCGTAGAAGTAACATAGTCGAAGAATTTTTGACAGTCAGTAGAATTAGAGGATAAGCAAACAGCACAGATATATTTAGTCAGAGAATGACAGGATAGCCGAAGCAAGAGCATAGAGAATACAGAAGAATCGAGTTCAGGAACACGAGAGTAAGTCTTTGCCATATATATATACACAACAGCCACCTTTGACTTTGAAATGAGTATAGAGAGACTAGGAGGATACAGAAAAGGGTTTGCTGTCAGTTGCCTCAGACAGCTGAGTCTCAGTCAGGAAAAGAAGGTGAGATTTAGAGAAGGAGAGGTGGTGCTCAACAGAGCAAATGTTAGAGGAAAGGCCGCGAATGTTGCAGAAATGAAGAAGAAGTCAGACAGTGGTTCCAGGCAGCTCGAGTCATCACCGGGAGAGAGGCGGAAGGTGGGGACATTTATGGTCACCCCCCTGGGGACTCTGAGACTATGTGTTGTGAAGAAGCCATGATTTTTTTAATTTTGGAACAGGAAGTGTAGTGTGTACTGTGCATGTAGTCTGGTGTTGATAGTTAGAGAAACTTGTATTGGAAAGCATGCTGGCCTACTCTCTGTGTTACTGAGACACTGAAAAAGTTCAGCAAAGGGGGATGGTCAGGAACTAGTCCCGAGGGCTGATGAAGCGGGAGCTCCAGCTCTCCCTGTCATCAGCTTTCCATCCAGCTTGGGAGTACTGCCCTGCTCGACTGGTGCTAGAGTCTATCCATCTATCTATATATATATATATATATATATATATATATATATATATATATATATATATATATATATATATATATTTTGTGACGGAACAGAGAAAACTGTCCCGCAAAGTTCCAGGTTCAAAACAAAAGAGTTAGGTAAAATTACAAGTTAAAGTTTAATGCTCAAACTAACAACAAAACATTCAGGACTCATAAGGATAATGTAATGGCAAAAACAAGTTAAATATATGGTTAAATGCAATAGCCTCTATTAACACGAAATTAGCAAGTGTAAATTTATCTAAGTCAGCCCTGATAAAATGAGAAAACCGGATAATGCTCAGTGAATGCAAGATATATTATTACAGATACAAAATATTATTATTAATGGCTAACACCAAAAGCACATGAATCACAAAAACCTCACTAGGCCCACGAATTAACACCTTACGCTACACAGCACAAGAAGAAATGTAATAACACTTATACTCAAATTACACAGCTGCTAGATGGTTGGAGACTTCCTGGGCACTCACAAAAATAATAACAACTGTACAGGGAAGGACAGAGATGTGAACAAAATGAGGAGTAGATCTAAGTGGCAATTAATGCAGAGACTGAGCTCATTATATAGGGGACGGCAGAGCTTGATACAACTTGTAAGAAGGACGCGCAAATGAAGCCATAGGGGACAAAGAGTTGACACTCCTGCCCTGAACAACAGAAAGAACGACTTACTCTACTATAAGGGAGGAGGGGGGGAGTGAGGTAGAACACGCACTATGGAAGCCACGAGGCGAATCGTGATCAAACATGCAGCATACTGTACGTTAGAATTATACGAAGGATGATGAAATCATAGGCTATGTAACACCTCCCCACAAAGAAAAAAGAAATTTACAAATGAAATTTCTTATTACTCTAAAACAATCTGTCTAAAGTCTAGATAAGCAATCTGCAATAACATTTTCTTTCCCTTTGACATGTTGTATGTCTAATGAATACTCCTGAAGAAGTAGACTCCATCTTGTCAATCTCTGATTTTTATCTTTAAACTTACTAAGGAATTTCAGTGGGTTATGATCGGTATAAATGACTACGGGGTCAAAACCAGAACACAAATAAAATGAAAAATGCTGTAAACCCAAAATCAAGGCCAAAAGCTCTTTCTCAATAGTTGAGTAGTTCTTTTGAGGTGGAGTGAACTTCTTACTGTAATAAGATACAGGGTGTTCAATACCCTGATCATCCTCTTGCAGCAAAACAGCCCCAGCTCCTGTATCACTTGCGTCAACAGCCATCTTAAAAGGCTTAGCAAATTTTGGAGTAGCGAGCACTGGCTAACTTAATAGGATAGCTTTAAGTTTGCTGAAACAGGATTCACAGTTATCGGTCCAGACAAATTTAACTCCCTTTTTCAGTAGGTCTGTAAGTGGTGATACAAGAACTGAAAAGTTAAGAACAAATCTCCTGTAATAACCTACCATTCCCTAAAATCTTTGTAGCTCTTTCCTACTTTTAGGTCTGGGAAGATCATTTATAACCTGAACCTTAGCTCCTGGTGGTGCAACATGTCCATCACCAATTACGTACCCAAGGTATTGAACTTTAACTTGACCAAACTCACACTTTGATAAATTAGCTACAAGATTAGCCTGAACCAAACGGTCAAGAAATTTACTGACATGGCATAGGTGATCTTTCCAGTTGTCACTGAAGATTAATACATCATGAATATAAACAACACACCCTGCCAAACCCTCTGTTACAACATTCATGAGCTTCTGAAAAGTGGCTGGTGCATTCTTCATACCATATGGCATTACAGAACATGCAAAAGTCTTTCCTAGTGTTACAAAACATGAGATCTCCCTAGCACGTTCAGTCATAGGTACTTGCCAGTATCCCTTTAACAAATCAAACTTACTTATATACCAAGCCTTTCCGATCTTGTCTATGCAATCTTCCACGCGAGGGAGAGGGTAAGTGTCTGTTTTGGTTATCTGATTAACACATCTGTAGTCGATGCAAAGCCGCTGTGACCCACCTGGCTTAGGGACTAGAGTGACAGGAGAACTCCACTCGCTCTGACAGGGCTCAATCATCTTGTGGTCCAACAGGTAGCCAAGCTCCTTCTGGATGAGAGGAACTTTCACTGGGTTCACACGATAAGGAGGCAGTTTAATTGGCTTTGCGTCTCCAACATCGACATCATGCATCAACACAGTGGTTTTTCCTGGAGTAGCACGGAACACTTGCGGGCACTCCCGCAGCAATGCCGAAAACTCCTGCCTTTCCTCAGGAGCTAGATGAGAAAGCTTGGTCTGGAGATCATTCATAATATCAGGATTCTTCTCCAAAATATCACTCAGGCTCATGCTGCATGGGAGAACTTCACTTGCAGACTCGGGTGGAACAGCTACAGTGCAGACTGGGTTATTTTCGTCCCGCCTGTCATATAACTTTAGCATGTTGATGTGACAAAGTTGCTTGTTCTTTCTATGATCTGGTGTGGCGATGACATAGTTAACATCACTGAGTTACTTCTCCACGAAATAAGGATCACTAAACTTCGCTTGAAGAGGTTGCCCATGCACTGGTAGCAGAATCAAAACCTGATCTCCTGGCTGAAAGTGGCGTAACCTGGACTTCTTATCATACCAAGTCTTCGTCTTCTAAGCAGCTCCTAAATTCTCTCTCGCCAGCTGTAAAGCAGTGGACAGCCGTTCTTTGAACTTCATCACATACTCCAGCAGGTTGACGTCATCTTCCTCCGACAGCCGCATTCCTTGAGTAGCTTAAGGGGTCCTCTTACTTCATCGCCAAACAGTAGTTCAAAGGTGAGAAGCCCAGTGATTCATTTGGAGATTCTCTTGCGGCAAATACAACGAATGGAAGACCTTTATCCCAGTCTTTCTGATGTTCCAAACAGTATTTCTTGAGCATCGATTTGAGTGTTTGATGATATCTCTCCAACGCTCCTTGGGTCTGGGGATGGTAAGCTGAAGACATGATCTGGGTGATGCCCAACTCTTTCAGAGACTGCTTCAAAACATTTGACATGAAATTACTTCCCCGGTCTGACTGTACCTCCTTGGGCAGACCAAACTTTGTGAAGAACCCTAGCATTTCCTTAACCACGTTCTTTGCTGAGATATTTCTAAGTGGAATGGCTTCAGGATAACGAGTAGCCATATCAATCAGGGTCAACACATAAGAAAATCCTGAAGAAGTCTTAGGAAGGGGGCCCACAATATCCACCAACACACGGGTGAATGGCGCCTCAAAAGGAGGAATGAGAACTAGAGGTGCAACGTTTTCGGTCTGATTACACTTCCCCACAACTTGACAGATGTGACAAGACTTATAATACCAGGAAACATCCCTGAAGATACCTGGCCAGTAGAAGTGTTTCAAAATGTATGCCACAGTCTTCCTCACTCCAAGGTGTCCTGCCAAACTGGAATCATGACCCACTCTAATGATATCCTGCCTACAAACACGAGGGATGACAACTTGATGTACAGCCTCCCATTCACAGTCGGCTGATGCTGTTGGGGGTCTCCACTTCCTCATAAGTACTCCTGACTTTATATAATAACAAGTAGAAGCACCGGCTGACTCTTCCTCACTGCAAGCAGAGTTAGCTAGACCTTTCAACTCAGGGTCAGCAATCTGCAACTCAACCAACTCTTGACGAGACAAATTATCAACACTACGGGGTACTGCCTCATCTGGTGAGTGGTCCAAATAAGCAAGAAAAGTGTCAGCTAGGATAACATCATCATCATCATTATCCTCTAAGTCACCAGTAACTTTAGACTTAGCCCTAGTGACAGCACATGCAGAGAACACATCAGGGACATCACAATCCTGGGTTGCAGCCACTGGCTCACTAGACAACTGAGGAGCTGGACACACTTGACTTCCACCAATATCATTTCCAAGTAAGAAAGTTACACCTGACATTGGCAGTGTCTCAACCAACCCAACCATAACGGAACCAATAACAAAACCAGACTCTAAATTCACTCTGCACAGAGGGACAGAGAAGTAATTATTCCCTACACCTTGTAAGATTACAGTTTCATCAGAGGAATTAACATTAGAGCCTAGAACACTGGTCAGCATAAGTGATTGGCGTGCACCTGTATCACGATATATTTTAACTGATTTCCTGTCATTACTGTCCAGAGGACTGACAAAACCATCAGGCAGGAAATTAGCACATGAACTCTTGAGAGTGTCACCCACGTTACTGCTCAAAAGAGGAGCTTCATCATGAGAATTTAATTTATCCCTCAAGGCAGGTTCAGTTAACTCAGTTAAAGAATTCTGAGAACTCTCAAGAGTGGACACTAGACCAATTGACTGAATATTTAAAGACTCCTTTTTGTTCACATCACGCTGTCTCCTGAAGCATTTCTCCATAGTATGACCAAGCTTACTACAATAAGTACATTTACTTTTCTGAAATCTAGAGGTGAAGCTGGTATTTACTTCCTGAGAAACATCATCTTTATTCTCTTTCCTGTCACCTGTACTCTGAGTAGAGGCAACGTACTTACTCTCAGCTTTCCTTTTTTCTTTAGAATATCTCTTGTGAGTGAGAACATATTCATCAGCTAAAACTGCAGCATCAGACAAATTATCTATTCTTTTCTTATCAAGATATAGGCTTACATCTTTATTAATACACCTTTTGAAGTCCTCCAGCAAAATCATCTGCTTAAATTTACAAAAATCAGAATTTACATTCTTAGAATTTAACCACTGCTCTAACAGATCTTCTTTGATTTTTGCATACTCAACATGGGATTGCTTATCTTGCTTGTAAGTTGTCCTAAATTTTACTCTATAGGCCTTAGGAACAAACTCATAGGCCTTAAGAATCAAGCTCTTAACTACATCATAATTATCAGATTGATCCTGAGGCAAAGATGCATAAGTTACTTGAGCTTTACCGGTGCGAACACTCTGTAGGAGTACTGGCCAATACTTTTTGGGCCAATTAAAACCTGTAGCTACCCTTTCAAACAACTGAAAATACTTTGTTAAATCAGATTCATTAAAAGAAGGGACAAGTTTAACATTTTTAGCCACATCAAAATCATCAGAGCTAGATGATCCAGTTCCACCTTGTTTCATGCGATACTCATGGTCTGCCTGAATCCTAGCAAGTTCAATTTGTGCCTGAGCCTGTGCCTGTGCCTCCTGAATACGAGCCTGAGACTCAGCCTCCTTAGCCTCAGCCTCCTTAGTACAAGCCTGAAACTCAGCCTCCTTTGCACGAGCCTGAAACTCAGCCTCCTTAGCACGAGCCTGCTGCAGGGCTAGCTGTAACTTAGCTATTTCAATCTGCGTTTGCTCATCTGGAGGAGTTACATTAAACAAGCTTTCATTAATCATGTCAACAATTTGATCTTTAGAATGATGAGAGCGAACAGCAATTCCCAATTGTTGAGCAACAAGCTTAAGTTCATTCTTTGTTCTATTTTCTACATCACACACTGTTTGCACATTTGACAAAAAATCTTTGGCTTCATCAAGCATAGTAATAGTAGACATCATGAATAAATCACAGTCACAAAATATCAAGCAATATCCTTATGATAATATCCTGAATATCCTGATAAGAGGTCGCCAAATTTATGTTACGGAACAAAGAAAACTGTCCCACAAAGTTCCAGGTTCAAAACAAAAGAGTTAGGTAAAATTACAAGTTAAAGTTTAATGCTCAAACTAACAACAAAACATTCAGGGCTCATAAGGATAATGTAATGGCAAAAACAGGTTAAATATATGGTTAACTGCAATAGCCTCTATTAACGAAACTAGCAAGTGTAAATTTATCTAAGTCAGCCCTGATAAAATGAGAAAACCGGATAATGCTCAGTGAATGCAAGATATATTATTACAGATACAAAATATTATTATTAATGGCTGCCACCAAAAACACATGAATCACAAAAACCTCACTAGGCCCACGAATTAACACTTTACGCTACACAGCACAAGAAGAAATGTAAAAACACTTATACTCAAATTACACAGCTGCTAGATGGTTGGAGACTTCCTGGGCACTCACAAAAATAATAACAACTGTACAGGGGAGGACAGAGATGTGAATAAAATGAGGAGTAGATCTAAGTGGCATTTAATGCAGAGACTGAGCTCATTATATAAGGGCCGGCAGAGCTTGATACAACTTGTAAGAAGGACGCGCAAATGAAGCCATAGGGGACAAAGAGTTGACACTCCTGCTCTGAACAACAGAAAGAACGACTTACTCTACTATAAGGGAGGAGGGGGGGAGTGAGGTAGAACACGCACTATGGAAGCAACGAGGCGAATCGTAATCAAACATGCAGAATACTGTACGTTAGAATTATACAAAGGATGATGAAATCATTGGCTATGTAACAATATATATATATATATATATATATATATATATATATATATATATATATAGAGAGAGAGAGAGAGAGAGAGAGAGAGAGAAGATCAGTCTAGAGGAAATGTGACTGAATAAGTAGTTTAGTGATAATGAAAGAAGGAGTATGTATAGTTGTGAGTAAAAGATAGAAGAAGAGCATAAGAGAGTATGGATCAGTTTGATCAAGGACTGTGTGGGTAAGATTGAAAGTTGGAATACAAATGTGGGCGATTATGTGTGTGTATGCGCCAATGCAAGATCGTGCAAGCAGAGTGAGAGAAGAGTTCTGGACAAATGTGGAAGTGTGCATGGAAAAGTTTGGAAGGAATGAGAGAGTGTTTTTGATCAGTGATATGAATGGTAAAGTAGGGAATGTGAAGGTGGATGGAATAGTTGGTGAGTGGGGTGTGCCTGCTGAGATCGATGAGAATGGCAGTGCGTTAGTGGACATTTGTGCTGGGAGGGGGTTGGTGATAGCCAATACCCTCTTCAGACACAAGATGATCCACAGGTATACATGGCAAGTGATGAGAAGGGTGGGTGGTGAACTGAATGAAAGGAAGGCAATGATTGATTGTGTGTGTGTGGATGAAAGGATGCGAAAATGTGTAATGGATGCAAGGGCTTATAGAGGTTGGGGGAGTGGACTTTCTGACCACTACTTAATGGTGGCTAGAATCAAGGTCCAATTAGGATGGAGAAATAGAAGAAGGGAGGGACGGGAAGAAGGAGTATTTGTAAGGAGAGTGAAAAGGTTACAAGAGGATGAGAAAAAGGCAGATTATATGAGAGAAGCGGAGGAACGATTGGGCAAATATGAATTGGAGCAGATGGGGGACGTGGAAGGTGTGTGCAGGATATTTACAGAAGAAATATGTGCAGCATGTGATGTGGTGTGTGGGATGAAGAGAAGACGGAGGGGTGTGCAAAGAACAGCGTGGTGGAATGAAGAGGTAAGACAGGCTGTGGCACAAGAAAGCATACAATGAATGGATGAGAAATAGGGGCGTGGAAGAAGTTGAGGGACGGAAGAGAGAGTTATATGTAGAAAGAGAGAGGTGAAAAGATTAGTAAGAGAGAGTAAGAAGAGAGCGGATAAGGAATTTGGAAGGAACTTGAGTGTAAAGTGGAGGGACTGTAAGAAAATGTTCTGGAAAGAGGTGAAAAGAGTAAGACAGGGTGAAGTGAAGTTAGCAGGGGAGTGAAAGATAAAAATAGTAGATTACTAATGGAGAAGGGAGAAAAAGTGAGCAGATGGAGAGAACACTTCAAGGAATTGTTGAACATAGAGGATGGAAGTAATGCGAGTATAAGTGGCTGGGGAATGGCTGGGAGAAGGAGGGAGGTGAGAAGACAGGAAGAAATCAGTAGGATAGAAGTTGTGGAACCAATGAAGAAAGTTAAACTGGGGAATGCCCCAGGAATTGATGGAGTGTGTGGTGGAATGCTGAAGTATGGGGGAGAGATAGTAGTAGAATGGATGTGGAAAAAGTGCAGATTGGCCTGGGAGGAAGGTAGAGTCCCGGAGGATTGGAAGTCAGGTATAATTATTCCCTTGTACAAAGGAAAAGGGGAAAAAGAAGTGTGTGGTAATCATTGGGGCATCTATCTTCTTAGTGTAATAGGAAAAGTGTATGGTAGGATACTTATTGACAGAGTTAGGAAAATAACAGAGGAATTAGTTGGAGAAGAACAGAGAGGCTTTAGGAAGGGAAGAGGTTGTGTAGATCAGATATTCATTCTTAGATCTTTAGTGGAAAAGTTTCTAGAGAAGGGAAAGAAGTTGTATGCGGCTTTCATGGATTTGGAGAAAGCATATGACAGGGTGGATAGACAAGGATTGTGGAAAGTATTAAGAATATATGTAGTAGATGAGAAGTTGTTGAATGCTGTGAAGAGTATGTATGATGGTGCTAAGGCTGCAGTGCGTGTGGATGGTGAACTGAGTGAATTTTTCTCTTTGAAGGTTGGGTTGAAACAGGGATGTCTCATGTGTCCATGGTTGTTCAATCTGTACATGGATAGGGTAATAAAAGAGGGTACAAGGTAGGGTAGTGGATGTTGGAGTGGCCCTGGTGAGAGAGGATAGTGTTTGGAAACTCCCTGTACTGTTGTTTGCAGATGATACTGTGTTGTTGAGTGAAGACGAAGGAGAGCTGCAAGGCTTGGTGGATGAGTTTGGGAGAGTGTGTAAGAAACGGAATCTAAAGGTGAATGTAGGGAAGAGTAAAGTGATGGTCTTTGAGAGAGGTGAAGTCAGTGAATGTACAGCGAGGTTGGATGGTGAGGAATTGGAAAATGTGAGTACGTTTAAGTACTTGAGTAGTGTGATGAGTAAGGATGGAGGTTTGGAGGGTGAAGTGCTTGAAAGAGTACAGCAGGGAAGAAAGGTTGCTGGTTCCTTGAAAGCAGTGATAAGAAGCAGGGAAGTGAGCATGGAATTGAAAAACTTACTACATGACAGTATTGTGATACCAACTCTAACGTATGGAAGTGAAGCTTGGACGTTGTTGGAAGGACACAAGTCAAGAGTGAGAGCAGTGGAAATGAGTTATTTAAGAGGAGCCTGTGGAGTCACATGGAGAGACAGGATGACAAATGAGAATATAAAGGAGCGTTATGGTGTGGATGTGGATGTGATAGGAAGCGTTAGGAGGAATACACTGAGATGGTTTGGCCATCTGGAGAGGATGGAGGGTGAAAGACGGACGAAGAGAGTGTATGTGAGTGAGGTGGAGGGGGGAAGAGGGAGGGGGAGGCCGAGGATGAGATGGAGGGATAGGGTGGAGAGGTATATGAGAGAGGGGGGATGTGAGTTGGGAGCGGGGTAGTGAAATGGCAGGGGACAGGGCGACGTGGAGGCGATTTGTTTGTGGCCACCCCGAACGGAATTGAGGCGTCTGGCAATAGATAGACAGATAGAAAGAAAGTATGAATATCTACAGCGAGAATGAGTGAGCGTATTTCAGAAAGAGTAAACCCAGATGAGTGTAAGAGCAGTACAGTAAGAGTGTGTCGGAATAAGAGTGGCTGACAATGAGTAAATGTAATTGAAAGTAACAGCGGTATAGTTAAGAGTGGAACAGAGTAATGGAGAATGAAAGAGTGAGAGTGAGTGTGTGGAAGTGACAGGGGTAAAAGATAGGGTGGAGGAGAGAAGAGACGGAACGGGAGGAAATAGAGGGAGGAAAGAAAGAGTGAGGGGAATGGAAGACGTGGAGACAGGGGGAAAAAAGGAGGAGGAGGAAGTGATGAAATGGGGGAAGGAGAAAAGACAAATGCGCGGAAGAAGTGGAAGTAGGGAGAAGTAGTAAGGGAGGGGGGGAAGTGGAAAAGAATGAAATGAAAGAAAGAGAGAGAGAGAGAGAGAGAGAGAGAGAGAGAGAGAGAGAGAGAGAGAGAGACAGACAGACAGACAGACAGACAGACAGACAAAGCGAGACAGAAGGGAGGGAGACCGGATGTAAGATAATAGTTAGAAAGGGACCTAATACCCCCTCACCCACCCACCCCCTGCTATTTAGTCGTCTTCGGGGTCACAACCTCGTCCTTCACCCTCCATCTCTCTCTCTCTCTCTCTCTCTCTCTCTACCTACCTACTTACCTACCTACCTACCTTCCGACCTACTTACCCAGATTATTGCCTACCTACCTACCTACTTACCTACCTCAGAGCTCTTCCTTTTCTTCACATAGCCTTTTATCCAACCATCGTTCAAGGTTTCTGCTTCAGCTTTTACTCCTCTCTTCAGAAGTCTTTTCTCATTACACCTCTGCTAACACAGTGATAGGAGGGTAATTGTTTACGCGCGCATGCGTGCGTGTGTGTGTGTGTGTGTGTGTGTGTGTGTGTGTGTTAACAACAAATAACCAATAATACCCGATTTAAACCAAACTTGGTGGAAGGGTGAAGGGACAGCCCATATAGAAACCTACTGTTTTCTTACAACAAAAGGTCGGAGGTCACAGGGTGAGGCCCTTCTCATTATTTTATTAAAGTCTGACCAAATTTGAAGGAAATGTTGAAGGTCAGGCAAGACTGAAGTGGTTAAATTTTGTAAAGCCGGTCAAAGGACAAGGTCACAGAGCAAGATCAAATATTGGTCCGTGGATGCATTTAACAAAATAACTCAGTTTTTAATCTAATTTATCAGAACTTCGTGGAGGGGCTGAAGGTCAGCCAAGGAGCAAAGCAATAGTTTTTGAAGACAGCAGGTCAAAGATCAGGGATCACAGGGAAAAGTTAACTTCAATAGTTTTTACCCGATTATGACAAAACTCTGTGGCAGTGTTAAGGAAAAGGCAGGAATAAAAATATTCTATTTTGAGGCACATCACTCAAAGGGTAAAGGACACAGGGAAGATCAGAGGTTAAAGTCACGATCAATAGCAGAAGTTAACTCAAACAGTTCCGATTCGATATGAACTAAAGTTGGTGAAAGTGTTAAGGGTAAGGCAAGCAGCTGATAATCTGAATTTGAGAATAATATGTCAAAGGTCAGAGTTACATGGCAAGGTAAAATATTCCGCCATGAGACCAGCTGGTGGGCGAGGATGTTGCACTCTTTTAGTGCTCCGTTTTGTCTTAATTAATCTTGCTACTTCCAGTCGATTTTTTCCCGTTCACAGACGGGATCTCGTACTGAAAATGTTAGTAATTCTTTCTACGAATCATTTAGCTGAACAAAATCACATGGCACTAGCTTAAATGAAAATATAAGACATCATCGTAATGAAAATAAGCTATAACAATATGACAGCCTGTAACAGGTGGTTGGACAGACAAGGGAAAGAATTGTATTGCCAGACGATTATATTCAGCTTAGGAAAGGCTCATCATACGAATTATAAACAGTCTCTATTAATGCAATGAGCTTCGGACTGTTGAAAGAAAGCACGGAAAACGGCTTAAAAATACAATTAGGGCAAAGAGAACTACCGCTTGCCAATAAAAGCCCAGCAAGTGAATTAACCAAACAAGCAAACTGTCCCCCTCCATCAGCAACTTCCTAACCCTTTTCCGAGAACACTGACAGCTGTATTTTCTGTTTTTTTTTTTTTTCTCGATGGTTAATTTTGGGGGGCCGGTAGTTCACATTAGCATTCAAATTCGTGATTGGCTTTTAGCACTGGTTTGTTCCCTCGTCAGGCCAAAATGAAGTTAAAGGGCGAATTACCATTTGCCTGTTTGGATTGTATTGTGTTGGGAATTCACTTTGGTACATAATTATGGCATGTGGTCTAAAAAAAATTAGTTTTTTATGTGTTCCTTAATTGTTTTTCATGTTTATCATTATGAATCGGAGTGGGTTTTCCGTTTGCAATGCATGGTAGTGTAGTATATATATATATATATATATATATATATATATATATATATATATATTGTTACGGAACAGAGAAAGATAATGTACACTTTAAGTGAGAATACTAAAAATCACTACTGTCCCGTAAAGTTCCCGGTTCAAAACAAAAGAGTTAGGTAAAATTACAAGTTAAAGTTTAATGCTCAAACTAACAACAAAACATTCAGGACTCATAGGGATAATGTAATGGCAAAAAACAGGTTAAATATATGGTTAACTGCAATAGCCTCTATTAACACGAAATTAGCAAGAGTAAATTTATCTAAGTCAGTCCTGATAAAATGAAAATACCAGATAATACTCAGTGAATGCAAGATATATTATTACAGATACAAAATATTATTAATAATGGCTGACAGTAAAACTTTACATTAAGCACAAAAACCTCACTAGGCCTACGAATTAACACTTTATGCTATACAGTACAAGAAAAAATGTAATAACACTTATACTCAAATTACACAGCTGCTAGATGGTTGGAGACCTCCTGAGCACTCACAATAATAACAACTGTACAGGGGAGGACAGAGATATGAACAAAATGAGGAGTAGATCTAAGTGGCAATAATGCAGAGACTGAGCTCATTATATAGGGGCCAACAGAGCTTGATACAACTTGTAAGAAGGACGCGCAAATGAAGCCATGGGGACAAAGAGTTGACAATCCTGCTCTGAACAACAGAAAGAACGACTTACTCTACTATAAGGGAGGACGGGGGGAGTGAGGTAGAACACGCTCGTGATCAAACATGCAGCATACTGCACGTTAGAATTACACAAAGGATGATGAAATCATAGGCTATGTAACAATATATATATATATATATATATATATATATATATATATATATATATATATATTTACTTATACACGTGTGTGTGTGTGTGTGTGTGTGTGTTTATGGACACACACACACACACACACACACACACACACAGTTGTAAGCAATTCAGAGTCCAAGTTATTTTTAGAGTATGAGGGTAGTAAAGAATACTGTAAACGAAACGACAGAAATATAGATTACAGATGTGGATAACACGATTGTAAAGGATGAGGGATAATGTACACCTGTATGTTGACGCGGAAATAACATCTCTAATTGTCTGATTTGAAAGTGAGAAAAATAATTTGGGGGAATGTCCTTTGGGGGTGGGAGTCACGAGTAGGGCGTAGGATGAAATTATTGGACGATAAGAATACGACACTGAAGAAAGTAAGTGAAGAAAAGGTATTGCACACAGTTTTAAAGCTCGTGAATTGAGGTGTGGATGAGAGAAAGAAATGGTCTGAGCACTAAGATATGCATGACAGCCCAGAAGTGTGCCTCGGAGCCAGAAGTGTGCCTCGGAGTCCTGGTTCCTCTGACTGAGGGAAGGATGGCAGAGAAGAATATACAAAAACCACTAACAGATTGGTTTGCTTTGTGCAGCACTGCAATTCCTGCTCGAGGATGTCTTTTTCCCCTTTAGTTCCATGACTTATTTCATCCTTGCTACTGCTAGATGATCCAATCCAGTTTAGGTCAGATATATAATAGTGAAAGGGTTCAGGAAGGCCATATTTAACTCCCCCTGCTCGAAAAGTTCTTCCAAAGCTGAATAAAATTGTCTGGTCCTCGTAGCAGCAATAAAATATAGTTACGTCATCGGAGAGAACTGATTAACTTATATCCTAGCTAACATCAGACTTTTTCATTTAACTTAGGAATAGGGAGGTGAGTATGAAAATAAAGTTGTTGCATGACAGTACTGTGATCCTTAAACTAATGTATGCGAGTGAAGCACTGACTCATTTGGAAAGACACAGTTCAAGAATGTGTGGAGTAGAAATGAGTTACCTAAGAGAAGCGTATGGGGAAAGCGCATGGAGAAAGCTTTGAGACAGAAACATGAAAGGAAATTCAGGAGTGTTTTGGTGTTACGTGCATGCACTTTTATAGTGTTAGGAGTACCATGAGATGGTTTGGACATGTAGAAGGAAAGAAGAATGAGAGACGGACTAAGACAGCGTATGTGAGTCAGGTGGAAGGGGAGAGAGGGAGAAGGAGACCGTCCATGATGTGAAGGGACGTGGTGGAGAGGTAAATGAGTGAGTGGAGTGAATGGGTGGGACAGCTTCCTGATGGCGGAGGACAGGGCGAGGTGGAAGTGATTTATTAGTGGCCACCCCGTCCGGCATCACACTTCTGGCTATATAGAGAATGATAGGATTCTCCTTCAAAATGAAAGTGTTACTGAAGCCTGTCTAAACCCTCCAGTTCGAAAAATATATCACGATCAGAATCAAATCGTCTGGCAGTAGAAAAAGATGCCCATTAGAAGTGGTATGGTAACTCAAAAATCAGGGAGGGTAAGACAGTGTCCAGGCAGACGAGAGAGGAGGAAGAGAGAAAGATCCTGGACAGATTTCCTGTGAGCTGTGGATGCTTTCTGGGTTCTAATGTAACCTACTCAAACTTAAGCTAATATAATCACGTTGAATATAACTTTGTAAAAAATTGGCATCTTGCGTCCTAAATGGTGAATATGTTGTGTTAGTCACGAAGAAGTGCTATGTAAAGATTTTAAAGCTCTTGTATTGCCTTATTTCCCATTGAGCTAAGGAAAATAAACTGCAAAATGAAAATCATCTCTTCCTTTACCAGTTTCTTTTGCATATAACAACTTGTATGTTACACACACACACACACACACACACACACACACACACACACACACGAGAGAGAGAGAGAGAGAGAGAGAGAGTACAAAGGAGTACAAACAAAAGCAAACAGCAACAGACCTTATGGTCCATTCGAGGCTGTTTGTTACAGAGTAGACAATGACTACGAGATCTAACTCTACATGCTGAAGGATAAGGATAGTAAAGCAAGAAGACTCCTCCCGCCTCCAAACCCTCCAGTTAAAACTGGCAAGAAAAAGTGACAAAAACCACCATGCAGCATGGAAAAACGAACATGGAAATATCATAGGAAAGACTGAAAAGGAAAAGCTACATTCTATAATACCTTATCTATAAGCTACCAATATGAATATCCTGAAAGAGAAAGTATTAAAGTAACATGAATAATGAAGTAAATAAATAAATAGCGCATAACACCATGCATGGGTACGTTGAGTTAACGGGGAGTCTGCAGACACAGCATAGAAATTGCACAGTGCACAGTGTGGATGTTAAGAGGTCGTGCAGCAGCTTTGCCTGGCGCTATTAAAGTAGGTAGCAGTCAGTCAGGCCCCAGCTCTGTTCATTGCACTGAGACTAGGAACTTTCTCATGCGGGAGAAGCACACAAGTCACTTCCCGAAGCAGTGACCCGTGGTACATTAAAATAATTCTGTTGGTGGTCGGTTAACTAACAGGGACCCTCAGTGATCCACAGCCCATCACATGTCGAAAGTATGAGTAGTGACCGTTAACTCAGGGCTATCTGTGCATATCCTAGTCTGTACATATACTATATCTGCATTTAATAAATTGAACAAGGCTCTAAAAAAATTATACATACACAAGTTTTTTATTCAGGAGTAAACATATTAAGCTGGGGGTTAGATGACAAATACTTATCCACGCGACCTTTAAAGGTCGGTACTATATTACAATTTCCTACATTGGAGGACAATTTATTCCATATATTTACTACTCTATTAAAGAAGAAATGCTTAGCTTCATGCAACTGGCATCGTTTGCCAATTATTTTATGCCCATTGCCTCTGGTATAACTTGAGTGATCAACTGTGAAATATTTATCGACAACCATGTTATCATGTCCTTTGAATATTTTAGATACTTGAATCAAATCTCCTCCTAACCTCCGTTTAGTTAGGGTAAAGAGATTCGGGGCTTCTAAACGTTCTTCGTGTGGTTTATTTCTCAGTCTAGGTATCATCTTTGTCATCCATCTCTGTACTCTTTCAAACTTTTCCACATCCTTTTTATAATACGGTGACCAAAACTGAATGCAATACTCCAAGTGCAGGCGTACTAAGGAATTATACAAAGTGAGGACGATATTATCAGATTTATATTCAAATGCTCTGCCTATGAATCCAATCAATTTATTGGCTTTTTTCATAGCTTCTGTGCATTGTTTGCTCGGTTTCAAATCGTCTGTTATTATAACTCCTAAATCTTTTTCATGGTTTACCCTATCAAGTTGGACATTATTCATGCTATAACTAGCTCTTACATTTGTACTGCCAAAATTTAGCACTACTGATTAATATTGAAATCCATTTGCCAAACTTGGGCCCAGTTAAACAGCTGTTCAAGATTTCTCTGAATTGCCTGCCTTTGCAGTGCTGTATCTGCTCTGTTACCTATTTTAGTATCATCAGCAAATTTTGAGATCTTGCAACACAACCCTTCATCAATATCATTTATATATAATAAGAAAAGAATAGGACCTAACACTGAACTCTGCGTCACTCCACTTGTAACATTTATCCAGTCTGACTCTTTTCCATTTTATTACAACTCTTTGCTTTCGTCTCGTAAGGCAATCTTCTACCCACCCAAGAACACTGCCGCTGAAACCATGTGCCTTTAGCTTCTGAAGGAGTCTTTTGTGTGGAACTATGTCGAAAGCCTTTTGAAAATCAAGGTAAACCACATCAGCAGATTTAGTCTCATCGTACATGTTCAGTATATGTTTGAAAAAGTCCAGCAGATTCGTGAGGCAAGAGCGATTATTACGAAAACCATGTTGCGAATCTTTGATGAGATTGTTTGTTTCTAAGTGTTTCACAAACTTGTCTCTGATAATAGTTTCAAGCAGTTTGCAAACCACCGATGTTAAACTAAGTGGGCAGTAGTTTTCTGGTTGGGCTCTGTTGCCCTTTTTCAATATTGGGGTTACGTTAGCAAGCTCCCATTCATGTGGCACCTTACTGCTCTTAAGTGATAAGTTAAAAAGTTCAGATAAAGGCTTTGATATTTCATTCTGTAGTGCCTTCAATACACGTGGCGATATTTAGTCCGGTTCCGGTGTTTTATTCTCTTTTAATTTGCTAATTGCTAGAAGTACGCCACGATCACTAACTGTAATGTCAGTGATTGTGTTGCCCTCTTCTATAGGACTGGGGAAACACCAGGTATCGTATTTGTATTTTCTGTTGTAAATACTGACGCGAAGAAAGTACCGTATTAAGAATTTTCACCATCATAGTTTCATCAGTGTGCTCTCCGTTATCTGTGATTAAGGGACCAAATGATTGAGTTATTACCTTTTTGCTTCTTTGTAACTGAAAAATTCTTTGGGATTTGATTTACTGATATTTTCAGTATGAGCCGCAAGGTTTTTCTTGCTGCATTTAATTAATTTTTTGGTTTTCCATCGAAGGGCGTCGTATATATTTTTATCACTATGACTCTTTCTGGTATTATAGTTTTCATAAGCAAGGTTTTTTGCTTCCACTCAATGTTTAATGTTGGAGTTCCATCATTTTGGTTTAGAATTTTTTTGCAGGCCTTCTGTTGCGCATTGAAATACATAATCTGACAGCACTGTTGAGAGTTTCTGTAAAAAAATTTCATGCATCATTGATATCTAAAGTTTTGACAGTGGGATGCCAGTCACCTGCACCTACAGTTGCCTTTAATTTCTTAAAATATGCCCTCTTAAAGTCGAGCACTTTTTCGCAACTGGCATTGACACTGTCTTCACTGAATTTAATGTTAAATGTGACTATGCGATGATCACTTGTACTAAATTCTTCTCCTAGAATAACATTACTTACTACATTTTCTGATGTGGCTAAGACAAGATCTAGGATGTTATCTCCACGTGTTGGATAGTTTACGAATTGATACAAAGAACTTTCCTGCAAGTTTGTATATAGGTCTAACCCTGTGTGAGAGGATAGGGCTTCTCCCCACTTTGGCACTGGTAAATTAAAGTCACCAAATATTACAGTCCTTTGCATACAAGATATTTTGGCAATTTGATTGTATATTTCATTATCGATGTTGAGTGGCTAACCGGGTGGACGATAAATTAACCCAAGAGTGATTTTACGACAAGACTCATTTTTTAGCTAAATATAAATAGTGTCAATATTTTCAATACATGGCTTGGTAATTTCGACTGGATGAAATCCTGATTTAATATATAACAACACTCCACCCCCTGCTCGATTCTTCCTATCACTACTGAAAATGAGAGAGAGAGAGAGAGAGAGAGAGAGAGAGAGAGACAGACAGACAGACAGACAGACAAACAGACAGACAGAGACAGAGACAGAGACAGACAGACAGACAGACAGAGACAGAGACAGACAGACAGACAGAGACAGACAAACAGACAGACAGACACAGACAGACAGACAGACAGAAGGACTGATTAAAGATTGATACTGTAGTTAAACGGACAGATTGAAGATAGAGAGCTAGGAATTCCTTTTTTCATACCTACAGAGGCAGCCAAATCCAATATGTTCCTAACTGTGATAATGACTGAAACACTGTACCTTCCCGAATGATTAAATATGGCAAGCTGCAACAAGAGAGGTATATGAGGGTGCGTGCTGTTAGCACCTGGGGTGTGCCTGATAGGGTGTGTAGAAAAAACAATTTGGGTGAGATGTTGGGGAGGTGTACATGGTTGGGGTGGATGCGGCTATCAAAGGTGTTCCTTTTTAATCGACGTAGATGCGCTTGCGAAATACAAGAAGTGATTCACGTAGTAGATAAAGAATTATGACTCACTGGTAAAGAAGGGGTGCTTGGAACCCCCCTTGATTCTCTCAGGCTTTTATGGCCACTCCCTGCTGAGTAAAATAGTCTAGGCGTTGGCTGGAACAGAATACTAGATTTGTCCAAACCATAAGAAGATTAACCGACGAGAATTTGGAGCCATGAACAAGCTGGAGGGATAATCGAGGGTGTGGGAGATGCATGATGATGGAAAGAAGCAGCGTAGGTGAGGAGGACAAGATTGCGTTGCATTTTTACTTATGGCCATCCTAAGAAAATGACGGTTCAGGATGTTAAAGTTTTTTGCATTAACTTGGCCAAGGTTTTCTTTTGTAGTTAATTTCACGTAGCCTATCTCAGTGGCAGAATAAGGCAATGCTGCGGCTCTACGTCCTTTCCATAGCACTTTTTTGTGACTAGTGCCATATTCTAATGCAGATCTGTCGTTACGACTCGCCATTCAGGATGGAAAGATTGCAATTTTAGGCCAAGTTTGATTAGAAATGGAGCATAGAAGAGAGACAGACAGAGGGCACTATTATCGTTGGTTATCCCCCTCATGACTGAGACAACTCCAATATTCTCTTCCAGCAACCGCCAGACGATTTTAGTCCGATAACAGTGAAGACATTCCTTCATACAGTTGGACGATTCTGTGCACCTGAGATTCGAGTGATAATAGTTTTTTTTTTTTTTTTTTTTTTTTTCCCACATTAGAACAAAGACATGTGGGTAGGAGTGATTCTTTCGCATAAAATGTTTGGTCTGTTGCCCAGTTATTAGAAACGCCCCTCAAATCTCTCAAATCCCAGGAAGAAGGACGGTGATCAGCAGGAGGAGGGCAACTTCAGCCTGCAGTCCATCGGGTTAACGTTAAGATGAGCCTGGGGTTCCATCTACTACTGCTAGTACTTCTAGGAAATTAAGAGTACAAGCTGTTTTCATTTTAAGTCGCCAAAGCATCACTACCTCGAGCATACATTTGTCTCTAAATCTTTGAAAGTGGCAGCTCAGCTTCAGAGACAGCAATAGAACTTTCCGAGTCAAATTTTCAACTATATGCTGTGGACTTAAAGTTAATAAAGTAAACAAAGACGACTTATGGCGAAGACTCCAAACACTGATAAATATAATTATTTGAGTGAAGGTAATATATCACGGACACACCCATTCGAATCGCTAAGGCAGTGTTATTCACCATACTGTGGATAACACTGTACTGAATAACACTCTAAAGTACTGATTGATTGATTTATATTATTATTATTATTATTATTTTTATTATTATTATTATTATAATTATATATTATTATTATTATTATTATTATTATTATTATTATCATCATTATTATTACCATTATTATTATTATTAAAGGGTAAAAGAGGCCAAGATGATGATGATGATTATGATGCTGCTTTATAGCTCCTGTTGCTATCAATACCCTACATCACCATGCCATTCATGATCATTGTCACTAAAAATATGGTCACTATAACTGATCATGCAACTCCATCAGGGCCCAAGAAACTTATTACTTGAATAAGGCAACACACACACACACACACACACACACACACACACACACACACACACACACAAATCGATACCTTGGTTTTAATGAGGCGTCAGTGAAGGAGGGAGTGGTCTCTAAATTGTAATGAGCTAATTTCCCTTCCACACTTTGCTAATACGCAATAATTCACGATAGTTAATTACTTGTTCCGCTACCACTCCTCTCCCCTCACCTCATTCCTTTCCTCCTCTCCTCCGCTCCCTCTCCTCTCCTTTCTTCCCTCTCTTCTCCCCTATCCCTTCTCTTCCTCCCCTTTCCTCTTTTCTCCTCTCTTTAACATGCAGCTCCATTCCTCTACTCTCTTCTCGTATGGAACTCTCGCTCTTCTCCCCTCCCCCTCCCTCTCTCTTCTCCTTCCTTTTCCTCTACTCAGCTTTCCTTTTCACTCTCCCCTCCTCTCCTTTTCTTCCCTCCCCTACCCTCCCCTTCCCTCTCCTCTGATGTCTCCCCTCTCCCTTAACATGCAACATTGTCTCCCCTCTTCTTTCCTTTCCTCCCACTCCCCTGACATACAAATCATTCATCCTCTCTTTCTCCTCTCTGTCTCTACTCGTCCACTCAGTCTTTCCTTCCTTCTCCTCCCACATCTTCCTCTTTCCTCTCTCCTTGCCCTCTCCCTCCTACTTCTACCTCTCTCTTCTCCCATCCTACCTCTCTGACACCCTCCCATCTCCTCCACTCCCGTTTTTCTTCTTTTTTCTCCTTCCCTTCTCTTCTCCCACGTTGCATTTCTTTTTTCTTCTTCAATAAATTTTCCCTCCCACACAACCCATTCCTCTCCCTCCCTCCTGCCATTCCTTCCTCCATAAGACTATTGCCTCTCCCTTTTGTTTCTCCCACGTTACTTCCTCTTCCCATCTGTATCCATTCTGTCTTTCTCAGCTTTGCTTTCTTGTTCTCCCTCCTCTACTCCCTCTCTCATTCTCCTACTCTCTCTACCTCCTCTTCTTCCCTCATTTTCCCAGTCCCCCCCCCCTTCCTCCTGCTTCAGGAGGTGACTTGTGTGCTTGTCCCGCATGGGAAAGTTCCTTGTCTCAGTGGAATGAACGAAGCTGTGGCCTGATTGACTGCTGCCTACCTTATTAGCGTCAGGCAAGGCTGCCGCACCATCCCTTAATATACACACCGTGCACTGCGCAATTTCCACACTGTGTCCGCAGATGCCCCGTTAACTCAACGTACCCGTACATGTTGTCATGCATTAGTTATTTATTTATTCGATTATTCATTTTACTTTACTACTTTCTCTTTCAGGTTATTCATACTGGTAGCTTACAGATAAAGTATTATAGAATGTAGCTTTTCCTTTTCAGTCTTTCCTATGAAATTTCCATGTCAGTTTTTCAATGCTGCATCGTGGTTTTTCTCACTTTTTCTTGCCAGTTTTAACTGGAGGGTTTGGAGGCGGGGGGAGCCCTCTTGCTTTACTATCCTTATCCTTCAGCATGTAGAGTTAGATCTCGTAATCATAGCCTACTCTGTAACAAACAGCCTCGAAAGGACCATAAGGTCTGTTGCTGTTTGGTTTCCTTTGTACTCCTCTTCTTCCTTCCTCATTCGTCCACTCCCTTTCTTCTGTTCCTCTTTTGCACTTCCTCACTTCTCCCTTCTTCCGCTTTTCCTCGTCCTCCCTCATTCTCCTAGTTCCCACTCTTTCCTCACCCCACTGTTTGTTCTCCGTCTAACACCCCCACCCCCTCCTTCCCTCTCTCACCTAGGCTCCTCTCTTCATCCATCTTCCTCTCTCCTGATCTTATTCTCCTTTCCTCCCTAATACTCCTTCTCTCCTCCTTCCTACCCGCACTCTTCCTCCCTCTTATTCCTACTCTCCCTCCATCTTACTTCTACACTCCCTCTCTTCCTACGATTGGTACTCTTCCTTCACCAGATGTCATGGGGGGACATGAATTTATGAATTAACAATGCTAAATGTTACTTGAAAATACAGACAAGGCATTGACTTGTGAAAATCAAGTAGTAGGTTTTACTTCATGCCGGTTTACTTCGCTGATTCTCTAAGGACGAGAATTTATAAACTTTCTCAACAGCACACAGCAGAGATTAATTACTCACGAGTGCTGTTTGTTAGTACTGTTAGCCTCTTGAGAAAGTGACTCCACCCCTGACAATCGATAACTAATACTAATCACAATGAACAGGTTCTTGCCGGTGCTTAACTCCTGGCTGGCACAACGGATTTAAGTTTGATACAAAAGAACTGGCCTAAGTACCAGTTATGGATGTTGTAAAGAGTTTGTCCAAACTAGGAGCAGCAACTAAAGTAAGCTTAATGTGGAGAAATAAAACACGACATTAAGCTCAAAGAAAAGAACTGTAAATTTATTGATTACGATAAAAAAAAATTATGTTATACCAATCTCAAAAATGAACTGAACAGGGGTATTCACGGTCACTAAGGGACTCAGGAATTCAAATAACAAAGGAAATACACTCACTCGCTCATTCAAAAGCTAATCGAACTTAAGCCTAGAAAAAACGAACAGAAATAGTGATCACTGGAGGGACGGAGCCGAAAGAAAGACTGGGCGTCTGGGTGATGAACACCAAGTGCTGCTATTCGCTGCAAGCCCACTTAGCCAATCACCGTCTAGGTGGAGATTCAGGTATTCGCTGTACAACGGAGACGTTGCTCTCAGCGCTGAACACAAACGACCCTACCTTCGAGGCGACCTAAAGCTGACTAAGTTCGAACAGGGAAAAGAGGTGGGAGCCGGCCAAGTTTGCCGGAAGTAGGCGTGGTCTAACTTCAACGGTCAACGGAGAGAGGGTGAACGATATAGACATGCAATAAATCACTCAGCGAAAGCACTAATGTGCATAAGAATGGTCACTTATGAAACAGTGACAAATGTTCTGAAAACCATACCGATCGAAGTGCAGACAGAGACGGTTGAACTGAGTGATGCGCAGTGGGAATTCCACAAGAGTTCGTGGTTTTCTCACCAAAGTATAATGTCACGAACTTGTACAAATACACTCGCACGAATTCGTGACACCTCCTATCTCTACCTACATTTTCTCCCACCTTCGTTTCCTTCAAATTCTCCTTCCTTGACATACAAAACAACTTCTTTCTTCCTCTCCTCCTCCTCCTCCATTTCCTCCACCTCCTCCTCCTCTTCCTGCACCTCCTCCTCCTCCTCCTCCTCCTCTTCCTCTTCCTCCTCATTGACATCATCGTCGTCGTTGTCATCGTTCTCCTCCTCCTCCTCCTCCTCCTCCTCCATCTCTTTTTCTTCCCTGGTCAGTACCTATTCTTCCATATTCTCCCTTTCATCTTTTCTATCCCTCCCTCTTTTTCTACCCTACACAATTACCCGACTGTATGTTACTTCCATTCTGCTCTCAGGCTTTGTCTCTCTGTCTCCCTCCAACTTCCATGAATAAGTACGGAAGCAACGAGAAAACAAGTAACTAAACAAGTACACAAACAACTAGCAAGAAAGGAAGCTCATGAACAGGTAAAATGTCACAAACAAGCAAAAAAGCCATAATCCATAACCAAAAAAGAATACAAGGCCGCAAACAAGACAGCAAATAAATAAACAACGCCACAACCAAGTAAACACGGGCACAAAATTGATGAGTGTGGAAATAATGCTACAAATAAGTAAACAATGCCAGAAAAAGACAAGAGGCAAGTAAAAAAGTCACAAAATACTAAACAAGGGCCAAGCAAGACAACAAACAAGTAGGCCTGACAAGCAACAAACAAGAGGGTGGCATCATCTCTCCCCGACTTGACCTGAGGCGACCCAACTTGTTAACTGCCCCCCTCCCCCTCTAATGCACCCTCCCCCTCCATCCACTCCCTCTCTCCTTCCTCCTGTCTCCACTCCCCTCTCTCACTGACGCTCTCTTCCCTCACCTTCCTCTCTGATGCTCCCCTGCCTCTCTCTCTCTCTCTCTCTCTCTCTCTCTCTCTCTCTTTGCACACACACACACACACACACACACACACACACACACACACACACACACACACATATATATATAGATAGACTGATAGATAGATAGATACATAGATACATAGATAGATAGATAGATGGATAGACAGATGAACAGATAGACATACAGATACAGATGCATCTTCCTATCCCCTCCCCCTTCTTTGCCTGTCTCCCCGTTCTCAGTGATGTCTTCTCCCTGGCAGTGAAGTTCTATCTCCCCTCCTGTCACTGATGGTCCTTCCCCCCTTCCCCCGTCTCACTGATGCTCCCTTCCTTCCATCTCCTCCCTTCACCCCTTCTTCCCTCTCTTCTCTCCCTTTCTTCCAGTGATCCCTTCCTATCCCCATATTTCATCTTTATTCTCCTTCTGTCACTCATGTTTCCCTACCACCCTTCCCCTCCATTTCTTCTCTTAGTGATGCTCCCTTCCCAATGACTCCTTCTTTTCTTCCTCCATTCTCACCCCCTACTTCCCTTCCTCCTCCCCTTATTTTCCCCCGCCCTCCTTTCATTCGTCTTCTCCCTCCTTATCATCCTTTCTTTCTCGTCTCACTGCTCTCCATTTCTCTCTCTTCCTAATTCTCTCTTTGTTTCTCTTCTTCTGGTTCTCACTGTCTTCTTCCTTCTCCCCTTTATTACTTTTCCCCTCTCCCCTCTTGTTAATGCTCCCTTCCTCTCCCTTTTGTCCTCTCCCTCCCTCTCCTTTTTCTTATCCTTAGCTCTCGCATTTACTCCCCCTCTCAGGTCCTGCTCTTCTCCGTCCCATCTTTCCTTTTTTCTCTCACTCTTCCTCCCACCCTTCCATATTCTCTCTCGCCTTCCCTCCCTTCCTCCCTCCCCCTTTCTTTCACTCCCCTGAATCCCTTTCTTTTCCTCGCCTCTTCTTCCACACTTCTCTCCTATTCTGCAACGTAAGCAGTAAAAGCTCTACAATTCACAGTACCGCGAATAACTCAATGGGCAGAAATTACATCCACTTATTGAACTTATTGACACTATGTATATACAGTATATTAATGCTACGACTGTCCTTATACCTCAAGAAAGTGTAGGCCAGGCCGAAGCTGTTGCATCTTCATCTAGCTTTCTATCTACTAAGTACCTACTCACTTGCCTCCTACTTTTCTGTCTTTGTCTTTAATTGATAGTTTTGTTAGTTATAACCTTCCCTATGCCAAACAGCCACGAAAGGACCAAAAGGTCTGTTGCTGTTTGCTTTCCTTTGTACCTCTCTGTACCTTTATATATACCGATCTCTCTGTCTGTCTGTATACTTATCAATCTATCTAAAGTATATAACGAACTACTTTTCTATCTGTCTAGCTAGCAACGCCATTTGCCTTAATCCCAGAATGGGTAGCCACAAACAAATCATCTCGCTGTTGCCCTATCCTCCGCCATCAGGTTGCCCTCTCTACATCTCACTTCTCCTCTCCCTTATACCTCTCTTCACTATCCCTTCATCTCATCCTCAGTCTCCCCCTTCCACTGCACCTCACTCACATACACTCTCTTAGTCAGTCTCTCATTCTCCATTCTCTCCACAAGGGCACACCATCTCAAAGTACGTCCATATCACCACCACAACGCTCCTTCACTTCCTCATTTGTCTGTCTGTCTCTCCATGTAACACCACACGCTCCTCTCAGGTAAATGATCATAATAAACTCAGTATTTACGTGGATATAATTTCTACCACGCACAAAGAACACGGAAACACACGGAAGGGACAAAGCCGGTGGTGACCAAATAAGTGATCAAAAAGAAGACACGAAATTTATTAAAGTGGCCATCAATGAGGAAGTAGACAAGGAAACAACTGAATATGTAAACAAGGCAAGAAACAAGTGGACAAAACAACAAACAGGCCATTAAAGGGGAAATAAATGGAACAAATAATTGAATACCCTATGTAAACAGGGAAATAAGAAGGGAAACCAACCACCAAACATTGCCAAAGCAAGTAAACAAAGCCACAAACAAGTAAGCAAGACAACAAACAGTAACAAAGCAAATAATCAAGGAAGGCCACGGTCATGTTACCATCCATCCATCAATATGAGAGAAAGTAAACAAGACCACAAACACGTCAACAAGTCATCACACAATATCAAAACAAGCAAACAAAGCCAAAGCAAGTAAACAAAGGTACAAACAAGTAAACAAGACATGAACAAACAAGGACAAGGGAGATGAGTCACGTCATCTCTCCTCAACTTGGCCTGAGGGAACCCAACTTGTTAACTGACCCCTCATCCTTCCCCTCTCCTATTCCCCTCCATCCTCTCTCTCTCTCTCTCTCTCTCTCTCTCTCTCTCTGTCTCCTCATTGATGCTCTCCTCTTCTTCCCTCCATACTCTGCCTCGCCACTCCTTCCTCTTCCTCTCTCACTGATGCTTCATTTCCTTCCCTTTTACCCTCATCCTCTCCCCCTCCTTCTTTATCGTCACCCGCTTCTGTCTCTCCCTTTACCTCTCCATCTCTCTCCCTTCCCTCTTTTCCCCTCCCTCTACCTCTGCATCTACAAGTATTTCTATCTCTTCTACTTCCTTTCTCTTCCGCTTCCCCTTTCTTTCTCTTCTCTCTCACCCTTCTCGTCTCTACATCCCACTCTGCCTCATCCTGTCCTTTCCCTCTTCTTCCCCTTCCTTCCTCTCCCTTCCCTTTTCATCCCTCTGTCCCTACTGTATTGCCTGGTGTCGACATACTGTACATGTTGGCATAGCTGATAAGAGTATTAGTGAATATTACCAGGCTGTGTGGAGTGCTGTCATGGGCGCTGTACGCATCCCTGTTATGGTTAAAGTCTGTGTTGATTAAACAGCACCAAAGTCATGTTGAATGTTGATGGTCGGGTGGACTACTGATCTCACGGCTGAACAGTTTGGGATAAAAGTTCGCATAATATTTTAACCACTTCTGCTTCTCAGTTTCCTTGGTTGGCTAATATGCCTAAGCGAAGAAAGGTTTGGTACGTTTTTATGACCATGAATGATCTTTGATATGATGTGTTAATATGAAGTTGATGCACTGGATCAGGGGAAGAATTTTTGTCTGACTGTACACACAAGCAAAAATGTAACGCACAAGAAGGGTCCAATAATATACCAAATTATCAACACTTTCTTGATTTTGTTTATTTTTTTTTTCCTAAATAAAACTTAATAGACATGATTCGACATGCTACGAATAATATAATCAGTGTAAGGTATCCTCATAAAAGCTGGGCTGCCAATTTCAGGTAGTACTACGACATTTTTCAGTATCCATCGTCTTTGAGGTCAGACTGTTTCGGCCGGATTGTGCACTGATACCGGTATTTGATCGAGTGAACTTTCTACGCTATCTACCGTAGTTACAAAGAACAAGTCGAGGGTCCTGTACCTGCCAGCAGAGGTATATCCAGGGGCCACGTTCGTAAACCTTATATCGCCTAAGTTTTGTATAAAACTACTTGTTTAAACTTTCAATTTCACTCAAACAGCTACATTCACAACCATACTAAAATGAATATTAAAGTGAAAAATGCGAAAACTTAAATTATTCTGGTTGATAATTAACTGCCATGGAGCCCTGTTTATTCTAGAAAGTGGCAAACGACCTTAATAAGTAAGGCCCCAGAACTGTCGGTGCCGGGGGAAGGGGTTCCACTGAGAAAACATCCTTGGTCCAGAAGGTTGAGAGGCAGGGAAGGGTCAGGGAAAGCAGGTAACCCCTTGGAGCTTGTGACGTTCTTTTTGCAAGACAATTTTAGTAATTTTGGTAGTGACAGGGATAATGAAGCCTATCTAATACCTGTAGTAAGAAAGCTCTTCCAACGTCAATAGAATCACCAGCAGATAGCAAATATAAAATTTGAATTATGTCAACAGATAATGAAGATTGTTCCTAACCCCTCTGCCATGAAGATCTTATTTACAGTGAGCAAAATCAACTGGAGGTGGCAATGATAAGAATAGGAGTTTAAGATAGCACATAAACTCGTGTCCTGTTACACACGCTAGGTGACAACTTCCATCCAACTGTTTCCTTCCAGGGCCCTCCTCCTGCCTTGACAAGTTTTCCCCCGTTCATAAATTTTCCTCTTGAAATTACTTTCCTCCTTAGACCTATTTCCCGTCCTTGAATCCATTTTCCCCATGGACCTCTTTTACCCATTGAAGGATACATGCCGTATGAGATGTTCTGCAGGCAGTGCTTGCAGGCGTGGCTGCTATGTAACAGCTCGTGGAATCAGTTTGTTGCTAGTTTAACCCGCTGCATGCCAGTGCCGTTTTAAAACGGTCTGACATAATTCTGCGGCTGGTGTCAGTGCCGTTTTATAACGGTTTGAAATAAAAAACTTCACTGTGACTGCATTTTCAAGATTCACGGGTAAAAATTGGCAGACATGTAAGGTAACTGCTCCTCTACCATCCCCCAGGCTGTCAAGGCCATACACTCACTCACTCCCCTCCTCACGCTCGCTCTGCCTCACTCTGCCTGTGCGCCTCACACAGTGCTGTACATAGTGAAAGCATTTTGTAAATATTTTCATGTGAGTGTAAGTTGCAAATATTTTCTTGTAAGTGGGGCTTTGGGGCTAAGATGCGAATGAATGTGTTTGAATGGATGAGTAAATGGAGAGTGAGTCATCCTGTCTCGGCTACCTCCCTTTCCTTGGGGGAAGCAGCCTAGGTATATAGATAGATAGATAGAAGTGTAAGGACTATATACTGAAGTCAAGTTGTAAATACCTTCTTGTAAGTTTCAGGACTGTACATAATGAAGTCAGGTTGTACCTATCTTCAAGTATGTGTAAGATAATGCATTCACAGTGAGAAAGACACGCAAATTGTGATAGATGCTGAAGTAGTAAGTAATCAGAAAAGTGTACTGAACACTGCTCTACCTTCCCAGCATAAATAACTGAACATACCTTACATAGAAAACGGCTTTCTCTCATACGTGGTGAGCATGAGAGAGCGGCTATACCTGTATACGAGTAAGCCAGACTCAATAAAACCCGTTTCCAAGCCTCGGTGAGCATTTTAACGGCGAAATTCGTTGTTTCCACATCAAAATCTATCATTTTAGCCCCCCAAAAAAAGGTCGAAAAAGGTCGGCACTGGGTCGACCCATAGGGATAAAAACAGCCGGCACATGGTGGGTTAACAAAGAGATGCACACAACCTGGAGGTCTGCTTACCCTATACCTAAATACAGTAGGTAGCAACCCAACATGGCGCAGTGAGTTGGACGATACGGACTCACCCCAGGGACTCGACCTCCATTCCTTAATGCAGCAGGACATCTCCAGTGTCTCTCAGAGGATGCCAGTCTCCCACAGCAGCATGGCCCAGACATCTCCATGCTTCAGCTGTCCCAGGCTCAGAGTTTGTTGTCCTAGCAGATGAATGTCATATAATCCCTTCAGGTGGACCTTACCGTGGCCTCTGGGAGGGGCCAAGGCACACCACAGCCCCGTGTCCCTGCCCTTGCAGCTCCTGAAAAGTGCAAAGTGGAGATGTCCTCTGCCACCTTCAGGTCATGGCATCCATCCATGGCATGCTGGTTGAAGCTCTGCAGACACGCAACCCGATGCCACCCAGCATGTCCGCCTCCAGTGTGTGTGCTGGCTCTTCAAAGGGCATTGGTTGCCAGATATATCGACACCCAGTGGGAGGCCCTGTCTACAGATGAGGCCCTGGGCGCAGTGGGCATGCTCGTACTTCATTTGTCAAACCAAGCAGCGCAGTGGGCAGAGTTCTTTAATGTAGTGCAAGGTCAAGGAGAATCCAATAGTGAATATCTCATGAAATCTGGCCAGAATGCTAAAGACTAAGCATTCATGTGCCAAACTGTGACAGTGACCTAGCTGAGTATATGCTCCTACGCAAGTTTACTGTGGGTCTTAGTGATCAAGCACTGAAAAGGCATGTGTACCAAGACTGTGATTTGTTTACGAGTGTTGATGCCCAAAGGGCAGTGTGTTGCACATACGAAGCAGCCCATGCCAACGTGGGCATGATGAAAGTTGGCAGAACTCCCTCGCTCGGCTGACAGTGGCGACCCCAGTGACGTCACTGAGGCAACTCCCACCGATGCAGCAACCTGAACCCCTCACCCTCAGTCATACCCTCCCCAGAATCGTGCAGGAACTGGTGTGGCACCCACTGCCTGGGACGGGTCAACTGTCCAGCAAATTGTATGAAGTCCCATTTGCACCAGAAAATCAACCACTTAAAGACGTGTTGTAGAAGGGCAAAGTCCCTTGCTGGAGGTTATGCGCCTCAGCAACCACCCCGCCTTCAGACCCAGGTAATGCTGTGGCCAGTGCCGGAGTCCACCTGGCCCGCCATCTCACGATCGAGATTTCCATTGGCCAGGGCACCAACAGGGATATTGTTTTGGCCTCAGCCATTGCTGACACTGGGGCTCAGGTGTGTGCAGCCGATCTGGCTCTACTCTCATCCCTACAGATAAAGCCTGCACTGTTAGAGCATCAGGCCAGCATCAGGGATGTGGCCAACCTACGCCTGTGATGCCTGGGGTCTGCTCCCTGCAGGACTGGCATCAGCAGATGATGGATCATCCAGGATATTTATTTTATCAAGTCAGCTGAACAATTGTACCTCTCCCTAGACACCCGCAAATCTTTGGGAATCGTCCACGCCACCTTCTCCCATCCAGTGCCTACAGTGTGCAATTTCCAGGTGGAGGGGACCGCTGCTCCCCACCGCTCCTACCAGGTCTCTAGCTCCACCCTTTACCCCAAGCAGAGAATGTCCCAAGACGAGAGCAGTGACTCCTCCAGCATTTCTCCACCATGATGTTCAACACATCGAGGGAGCCTCACCCTGTCATGGTTGGCAAACCCCACCACATTCACCTCCTCCCCAGCACCACCCTATATGCCTGCCACATGCATGCCTTGGTGCCAAAGCACTGGGAAGCTGAGCTGAAGACCCAAATTGACATGGACATCAAGGACATGCTGCAGCCCATCCCTGCAGGCAAGACCACAGAGTGGTGTGAAGGAATGGTGGCAGTGGCCAAGAAGTCTGGCCAGCCCAGGCACACAGTAGACTACCGGTGCCTAAATGCATCCTGTTGCAGGGATACCCATCATACCCAGGCACCCTTCAACATGGTGCATAGCTTTCCACTTTCCATTCCATTCCTACAAGATGGTGGCTAACACCTCCAGGGGGATTCAACAGGTAGAATTAGACAAGGAGGGCCAATGCCTCACTTGCTTCATAATGCCGTGAGGGAGGTTCCAATATTGCCTGACCCCCATGGGCCACTGTTGCGTGTCTGATGCTTACACCCGAAGGTTTGAGAATGCACTTCAAGACATTCAAAGGAAATTCAGGTGTGTGGATGCCACTTTGATGTTCGACTCAAGTGTGGAGGAAGCTTTCTGGCATACATATGAATTCCTGCAGACCTATGCCAAGAAAGGCATCACTCTTAACTCCCACCTGCCAGGGATTTTCCAACATTGCCCACTCCTCCCTACGGGGGGTTTCCATGATTTTTGAAAAACAAAAATCTTATTTCAAACCCCAATATCTGCCAAATTATACCAGCTACAGAAAAACATTGAGGATACATAAGACCCACCAACTCCTCCTCTTTCGAATGAAAGCATCCCCACATCTCCAGGTGGTCTCGTCGATGAGTAAAGATAAGTTAAAGATGACTGGTTTTCTGTGTTTTGGCAGGCTTATCCAAGTGCACGCCACTGCCAATGACCTTGGACTCGCTGGCTAGCATAGGCAGCACTGACCAGAGTGGTGATTGTAACACTGCCCAGCCTCCTGGAATTTACCACTCATCCTTCGACTTTTCCTTACTAACCGTCGTAAGGATGAGTCATCACCCTGATCATGTAGCTCCCCATAGGGTTTTCCACCCATTTCAGAGCGTCACTATGCCCCGTAGGTATGTGAGAAAAAAATAGCTCTTTCATTTTCTATACTCACTTCTTCTGTCACCTGTAATAGTTTCCCTCTAGTAAGGCACTTACATTTGCACTTGACATCACGATTACGGGTAATTGCACTTTGAGAAGTAAATGCTCTGGCAGTTTCATGCAGTATGAGGTAATTGTACAGAAACTGTGACTAATATGTACTAATCAGGGGCATCATGAAAATATTACTAAGGTTATACACAACTTAAATATTTTGTACTTCACGTCACAAATATGTTAATTCTCACATAATTATTCACCATTATTTTCTGAGTAACAAGGGAAAAAATTTAGTTACAGTCAACCAGGCCATTTTCTTTCTCGCCCGTGCACATGTGGTTTTCTTTCAATGTAGCAGATAGGGTTACTCAAGGTACTTCCAATCATTGTTCCACAAATAACCATAAAAAGTAACACTTTTTGCAATGCACTTGTAAAACTTATTACAAAACACTTATTTTATAACACTTACAAGATATAACTTATAATATCTTGCATTTCACTTATGTATAAAGAAAACACACTTGTGCATACCTGTTTCTATCTATCTATCTATCTATTGCCAGACGCCTCAATCCAGTTTGGGGTGGCCACAAACAAATCTCCTCCAAGTCGCCCTGTCCCCCGCCATTTCACTGCCCTGCTCCCAACTCATACCCCCCTCTCTCATATACCTCTCCACCCCATCCCTCCATCTCATCCTCGGCCTCCCCCTCCCTCTTCCCCCCTCCACCTCACTCACATACACTCTCTTCGTCAGTCTGTCACCCTCCATCCTCTCCACATGGCCGAACCACCTCAGTGTGTTCCTCATAACGCTTCCTATCACATCCACATCAACACCACAACGCTCCTTTATATCCTCATTCGTCAGCCTGTCTCTCCATGTGACTCCACAGGCTCCTCTTAAATAACTCATTTCCACTGCTCTCACTCTTGACTTCTGTCCTTCCAACAACGTCCAAGCTTCACTTCCATACGTTAGAGTTGGAATCACAATACTGTCATGTAGTAACTTTTTCACTTCCATGCTCATTTCCCTGTTTCTTATCACTGCTTTCAAAGAACCAGCAACCTTTCTTCCCTGCTGTACCCTTTCAAGGACTTCACCCTCCAAACCTCCAACCTTACTCATCACACTACCCAAGTACTTAAACGTACTCACATTTTCCAATTCCTCACCATCCAACCTTGCTGTACATTCACTGACTTCACCTCTCTCAAAGACCATCACTTTACTCTTCCCTACATTCACCTTTTGATTCCTTTTCTTACACACTCTCCCAAACTCATACACCAAGCCTTGCAGCTCCCCTTCATCTTCACTCAACAACACAGTATCATCTGCAAACAACAGTACAGGGAGTTTCCAAACACTATCCTCTCTCACCAGGGCCACTCCAACATCCACTACCCTACCTTGTACCTCTTTTATTACCCCATCCATGTACAGATTGAACAACCATGAAGACATGACACATCCCTTTTTCAACCCAACTTTCAAAGAGAAAAATTCACTTAGTTCACCATCCACACGCACTGCACACCATCGAACATACTCTTCACAGCATTCAACAACTTCTCATCTACTCCATATATTCTTAACACTTTCCACAATCCTTGTCTATCCACCCTGTCATATGCTTTCTCCAAATCCATGAAAGCCGCATACAACTTCTTTCCCTTCTCTAGAAACTTTTCCACTAAAGATCTAAGAATGAATATCTGATCTACACAACCTCTTCCCTTCCTAAACCCTCCCTGTTCTTCTCCAACTAATTTCTCTGTTCCTTCTCTAACTCTGTCAATAAGTATCCTACCATACACTTTTCCTATTATTCTAAGAAGACAAATGCCCCTATGATTACCACACACTTCTTTTTCCCCTTTTCCTTTGTACAAGGGAATAATTATACCTGACTTCCAATCCTCCGGGACTCTACCTTCCTCCCAGGCCAATCTGCACATCTTCCACATCCATTCTACTACTATCTCTCCCCCATGCTTCAGCATTTCACCACACACTCCATCAATTCCTGAGGCTTTCCCCGATTTAACTTTCTTCATTGCTTCCACAACTTCTATCCTACTGATTTCTTCCTGTCTTCTCACCTCCCTCCTTCTCCCAGCCATCTCCCAGCCACTTATACTCACATTACTTCCATCCTCTATGTTCAACAATTCCTTAAAGTGTTCTCTCCATCTGCTCACTTTTTCTCCCTTCTCCACTAGTAATCTACCATTTTTATCTTTCACTCCCCTGCTAACTTCACTTCCACCCTGTCTTACTCTTTTCACCTCTTTCCAGAACATTTTCTAACAGTCCCTCCACTTTACACTCAAATTCCTTCCAAATTCCTCATCCACTATCTTCTTACACTCTTACTAATCTTTTCACCTCTCTCTTTCTTTCTACATATAACTCTCTCTTCCACCTCTCAACTTCTTCCACGCCCCTGTTTCTCATCCATTCATTGTACGCTTTCTTCTTTTGTGCCACAGCCTGTCTCACCTCTTCAGTCCACCACGCTGTTCCTTGCACCCCCCTCTGTCTTCTCTTCCTTCCACACACCACATCACATGCAGCACATATTTCTTCTGTAAATATCCTACACACACCTTCCACGTCTCCCATCTGCTCCAATTCATATTTACCCAATCGTTCCTCCGCTTCTCTCTTATACTCTGCCTTTTTTTCATCCTCTTGTAACCTTTCCACTCTCCTTGCAACTACTCCTTCCTCTCGTCTTTCCCTTCTTCTAGTCCTCCATCTTACTTGAATCCTAATTCTGGCCATCACCAAGTAGTGGTCAGAAAGTCCACTCCCCCAACCTCTATAAGCTCTTGCATCCATTACACATCTTCGCATCCTTTCATCCACACACACATAATCAATCACTGCCTTCCTTTCATTCAGTTCACCATCCACCCTTCTCATCACTCGCCATGTATACCTGTGGATCATTTTATGCCTGAAGAGGGTATTGGCTATCACCAACCCCCTCCCAGCACAAATGTCCATTAATGCACTCCCATTCTCATCTATCTCAGCAGGCACACCCCACTCACCAACTATTCCATCCACCTTCACATTCCCAACTTTACCTTTCATATCACCAATCAAAAACACTCTCTCATTCCTTCCAAACTTTTCCATGCACACTTCTACATATGCCCAGAACTCTTCTCTCACTCTTCTAGCACGATCTTGCGTTGGCGCACACACACACACACAATCGCCCACATTTGTATTCCAACTTTCAACTTTACCCACACAATCCTTGACCCAACTGATCCATACTGTCTTATGCTCTTCTTCCATCTTTTACTCACAACTATACATACTCCTTCCTTTGCCCTCTCATTCTCACCTACTCCTGCACATATACCCCATCCATACTCCCATTCTCTCACACTTTCTCCTCCCCATTTTGTTTCAGTTATTCCACATACATCCACTTTCGCACTCTCAAGCACCTGGACAATCTCTCTCTCTTTCACCTCATCATTCACTCCCCTTACATTCCTGATTACTATTGACAATTTCCCACACATCTGCTCAGTCACTATCCCCTTTCCCCGGTGGTAAGGGCAGAACTTTTGCGGGGGTTGATGATGCAATTGGCCCTGTGCATGGGGGAGCGGAATCGGACACGGAAGATGAGGAAGACATCGCTCTACACTCAACCAGTGCCATGTACAAACTAAGCCGTGTGTCAGTGGGGTACCTTGGGTACCTACCTACTCTACGGTTATCAAAGAAAATGGTTGCAAGTTCATAGAGTGGCAGGAAGGCACTTGCGGCTATACAAGTCAACCGGCAGTGCTCTGCGTCCCAACTCGTGATGGTATAGCACAGCGTTTCTTAACCTTTTTACCTTTATGGAACCCTTGGAATAATTTTCATGTTCCAGGGAGCCCTTACATAAAAATTATTGTATATCATTATTAATATCTTTCTTTCTCTTGTTTAAATTTAAAGTTCATAAGAACATAAGATATTGTTTTCTGATAACTGGTTTAAGCAAAAAATAACTTATGTTTACCTCAAGTTAATTGACAATGCAAAAAAAATATTAATAAATAAATAAGAGTAAATAAATGAAATCAAACTGCTTGTTCAAGAGACCTTATATTGAGGTTTTCATTCACACACACAAAAATAAACAAATAACCAATCTCATAATTATATAACATATATAAACAGAACGAAAACAGATAATAACTATTAGTACTACTACCAGTACAATACCTTGATAATAAAACTAAATCAAATAAAACAAGCAAATCAAGTCAAACAGAAGAATTAACTTTGGAAAAGAGAGAGAGAGAGAGAGAGAGAGAGAGAGAGAGAGAGAGAGAGAGAGAGAGAGAGAGAGAACACACACAAACTTCTCATAAACTAACAAAAGAATCATAAACATACTTAAACTGTTAAAATTCATATAAAAACCCTAAATGATGGGTAACATTTACTAAATAACGTGGGTGAATGAGGGCCTGTACCAGCATGCCAAAAGTACAGTACATACGGGACTGATGGAAACCGTGCATGTGTCCTGTACTCGAGTGAGCCACTTGATACATGAATCCGTCACGTATAGCTCCTGTTTACTGACCACTGAAGGTGGTTTCACACTGACGCCGGAAAGACGTCGTTAAGTCCCTAAAATTATTATACTTTTAAATGATATAACAGATTGACTTTAAGATAATACCCAAGAATTTTCCATGAATATGCCGTATGTGTGTAGTAAAATTACGATTATGAAATTAAACAAAAAAAAAGACAAAAATGCATTTACATATGATTAGCCTATTTATCACTGTTTCTCTCAGAACCCCTAGCCACCTCTCACAGAACCCTGGGGTTCCAGGGGACCCCGGTTGAGAAACGCTGGTATAACATGTCAACTGGGGCATTGGGGTTAAGTCAGAGAAGTTTGCCTTCTGCAGGAGAGAGGCTGTTTTCGTGGGCTATCACTTGGGCTGGGATTAGCACAAACTCACAGACGACTGCTTGGCAGCCATCAAGAATTTCCCTATGCCAGAATGCCAACCATATCGGACATCATGTCGTGCTTCGGTTTCGTGAACCAATTGGCCACATTCTTGGCCACAGCCCCCATCATGGAACCATTCAGGGAACTACCAAAGAAACTGTCAGGAAAGCATATGTACTGGGATGATCATCTATGTACGAAGTTCTGCCAGGCATAGGACATATGTCAATTAGCCAAGGATGGCCTGACCTAATACAATAGGACTCACCCTACCGTGGCTATTACCAATTGGAATAGAGATGGCATACTGTAGGCTCTGTGATCCTCCAACAATGCTGTAGTTGTTTGTCCACCACGGCGCACTTCTGCTGCAAGGGTGGGTGGCACCTTGCGCTCTGTGGCAGACGTCATCTCTCCCAGGTGGAGGCAGGCTATACACCAGTGGAGGCGGAGGCACTTGGCATGATATGGTGCCTGCACAAGGCAAAACTCCCTTTAACCCCTTAACCGTGGGGCGTCACTTTCGTGATGCTTGGGAGCAAGAGATCATACCGCGGGGTGTCGCTTTTGTGATTCTGTGTTATTTTGAATTCACCCGGGCTTCCAAGTGGGGGCTTGTATCATCTATCAGTATGGCCAATGTCCAACACTAGCCAGCACTCCTAATCTCATCTGTACTCCCATCCATTGTTGACAATTTAGCCATTTCTCCCCGTTCTTGACTCCCCTCCCTACCCCCCCTCCATTACCCTATCCTCTCGCCTGCCCGGCCGTGCTACGCTAAGTAAATCTTCCCTGGAATTTTTCACTGATTTCATCCATTGAAATAAGCCCTATGCCCTATTCTTATACCAAATAATATATACAAGAAAGAAATAAGGTAAGTGAGAGTGCCATAACCTGGAACTGGCTAATTATCACCTGACAACACCTCACGTGCACTCGTTCGCTAATTTTCGCTGTTTATTTCCACTTGAAATATGCCGTATAATCTATTTTCGTAATAAATATACATATAAGGAGGGAAGGGAGAAGCCTAAGTGATATTTACATTCACCTGGAACTACCTAATTTATAATGTATTGTCTAGATTTCCTGCCAATCATTTTACTGCTATAAATTAGCTGTGTCAAGTGGCTAACGTTGGTAGTAACGAATTTCCCTAGGTAGGCCACCACCCCAGCCCACCCTTATCAGTTCACTCTCATCTTTCGAAGTGGAGGTACGTTTGTTCGCTCTTGCTAGCTTCAGGGACTTTTCACCCCCATGCAAAGGGCCCTGTGACCTTTACCCCCTACTAAACCTCGTGTGGAAAGAGGTAAAGGGCTGACAATTGATAAAAGAGTGACTAAGATCTTTCTATTGAGTAAAACAGTGCAAGTGGAATTGTAAATAATGTGTAAACAACAAGTGAAAGTAATGGATGTAAATATACGTGAACAGTGGAAAATAGTTTTATAAGTTACTTCAAGTGACAGTGCATAACACAGTGTAAATAAAATAGAAATGTAAATAACGTAAATAAAATAGAGAACGTAAATAGAAATGTAAATGAGTAGTATTATAAGAATACGAGTATATACTCTAGGAGTAATGAAAGTGAAAGTTTCACTCTGGCATGTCTGAATACTATGAGTTATGAGAGTGAAGGTGAAAGTGACATTCACTTTCAATGCTAGTATACAGGATGAGAAAGTGAATGCTACGTATTTTACTGAAAGAAATTGAATCCCTACAGTGACAATAAACTAATACTACTGAAGGAAACTTATGGATAAAGACTGTAGATGTATATAAGTATTATATAGTAATAGAAATATAAAGTGTGAGGGGTTTTATGAATAATAAATGACAGAGTACCAAGAGCGAACTAGCGCAAGTGCGACGGTCAGACGCGCTCGTAATTTTCATTGCTTTCACAGTGGGGTTTTTTTTGGAGTATGGATCCCAAACTACTTGAAAATCATAGAGTAGTGTTTATAGTGTTAATATCTGGCTGTGGTATTCATATTACGGGTTGTCGGGAAGTGTAAAGTGGAGACTTCGTTACCCAACTTCAGAGGTCTCCACAAGTCCTACGGTAACAGACGAAGGTTCAACAAACATTCCAGGAAAAAGCTGAAGGTATGTGCCATAAGCATATGTAATTTTAATATTCTAGGATTAATAACTGATTTTTGGCAAATATTTTTTGAGAGTCTGTCGGAGCCCGAATAACCCCGCGGCACACGCAAAACATTGGTAAACATGCCCGTGGTGTAGGGGTTAAGGATGCCTCAACCTTCCCATTGTGACCAATCACTGCCCTCTTGTGAACTGCTGGGGGACAAGGCCCTCCCAGACATGGTCAGGCCCAGGTTGTTTAGGTCCCAGGCTACGTCTGCTGAGATCAAGCCATTGTTGCAGACTTACCTTACCCATTAGGGGGGGCCCCGGAACAGATCTGCACGGATGGCGGGACAAACTTCATCAGTGAAGAGATGGAAGCCTTCTTCGGAGCGTGGGGTGTGGCCATACACCTTTCATCCACCAAGTACCCACAGTCGAACGGTCATGCAGAGGCAGCAGTAAAGACAGCCAAGAGGTTGATATGGGACAACACAAGTGGGAGTGGCAGCCTCAACATGGACAAGGTCTCGCTAGCCCTCCTTCAGTACCTGAATACCCATCTCCATGGGGTTAACAGGTCCCCTGTCCAGCTGGCCACCGGGAGGCAGCTCCGGGATGGGATGCCTACTGCCAGGCGGTGCCTGCAGGTGGAAAGGCACTGGCACCATGCTCTATGGAGGCGTGAGAGACAAGTAGCCAAGATGCAAAAGCAGCTGCACACTTGTGACACCCCCAGGGAATTAGTGTTGTTGCAGCCTGGTCACCATGTCTGCATTCAGAACCAGGCCTCCAAATGTGGGACAGAACAGGTATTGTGTTGGAGGTTCTACCCCACTCGCAATACACTGTGGCTAGATGGTGGTGGCCGCCTCTCACTCAGGAACATGTGGCACTTACAGGTCATTGCTCCACCCCCTAACCCCACACACCTGGTGCCCTCCACACAGCCACCTATGCCACCTTCTGCCCCACCCACCAACCCGGCACACCTGGCACCCTCAACACAGTCTCTTACACCACCCACACCTGCTGCGGGATGCCCTTGGCGAGTGGCTCAACGGGTCACATGGTTAAATGACTATGTCATGCAGTTGTTAAGTATTATATGTTAAGTACTGCTATACCTGTATGACGTATTACATGCATACCATAGTATGTAGCTGTCCATATAGCTGTTAAGTGTCATGTATTAGGCATTATTGCGCCTCTATACAGTATGTCTTGTATGTATCTTAATTACTGTCATGTATTAGTATTCAATTCACTGTGCCCCAGTGATTCTTGCCCCATGCTAAGGCATATATTTACCATGTGTTAAGTATCATTCTGATGCATGTTATTACATATTAATTATTGCTATGTCCCAATGATTTCTGCCCATTTCCATTATGATCATATCAGATTGCCCTCTCCCTTCGAGAGAAGTAATCTTGGAGGGGATATGTAGGATATGTGCCATATGAGATGTTTGGCAGCCAGTTCTTACAGGCGCTGCTGTTATGTAACGGCTCGTGGAAATCAGTTTGTTGCTAGTTTAATAAATAGGTGCATGCATCCTGGAGGTCTGCTTACCCTATACCTAATTAGCTGGCAACCCAACACCCATGAACTTATTTTACCCATAATCCAATTTTATTCCTTGAATGTATAGCCTATTCCTGCTTGGGCTTATTTTCCCCATTGATCTAGTTTCACCATGAACCTATTTTCACCATGAACCTATTTTTCACCATGAACCTATTTTCACCATGAACCTATTTTCACCATGAACCTATTATCACCATGGGCCTATTATCGCCATGAACCTATTTTCACCATGAACCTATTTTCACCATGAACCTATTATCACCATGGGCCTATTATCACCATGAACCTATTTTCACCATGAACCTATTTTCGCCATGAACCTATTTTCACCATGAACCTATTTTCGCCATGAACCTATTTTCACCATGAACCTATTTTCGCCATGAACCTATTTTCACCATGAACCTAATTTCACCATGAACCTAATTTCGCCATGAACCTATTTTCGCCATGAACCTATTTTCACCATGAACCTATTTTCACCATGAACCTATTTTCGCCATGAACCTATTTTCACCATGGGCCTATTTTCACCATGAACCTATTTTCACCATGAACCTATTTTCACCATGGGCTATTTTACCCTTGGCCATATGTTCCCCATGGACATACTGTCTCCATGGACCTTTTCTTCACATGGACATATTTTTTTCCCTGAACCCATTTTCTTCCTTGGACGCCTTTTCCTTCATGGATCTTTTTTTCCCTCAGGGACCTACTTTCCACTGTTGACCTAGCTTCTCTCTTGGTTCTAGTTTCCCACTTGGACCTATTTTCCCCCTTGGACTTATTTTCCACTTGGACATGTGTTCCCCTCTCACCCCAAATTTTCCCTATGGACCTAATTCCACCCTTGAAACTATTTTTCCCATTTGATCTATATTCCACTTGGACCCCTTTTCCCCTTGGACCTATTTCCACCCTTGGATCTATTTTCTGTTTTCTTGTTTAGACCTATTTTCCCACTTCGACCTATTTTTCCCTTTGGCCCTATTTTTCCCCAAGGGCCATTTTCCCACTTGGGCCTATTTTCTTCCTTGGACATATTTTCTCCTTTGGACTATTTTCTTCATGGACCTGTTTTCCGCATGGATCTATTTCCCTGACGGAAATAGCTCCCCACTGACCTCCTTGGGTTCATTTCCCTAGGGCAGTGGTTCTCAACTCGTTTCAGGCCATGGACCACCAGCCCATTTAAAAAAGATATCGTGGACCATTCCATTTTTGTGTCATGATAAATAAAGTATAGACAACAAACATTTTGGTTAGAAATATATTTCTTACAAACAGAATTTCGAGAAATGATATAAAATAGTAGACAGCTGACATTTTGGTCTGAAAAATATTTCTTCCAAACATAATCTCCAGGAAATACATGAATACTTCTCTAACATTAACAAACAGAATTTTGAAAAGTATGTAGGAATATACAACTAACATTTTTCTTTGCAACCAGACTTTTGGATTCTCTTCTCACTGACAAGCTTTTCAATGTTAGGAGTGGTACTTGATAATGCACAATGCACTCGATGTAGTGCTGCCTACTTCTCCCTTAGCCCTTATCGTTCTTTTTCTTGCCTGCCCTCCTCTCTTCCTATTTCTCCCATCTTTCCTGTCACTTCTTATTGCTTTTCTTTCCTTTGCAGGGGGCTTTACATTGAGTGACAAGCCAAATGGTTTCCTGTAAGCCAAGAAACCATTTACAACGATGGGTAGTAACCATATAACCAATCCCACGTGTCAACAAGTGGGTTGGTGGAGGGTTAGTGCCCCTCACTGTAAAACAAATAACTCAAAGTCAAATGGCCACCCCTTACGGGATTATGACATCTGGCAATAGATAGATAGATAGATAAATAGAATATCGCTTTCCACTGCAAGCCGATTCCCCTGGACTTAATGTGCAACAAACATGAAAATCTGCTCTCACACATGGAAGTTGATGCAAATGGCAGAAGACATCTGACTGCATGTGCTGACAGATTTGGGTAAGTACCAATCATACTGGAATAATCAGTAGGAATAATATTGTAAAATGAATGGCCAATTATTTATTCTGATAAAAATTATCGTACTGAAATTTCAATAAATTAAAAAATATATGCACCAATCTCCAGTTTATTACCAAATATAGTAAACGTCCTGTGGACCACCCAAAAAGTCACCATGGACCACCAGTTGAGAACCACTGCCCTAGGGCTATAGGCTACTCCCCAAGGGTTTATTCCCAGCACGAACCCCCATGGACCTATTATCCCACTACTCACCCACCCACGCTGCCCCACTACACCCACACACTCGACCCATCCACCCATCCACCAACCACCCAACCCACCTGGCACTAATTTCCACCATGATGACCTGCTTGCGTGCGTGCACACACACACACACACACACACACGCACATAGCGTCAGCTATTTATAAAGTATTGAAGCCACACGAGAAGATTAAGATGTATATAAACTACAACTTCTAACAGTCACTAGTGAAACCTATGCCGGGATTAAACCGCATTTGGCATCTCTAACTTATCCCACTGCTGAATGTACTCTGTAACGTGGCATCCAGACTAACTACACTTCATTCTCACAATTGTTTCATAAATGATCATCAGAAATTGGGGGTGTCCATACTTTTTCTTTCCACTTTCAATCCTTTCAGCCCGATTGAGTCGCGTCGTGTCTATTGTGTTCTTGCTACTAAATAGGTATATACAACAGTGTCGGCTCGACCTGGATCCTCTTCAGGTATGATTTGTGATGGAACATTTGCATTTTTTTATAGCAGGGTTATAGGGGGTAGGCGGGGGCTGTAGCGAGTGTTTAGGAGGCGAGGAGGAAGGATTGTAAGCAGCAGGATTAAGAGAGAGAGAGAGAGAGAGAGAGAGAGAGAGACAGGCAGACAGACAGACAGACACATAGACAGACAGAGAGACAGACAGACAGACAGACACATAGACAGACAGACAGACAGACAGATAGAGTCTTCCCAAGCTGAGTCAAATCGTCTGGTGGCATCACGCACACCATACAATAAGGCATCGTGGTCATGCTAGTCTGCAGCCAACGCCATCTCGCTGCAACATTTCATATTTTCATAAAAACTCTCGTGTTTATTTTTCCAGGGGTACCTCTTCAGAAAACTGTATAGTCACGTCTCTTACCCGGTATTATGTTCAGGTTTATATTAATTATGGATTATAATATGTTGCGTGGGAGTCTGCTGAGCCATTTTCTTCTCTCTTTTTTATTTCTGTTGTTTGTACAGACGTCCATCGCTCGTTCTCCCCCTCACCCCCCCCCCTCTCTCTCTCTCTCTCTCTCTCTCTCTCTCTCTCTCGCTAATGATAGAATTACTAGCCTACTTTTCGTCTTAAATTCCTTGATGTTACACCTATTTTTCATACAAGCTGATGCATTTTCTACAAGTTATAATATGGAACAGTGGGTGCAAGGATTGTATGGGTGAGGATGAAAGTAGGTATACAAGCATGGGCGATTGTATGTGTGTATGCTCCAACAGAGGATCGAGTGGCAAGAGTGAAAGATGAGTTTTGGGCGAGAGTTGAAGCATGTATGGACAAGTTTGAAAGAAGCGAGAGAGTGCTGTTGATTGGAGACATGAATGGCAAAGTTGGGAATGTACGAGTGGATGGAGTGGTTGGTCATTTGGGTGTGCCAGCTGAAGTAGATGGGAATGGTAGTGCTTTGGTGGACATCTGTACTTGTAAGGGGTTGGCAATAGCCAACACCTACTTTCGTCATAAGATGATCCACCGGTATACATGGAGAGTAATGAGGAGGATGGATGGTGAACTTGTTGAACGAAAGGCAATGATAGACTACGTGTGTGTGGATGAGCGAATGAGAAGACAAGTGTTGGATGCAAGAGTGTGGAGAGGGTGGGGGAATGGAGTCTCGGACCATCACTTAGTGATGGCCAAGGTAAAGATGCAAAGAAAGTGGTTGAGGAGGCGAAGGGGAAGACAGGAGGAAGCAGCTCCTGTGAGAAGAGTGGAGAAATTGCAAGATAGTGAGAAAATGACAGAGTATAAGAGCATAGTGGAAGAATGATTGGGAAGGTATGAGCTAGAGCAGATGGAAAGGGTGGAAGACGTATGTAAGATATTCACGGAAGAGATAGGCGCAGCGTGTGAGGCGGTTTGTGGAGTGAGGAGGAGATGCAAGGGTGTGCAAGGGACAGCATGGTGGAATGATGAGGTGAAACGAGCTGTGGAACAAAAGAAGAAGGCATATGGTTAATGGTTGCCGAGTAGAGGTAGGGGAGAAGATGAGAGAGAGAAGAGAGAGGTATATGTGAGCAGGAGAAGGGAGGTTAAGAGACTGGTGAAGGAGAGTAAGAAGAAAGCGGATGAAGAGTTTGGGAGGAATCTGAGTGTGAAATGGAGGGAGAGTAAGAAATTGTTTTGGAAGGAGGTAAAGAAAGTAAGGCAGTGTGAAAGGGGAAATAATAGGGGAGTGAAAGATAGGAATAATAGATTGTTGGTGGAGAAGAGAGAGAAATTGAGGAGATGGAAGGAGCACTTTGAGGATTTGTTGAATGTAGAGAGTGAGAGCAGTGTGAGTATAAGTGGTTGGGGAATGGCTGGGAGAAGAAAAGATGAGAGGAGGGAGGAAGAGATCAGTAGGGCGGAAGTAGTGGAAGCGATGAAGAAGATTAAGCTGGGAAAGGCCCCAGGAATTGATGGAGTGTGTGGTGAAATGTTGAGGTATGGGGGTGAGATTGTTGTGGAGTGGATGTGGAAGTTGTGTAGATTGGCTTGGGAAGAGGGAAGGGTTCCAGAGGACTGGAAATCAGGTATAATTGTTCCTCTGTACAAAGGAAAAGGGGAGAGAGAAGTATGTGGTAACCATAGGGGTATTTGCCTTCTTAGTGTGACTGGTAAAATATATGGTAGAATACTCATTGATAGGGTTAGGCATATGACAGAGGAGCTAGTTGGAGAAGAACAAGGGGGATTTAGGAAGGGAAAAGGGTGTGTAGATCAGATATTTGTTCTAAGATGTTTAGTAAAGAAGTATCTAGAGAAGGGAAGGAAAGTGTATGCTGCCTTCATGGACTTGGAGAAAGCTTATGACAGAATAGATAGGCAAGGTATGTGGAAGGTATTAAGAATATATGGAGTGGAGGGGAAATTGTTGAGTGCTGTGAAGAGTATGTACGAGGGAGCTAGGGCTACGGTGAGAGTGGATGGTGAGCTGAGTGAGTTCTTTGATCTCAATGTGGGACTGAAACAGGGGTGTGTGATGTCTCCATGGCTGTTTAATATATATATGGATGGGGTTGTAAAGGAGGTGCAAGGTAGGGCAGTGGATGTGGGGCTGGCCCTAATGAATGAGGGTGAGATTTGGAAGCTTCCGGTGTTGTTGTTTGCTGATGATACAGTATTGTTGAGTGAAGATGAATGGGAGTTGCAAGGTTTGGTGAATGAATTTGGGACAGTGTGTAGGAGGAGGAAGCTGAAAGTTAATGTAAACAAAAGTAAAGTTATGGTGTTTGAGAGGAATGAAGTCACAGAGTGTGCAGTGAGGTTGGATGGTGAGGATATGGAGAATGTGAGTGCATTCAAGTACTTGGGTAGTGTGATGAGTAAGGATGGAACTTTGGGGGTTGAAGTACGTGAAAGGGTACAGCAGGGAAGGAAGGTTGTTGGTACACTGAAAGCAGTGATGAGAAATAGGGAGGCGAGTATGGAAGTTAAGAAGTCACTGCATGATGGCATTGTGATCCCTACCCTGACGTATGGAAGAGAGGCGTGGACCTTGCAAGAGGGGAACAAGTCAAGAGTGAGAGCAGTGGAAATGAGTTACTTGAGAGCAGCATGTGGAGTGACGTGGAGGGACAGGTTGACGAATGAAGAAGTGAAGGAACGTTGTGGGGTAGATGTGGATGTGGTTGAGAAGATTAGGAGAAATACACTGAGGTGGTTTGGACATGTGGAGAGAATGGAGAATGAAAGACTGACTAAGAGGGTGTATGTAGGTGAGGTGGAGGGAAGGAGAGGGAGGGGTAGACCGAGGATGAGGTGGAGGGATGGAGTTGAGAGGTATATGAGGGAGGGGGGGGTGAGTTGGGGGGAGGGTAGTCAAATGGTGGGTGACAGAGTGACTTGGAGGCGTTTTGTCTGCGGCCACCCTTTGCGGGATTAGGGCGTCGGGCTATAGACAGATAGATAGATAGATATAATATACAAATTTCGCAGTACCCTGGCTTGCTGGAAGAGCGAGAGATACTATATTGCTAGGTGTGTGTGTGTGTGTGTGTGTGTGTGTGTGTGTGTGTGTGTGTGTGTGTGTGTGTGTGTGTGTGTGTGTGTGTGTGTGTGTGTGTGTGTGTGTGTGTGTGTGTGTGTGTGTGTAAAGTCAATTAAGATATTACTAAACGTTTTGTAGAAGGGCTGAGGGTCAACCAACGGGTTGATGTATTGTTTTGGGGAATGATAGCAAAGGTGAAGGTCACATGACAAGCTCAACTTAAACGTTTATGATTCTATTTAGATTAGCCTTGGTGGAGGGACTGAAAGTAAAGAAAAACGAAGTAATTCGACTGGAGAGCAACCAGTCAAACAGAGAGAGAGAGAGAAAGAGAGTACCTGATACCCTGCGCAGATGCTAAATTGTGTACTGTATAAAAGAGAGAGAGAGAGAGAGAGAGAGAGTACCTGATACCGTCCGCAGATGCTAAATTGTGTACTCTATAAGAGAGAGAGAGAGAGAGAGTACCTGATACCCTGCGCAGATGCTAAATTGTGTACTGCATAAGAGAGAGAGAGAGAGAGAGAGTACCTGATACCCTGTCCAGATGCAAATTGTGTACTGTATAAGAGAGAGAGAGAGAGAGAGAGAGAGAGTGAGTACCTGATACCCTGCGCAGATGCTAAACTGTGTACTGTATAAGAGAGAGAGAGAGAGAGAGAGAGAGAGAGAGAGAGAGTACCTGATACCCTGCGCAGATGCTAAATTGTGTACTGTATAAGAGAGAGAGAGAGAGAGAGAGAGAGAGAGAGAGAGAGAGTACCTGATACCCTGCGCAGATGCTAAATTGTGTACTGTATAAGAGAGAGAGAGAGAGAGAGAGAGAGTACCTGATACCTTGCGCAGATGCTAAATTGTGTACTGTATAAGAGAGAGAGAGAGAGAGAGAGAGTACCTGATACCCTGCGCAGATGCTAAATTGTGTACTGTATAAGAGAGAGAGAGAGAGAGAGAGAGAGAGAGTACCTGATACCTTGCGCAGATGCTAAATTGTGTACTGTATAAGAGAGAGAGAGAGAGAGAGAGAGAGAGAGAGAGAGAGAGTACCTGATACCTTGCGCAGATGCTAAATTGTGTACTGTATAAGAGAGAGAGAGAGAGAGAGAGAGAGTACCTGATACCTTGCGCAGATGCTAAATTGTGTGCTGTACCCATTTATTAGCCAAAATGTCCTCTTGGCCTTCACATTTTTCAACTCTTTTTGTTGTAGCTTCTTTTACTTTGTTCTTTTCACCATTGCCCACTGTCTCTCAGTACTTTTTATTCTCCTTTCCTCTCCTATACTCTACCCTCCTGTCGACAAAATTCTTCTTTAGTTTTCTAGCGATTTTATTATGTGTTTTAGCCATTTATCCACACTGCCCCTACCACTAGTCCTCGTTTCTCTCTCTCTCTCTCTCTCTCTCTCTCTCTCTCTCTCTCTCTCTCTCTCTCTCTCTCTCTCTCTCTCTCTCTCTCTCTCTCTCTCCGGTTCTTTTTCCTTTGCTTTCTCATTTTTACATTTGTTCGTTGATTTTTATCCATATTATCTGGGTATTATATTATAGGTTAGTCTTTTCTTTGTTTTATATACTTCCAGTTTTTCTAGTCCATTTTTGTCTCTTCCTAGTAAAAGTGTCAGGTGTTTGGGGGGACGTTTTCCCTCTACTTTTCTGTTTTTAGCATTATTCCTTGTTGTGTATTCCTGTTTTTGATTTGTACGTTTTGATGTTCTCTCTTTTTCACTTCGTAATATTCCTCTTTATTATTTTCTCTTACTTACGACTTTCTTATTTGTCTTTTCCGTTTTCCTTCGTCTCTTCCTCCAGCGGGCAAGTTGATCTTACGAAACTTTGGCCTCTGTGGTACGTTTTGCTTTACTAATGTCGCAGTGTGGAATGTGTCGACTGGGAGAGCGCGCGCGCGCACGTACACACACACACACACACACACACACACACACACACACACACACACACACACACACACACACACACACACACAAAACCCTTACAATATGATGATGCTTTTCGTATCTACTTACTCATCATCATCATCATCATCCGGATCTCCTTTTCCACTATAGGGCAGGGTGAGGAGTAGCAATGTCCAGACAGCCCAAATTTGCCCAGTCCAATGGGACACGCTTCCATTCACTCATCATTCAAGCCCCAGGAATCCTGGCTCTGTCGGATACGCCAAAACATTCACCACGTTCTGTAGCTTCACATAAACGTATCCGATTGAGTCAGTCTACTTGCTACCTGCAGAATATTATATTTTAAGAAAGACGTTCGTACTGTAAAGGCTGTAAACTATGTCCATCAAGCCTCTCACTCCCATGACGTCGATTTTAGTTTATTCTTGCCACCTTCAGACGATTTTATTCAGCTTTTATAATAAAGAGCTCTTGTACTGAACGGGTTAATACGGGAGACAAAGGAGGTAGTGCAATAAAGTTATCTATCCATCTATCTATCTCTATTTGACTATCAATCTATCTTATCTATCTGTCTGGCTATAGCCAGACGCCTTCACCCGAAAGGGTTATCCATTAACGAATTGCCTCTATGTCATCTTGTCCTCCGTCGTCAGATTACCCTCCCTTCAACTCACATCACTCTTATTCACATACCCCACCATCTCATCCCTCCACCCCAGCCTCCGTCTCCCCCTCTCCTTTCCCCCTACACCTCACCCACATACGCTCTCACAGTCACGGAGATTGCAGAATGATTTAGTTGGATTTAGCTAATTCAGAATAAATACTCGCAGTTGATGGAGAAAATATATATCGGCACAGCCAAATGAAAGAAAACTTCACGAGAATAGTAAACGAAGCATCTCTAGGAACAGAGGATTGGAAACCACGAAACTGGAACAGCAAACCATGACAAAGTATAAAGAAACTATTAAAGAAAAGGAGGAACGCGACTGTAAGGACGAGGAGAGATCACACTGAAACAGTCGAACTAATGAAAACTGGCACCAAAAAGAAAAATGAAGATATTGGAAAGTTTAACATGAAGAGAATTGAAGACTCTAGGGCAGTGGTTCTTAACCTATGGGTCGCGACCCAAATTTGGGTCGCCAAAGCATTTGGAGTGGGTCGCCAAGAGACATATATAGTACTGATATTATTAATGTTGTATACTATTACTTTTTAACATATTACCGTACTTGTCGATACTTCACACTTTACATTCTCTCTCTCTCTCTCTCTCTCTCTCTCTCTCTCTCTCTCTCTCTCTCTCTCTCTCTCTCTCTCTCTCTCTCTCTCTCTCTCTCTCTCTCTATAGTAGGCGGGAGTAGAGTACCGGTACTGTACATTTTATATTTTAAAACTTAACCGTTTTCATTTCGGAGTAATGATGCCCAGCTCATGGCTTACGTACAGTACCGAGGTCCAGAAGACATGAAAGAGGAATTTCTGTTCTGTCGGCCATTACACACAACCACAACCAGAGAAGATAATATTTTCAGTACTGTGGACTCATTCTTCAAGGAAGAAGGGCCTCAGTGGAATCATTGTTTTATGTCTGTTGTGATTGTGCACCAGCAATGCTGAGAGTACGTCATGGCTTCATTGCTAGAGTTAAAGAAGAAAATACATTCGTGCTGACTGTTCACTGTCTCCTTCACCGTGAGAATCATGCTTCTCAGGGGTTGTTACCTGAGTTACAGAAAGTGATGCAGGAAGTCATCCAGGTAGTCAGTTTCATTAATCTAGGGCTGTACCCTCCAGGATCATCAGTCGGATGTGTTTTGATTTTGGTTCAGAACATGTACACGTGTTGTACCACTCTGAGGTTAGGTGGCGTTGTACCACTCTGAGGTTAGGTGGCTGTCACGAGGAAGGGTGCTCCAACGGTTGCTTGAAATGCGGAACGAGACTGAGATATTTCTAGCAAAAAAGAATCATTCACTGGCCCCAAAGATTCTCTGATTCAAAGTAGGTGATGCAAATGGCTTATCTTGCAGATATCTTTGCTGAGATTAACGCCTTGAACATTTCAATGCAAGGTCACGATGAGACATTAATTGGGCTGCCAGAGAAGGTAATTGCATTCAAGGGGAAACTGACGCTGTGGAAGAGTAAAACTGAGACTGGAAAGACTGCGTCGTTCCATCTTTGAGTGAATTTCTGGAAGACGAAAAATTTTCTCTCACCCAGGTCCAAAGCATCATTGTGGAACATATCTCCAGACTAATCGAAGAGTTTTTCACTACATTCCTGAGAATGTGATGAAATATGCATGGGTAAGAAATCCCTTCAGCATTGAAGCTGAAGACTTACCTGACGAGATTTCGAACATCAGCTACCTCCAGGAGCAGCTCATCGAGGTTCAGAATGATGAAACACTTCGTTATGATTTCAGGAAACAAAACGAATCACTGAGCTCATTCAGGATCAGAGTTTACAAAGAAAAGAAGATTCTTGGAGGTGAAGCCCTGAAAGCACTCCTTCCCTTTGCTACAACTCATCTGTGTGAGGCAGGATTTTCTGCACTCACGAAGTACAGAAACCGTCTACAACCAGAGCATAACCTAAGATGCAGTCTGTCATCTAAATCACCCCGGTTTGAGAAGCTGATTGAAACTTTTCAGTGCCAGGGATCTCACTGATTATAGTACTTTATGTCTCAGACAACATCCAAAATAGTGACTCTCTCCTTAATGGTCAGAGTAAATAGGTGTATCATGAACATGAATGAATTATTTTGATTTTCTGATCTTCGATTTATTTTTTTCCTGCCAAAATGTGTTGATATTTTAGTTCTTAGGAAGTGCATATAATAAAAATGAAATTTATTTATTATGACATAAATTAAATATTGAAATATTACTTTGGTTTTAGTCACATGATATGACACATATGTTTATTTCAGTTCTGGTGCAGAGTAAGTTTACGAGGGTTTGGGTCGCCATATAGACCATCTTATGGGTTTTGGGTCGCCAAGAAAAAAAGGTTAAGAACCACTGCTCTAGGGAATGAAGGAAGCTTGAAAGCAACAGAGAGGAGGCTTGGTATAGGAAGAAACCAAATGTTTTCTCCGAGACACTCTAATGAAGAAGTAACCAGTAAAGTCCGCTTTATCAGCGCGTGACGAGCGAGCGAACGCCATTTTATCAAAATTTCTCTCTGATATACTCGTAATATTTCATCATGATGGTAGCTGAACAATGATAAATATACTGGAATAAAAGACATTCTCTCTCTCTCTCTCTCTCTCTCTCACACACACACACACACACACACACACACACACACACACACACACACACACACACACACACACACACTCACACAAACACATACACACCGCTCGCTGGCGCAGTGGTAATGTTCTCGCTTGCCATCTGGTAGACAGGAGTTCGCGCCTCGCTCAGGTTGCGAAAAGTTTCACTGACGAAGTGGGTGGTTACTGTCCCCCTTGAGCAAGGGGACGGGTGTGTGGGTGTGTGAAGGTCACAGCCTTGCCCTTAGATCGGACTATATGAGCTCTCAGCTCCCTTCCGGGAGGGTAAAATGCTGACGATCACGACCATCAAGTGATCCTGACCGACCCGGTGAATTACACACACACACACACACACACTCCCTTAGAAACTCCTGATTCCAAAGTGTTCCTACGCCTTAATGAGTGACTTTTTTGTTGACAACAAAATTTATTGAATGAATGTATCACATTTAGAAAGAATATCGACTCTTCTTCACAGAAAAGTAAAGTAATTAGCTTCTGCTTAGCGTGACAGTCGGGTCGGGTCGGGTCGGGCCGGGTCCGGCTGGGCCGCTCATTTCCAAACTTAACTGAGTAAACATTGCTCGCTCGCAACAAACAACAGAAATGAAACGGTTAAATTTGAAGAATTTTCAACAGCTCTTTACAGCAGCAGTATTGTGGTAGAAGAGTCGGGTCAGGGTAGATAAATAATGGCCACAGGGATCCCAAGCATTACATTAGATGAAGTAAATGAGGCTTTGAGAGGAATGAATAGGGGGCAAAGGAGCTGGTGGTGATGGTATCACTACTTGTCTTACTAAAGATGCAGGTGACTTCTTACAAAACGAACTAATAATGCTATTACTCGAAAAAAATGCATCTCCTATTTTGCACATGAAGAAGCTACGGAACTGACAGGAGATCGAGCTGGCTGGATGAATGTTGTGAGGAGAAGTGCATGATCAGGGATTTTGGCACCCCTTTTTAACGTGGCAGAGTCTGGACTGACTCTATCGTTTACGATTATGTGAAGCTACAGAATGTGGTGAATGTTTTTGGCATATCCGATGGAGCCAGGAGTCCGGGGGCTCGAATGATGAGTGAATGGAAGCTTGGCCCATTGGACTGGGCAGATTTGGACTGTCTGGACATTGCTACTCATCACCCTGCCCTAGGGTGGGAAAGGAGGTCCGGATGATGATGATGATGATGATAAGCAGAAGAGTATATTCAACAGACATGTAAGGTATATTCCCGTCCAGTAAAAACAGGCGATTAAGAATTGTAACGAGTCGAGGAATATACATACCTAGAGCAAGCAGTTCAGAACGACCAAGTCCATGGCAGTGAAATCAAGCCAAGAATAGAGATGGGATGGAGCTTTCTTTCTTTCTTTCTTTCTTTTTTTTTCTTTTTTCTTTTTTTTTTTTTTTTTTTGCAAACTAAGAAACTACTTGAAAAATAAGCAGTTACCATTCTGCCAAAAGAGACGGCTATATAATCAGTGTGCTCTGTTCTAGTTAGTGAAGCAGAAACATGTAGTTCAACAAAATCACTGGAATATAAACTTAGGAGTACTCTGAGAAGAATGCAAAGGATTATGTTAGAATCACATGGATAGATCAAAAGAGAGCCTCCTGGGTAAGGGAATAGACGAAAGAAGACAATATAATCATAATAGAAAGCACACATGGATGTAAGCAGGCCACATCCTTCAATGAACAGATAACAAATGGACAAATCAGCTATATGAATGGCAGCCCGGAGATGGAGTGAGAGGAAATGGCAGACAAGGGCGATAGAGAGATGAGATTCGAAAAATCTCTGGGGCTAGATGGAACAAGCTAACAGCCAATGAGTCAGAGTGGAAAACGATGGGAGAGGCCTTTGTCCTGCAGTGGACTGACTCTGGCTGTTGCTCCTGTTGCTGCTAATGATGATGATAATAATGAGTCACTCTTCTATTTTCCATTGTCTCCACGTGGTCAAACTATCTCAGGGTACTTCTAACACTTTTCATGATATCTACATTAACACCATAAAGTTATATAACTTCCTGATGTGTGTTTACCTCTAAGCGTAATTCCAAATGCTCATCTGAAGTAACTCTTTGCCACTCCTCTCACTCTTTACTTGAGACCTTTGAAAAAAAAAAAAAAAAAAAAAAAAAACAAGCTTAGCCATCACACATTAGAGAGGGGAGTACAATAATCCATGCCCAAATCCCTATTACTTCTCGCTGCCTTTAGCATGTCAACATTCTTCCCCTCTGTACACCTTCAAGCACCTCATCCTCTGAATTTCCCTCCTTACTCATTATACTACTTAAATATCTGAAGGTACTTAAATTCTTCATCTCCTAACCATTCAGCCTTACTATCATCATTCCTCACAATGACCATGACTTTACTCTTTGTTACATTCACTTTCAAATTTCGTTCTAACACACATTTTCAAACTCATGCACCAGGCACAGCAGCTCTTATTCATCGTTACGTAACAGAACAACTTCATCACCAAATAGCAGTACAGGCAACTCAAAACTGTACACTCTGTCGCTAAGTACACTCCCGCACCAATTGTTTTACCTTGCATTTCTTTATAAAGCCATCCATATGTATATTGAACAACCATGAAGAATTGGTCCACATTCAAATCAAAGTACTCATTGTTTCATTTTCCATACACACTGCTGCTCTTGAGCCTTCATACATAACGTAAATACAGGGGTTTTGTATTTCCCCTTACAGTTCACCTATACTAGACTTCAGATCAGTGGTTCCCAAACATTATGACATGACGCCCCATTTCGGTTTTGACGAAATGCTCATGCCTTTCTCTGTCCTCTTTTATTTTTTTTAAATTTGGTAACGTACATTACTGGTAGTGTTGAGATTGAACTAACTGGTAATTTTCATTGTGTCTACAAAATATAATAACTGAGAACCCATACTCATCAGCTTAATCATGAAACCACGACCGGATATTGGAAGTCACAAGCTTGATATAAAGAAAATATACTAAAACAATTAAAGGATGAGAAAACTGGACCAAAACATAAAATGTGAACCATGAAATAATCTGAACATACCTGAGAGTGAGAAGGGATTGGTGGGTCACAGTGTTGTGGGAGACGAGCAGTGGGTCAGTGTAGTATCAATGACGAGTACAAAACCTGTAAGGAAAAAAATGATGGATAAAGAACGGGTAAGAGTGACTAATGAATTTTTGGCTGGGCAAGAATGCATAAAAACTTTAATCACAGATATTTCCCTTGAATGTCATTAACTCACAATTTATCAGCAAACAGCTTCACGCCACGTTATATCCATCTCACTCTCCCAAAGGGAGGGGGGCGCCCCCTAGTGTGAGAGCCACTGTTGTAGATTTTTCATTTGTCCTTTCCATTAGTAGCTCCCTGGCAGTGAGTCTCTACTTTATGGCGATCATTCTTACTTTTTCATGCCAGTCCCGTCTGGAAGGGTTGTTGAGCAACTGGCTGACCTTCTGCATAAAAACCATTTAAACTTTTCATCTTAAAGACCTTGGTTTTATTATATTCTAGATATCTCCAGACAATTTTATTAAGGTAAGGAGAGAATTTTCGAACTGGAGAGGGTTAAATATCAGCAAGTGCGACAGCGTTTACTATGCTGGGATGGCCCAGCTTCCACTGACGTCGCGTACATTAGGCACAGGGGTCCACGCGGTAAAATGCTTGTCAAGCCCAACTGTATGTATGTGGACTAAAAGACCTTCACTATTTAAGTCCAAGCTACTCGCAAAGTCCTGCTGGTATTCATAAGACGCGAACTTGGGCTATAAAGAATATCGATTTCGTTCGTTCTTTCTTTCAGTCACAGCTCCAAGACGAATATTCGTACTTGAGCGTGTTAAGCTCTGAAACGCTTCGCAATAACTGAGAGTGTTTCCTATATATTTAGAGCAGCATTCGAGCTGAAGAATGTGAGTTACAACCTAAATACATACTGTAGCACTAGGACGCCTTTGCAAATACCGTACATGAAACTCCACGGATTCGTATTGCCTCATTCCACGTAAGACCAGTGGAGGGGAAATAAACCCATGGTGGAACTTTGATCTAAGGTGGAAAACAGGCCCATGGGAAAATAGGTTCCTGGAGAAAATAGGTCCACAGGAAAAAACAGGTACAGGGAGAAAACTAGGTCCAAGGGGAAAATAGGTCCAAGGGGAAAACAGACCCATGAGGAAAATCCAAAGAGGAAAAAGGGTCCATGGGGGAAAACAGATCCATGGGGAAGATAGACCTATGAGAGAAGATACGTTCAAGTGGGAAAATAGGTACAAGAGAGAAATAGGTTCATGGGGAAAACAGTTCCATTGTGGAACATAGGTCAAAGGGGGGAAATTTGTCAAAATGGGAACATATCTCTGGGAGAAACAGGTAAGTGGGGGTTGGCACCTTGGGGGTGTAGCCGTAGACAGGTTTAAGAGCTATTAGTAAACAGTATGTATTTGGTGGCTAGCTTCTATTTAAAAAAAAAAAAAACTAAAAGATAAAAATTTTATTCTAAAATGCCTTAACATATAGTGATGACAACCGTACAAGTACATGAGACATAAGAAACACATTAACAAGAAAGGGTTTGGGATGGGAGGAGATTTAGTGTTCTATACCAATTACTACATTCCACCAGCCACAAACGTTGTGTGAGTACAAAATATGCTCTCTCGTATCCGTGATTCTTACATCTCTTGTTTCTGCATTTTTGTAATGACTTCTTGTTAACAATAACATCAGATTATATATTTCTTTTTTGGTAGTCATATGAACCACCTTTAGGTCCTTTCTTACTTCAATATAATCATCTGAAAGTAACAGAAATAAACCAGTAAAGTAGGACATATGATTCAATAATTTGATACAACGGTTCCCAACGTTCTCGTCTTCTGCACCCCCCCCCCTATTTTTGTGAGTGTGTAAACAGCTGTGTTCCCAAACATCCATAGTTATAGTAATGACGATAAAAGCGAGATACCTGTACCTATAAACATACTGATGTCAGTACTGCTTTACGGGAAAACAGTGTAAAAGACGATTTAAAGCTTAATAAAATGGCTTTTCATTCATGGTTCATAATATATTCTTGACAAATGACAGTGGGGTGGCTACATATATCGGAAATTGCTAAGCATTTTTTTTTTAATCAGTCTAGACGCTCCAGAAATGGATATAACTTTTCAGCTCACCTCATATTACTGGCAGAACCTCTTTGTGTCACTGCATAGAGTTTGTTCTATCGTTATGGAGATCCCTAAACCCTTTCAGCTCAGCTGATGGCCAAGTGTAGTCAGACTGGATGCTGATTCGACTAATAACCAGGGAGTCTCAGTCCTATTTCATAATTAAAGCTCATCAAATTTCAGGCAAGCACGACAATATGCAGGCTGACAGTGGCCCAGTTCTGTCAGATGAAAACTACAAACACACACACACACACACACACACACACACACACACACACACACACACACACACACACACAGCCCCGTAAGGATTATTAAATCCGTAACTGAGTATTCTCGTTTAAACTCCTTTGATATTTCATTGTACTGAGATCTGTGATGTTCGTTTCACAATGCCATAATCATTCATATGTAAGAAATGGTATCCACATTCTGAATTTATGTTTACTGTGAAACTGAGGAGAGTCCAGGCTGGGCGGAAACTATTCAGTCTACATAATAAACAGTTTCAGTGGACAGATGTGATGCCCTCCGTTTATACTAAGAGGCCCTGTGGCGGGTAGCCAGTGTGGAGCAAGTACCGCGTTAGGGTCAAGGAGTACCAAGATAGAGTGATTTAACTAAACAAACACACGGTGGGGCAGCTATATACGTATATGTACCATCAATAAAAAAAGTATCGGCACCCATTCAGTGTGAGACATTATGATACACGGACTATGATTACGGGAAATGACACGGTTATGTCGCTTTGCATCCTTCATTTGTGTTGTTATAATTTATTTTACAGATATATAGCTGGATTAGTCGGAGTAACATTGTACTAATTGGCAAATCAACCATTTTTGTGAATAAAATCGGCATGCCAACACTACCGATTGAATCATAGACGAAGTATTTCACATCTTATCCGACCCCAGGGTGCCGGGACTTATTTTTATCGATGCTACATTTTATGAAAGCATGGCTGTCGGAACCCATGGTGTGAGGGTGAGGGTGTGTCCTTTGTATGAGGGTGAGGGTGTGTCCTTTGTTTGAGGGTGAGGGTGCATCCTTAGTGTGAGGGCAAGGGGAGTTCATGCTGTGAGGGTGTGGGCGTTGGAATCTGTAGTGTGAGGACAGGGAAGTTCATAGTATGAGGGTAAGGGGGGGTCCTCATAGTGAGAGTGTGAAGGCGTAGGAGTTTAATGTGTACGAGTAAAGTGAGTTCATAGTGTGAGGACGAAGGTGTGTTAATGGCGTGAGGATGAAGGTGTGTTAATGGTGTGAGGATGAAGGTGTGTCCATAGCGTGAGGGTGTTGCAGTTTTTAGTATGAGGGTGAGGGCAAGTCCACAGCTTAAGGATGAGTCCATACTGTGAGAGTGAGAGGGAGAGGAAGAGTGAAGAGGGGTACATAGTGTGACGAGGAGACGGTGTCCTTGGTGTGAGAGTGAAGGGTGTCAATAGTGTGAGAGTCAAGGAGAGTCCATAGTGTATTAGTGTATAGGTGAAGGGAAGTCTTGACTGTGAGGGTGAGTGCAAGTCCATAGTGAGTGGATGAGAGGGAGTCCATAGTGTGAGCGTGAGAGAGAGTCCATAGTGTGTGGGTGAAAGGGAGTTCATAGTGTGTGGGTGAGAGGGAGTCCATAGTGTGAGGGTGAGAGGGGGTCCATAGTGTGGGTGAGAGGGAGTCCATAGTGTGGGTGAGAGGGAGTCCATAGTGTGGGTGACAGGGAGTCCATAGTGTGGGTGAGAGGGAGTCCATAGTGTGGGTGAGAGGGGGTCCACAATGTGTTGGTGAAGGTGAGTCCTGACTGTGAAGGTGAGGGGGAGTCCATGGTGTGTGGGCGAAGGGGAGTCCATAGTGTGTGGGTGAAGGTGGGTTCTGACTGTGAGGGTGAGGGGGAGACCATAGTGCGTGGGTGAGGGGGAGTCCATAGTGTGTGGAAGAAGGTGAGTCCTGACTGTAAGGGTAAGGGGGAGACCACAGTGTGTGGGTGAGGGGGAGTTCATAGTGTAAGGGCGATGGCTGGTATCTGGGTGAGGGGAGACATAAGGCAGAAACAGGCAGAGATGGATGAGGCATGGCGGTAAAAAGGACGAGTCGGTCAGAGAAGGAAACGAGAGATTATTGCACACGTCATCCATCACTGACTCATGGCACACACACACAAACACACTTTTTTATACATACCAGAGAGAGAGAGAGAGAGAGAGGTAGTGAGCTGATGAAAAAGGGAGAATAATGAAGAACAAAAAGAAACAATATTTGCAGAAATAACAGAAAAATGAATTGTGGTTAAGAATATAAAAATGCCTGAGAAAGGCGTGAAAGAGTATTAAATAAGTGATAGGAAAGAGGAAAGGGAAAACAGAAGAGACAACTGGGCCAGGGAGAGATAAGAAGATAAACACAAGGAACAAGTCGAAAAGGAAAAGTGAATGAAAGAAAAACAAAAGATGAGGCGATTCAAAAGTAGGAGAGAGAGAGAGAGAGAATAAAATAATTTTCCCGACATCAAACAAACTTTCAGCCACTTTTTATGCTTACATTTTATATTCATTAATTCGCCACTCCTGCTGTCTTATCCAGGAGATTAATCCACGAGAGTCCGGGGAAGTAGTTTTACACTCAACTTCGGTAATCCTGCCTTAATCCCTGTATAAATTACCCAGGGCAAGTTGACACCTGACGCATGCGCAGTCGTCTGAGAAAAATGTTGGAGCATTTGCGGAACGAAAAAGGACGTGGATGTGGGCAGCAGCTAGCGTAATAAATATACGTACGAGTTTAGCTAATCTATTCGTGTGTAACAGTATATGCTACATCGTATTTTGTTCACTGAGGAAGGTTTTTTTTTTTTCTTTTTCTTCTGCTGGTCATACTTCCATGAACACTGTTGGTAATAATTCCGCTTATACTTAGGTTAGCACTAACGTATAAGCTCTTATGACGCGATTATTATCGTCTGGTGGTTCCTGAAATAGATTACTAAAGTTGTTCCGGTCATGGGAGGGTTAACAGTTATAGCTCTATTGCTCTCGGGCTCGTAATGACTTACATTCGACTAAATAAAATAAATCTGGCGGTAACTGGAAAAGAATATTACGAGTCGTTTCGTCCCCGAACACGTAAAGTCATGAATGTGTGTTTATATATGCACTGCATTGTGTTCCTTGAATATGTATTTAATTTGACCACATCTATTTTTCATGCTGGGTATAATTTTGTGTACTGTTATTCTCTTGTAATCTGTCTAATTGGGAGTCAAATTTAAAGTAACTATTTCAATATTTACATTTTTTTTAATAATTACGTATTTCATTCCTCCACACACAGGCCCGTAATTTTTAACAGAATTTCGGGGGGGCTAGGCCAAATGTATATACTGTTCCCCCGAACTACAAAATTAAAATTAAATCGAAGCGCTTAAGTTTGCAGACCATTTGATATTTTTCAGTTTGATTCCACCTGAAAGTTGATGTTTAATGAGGCATGTATGTTTAGTGATGGAGGTGGGTGTTTAGATTAAAGGCTTCACTTTTTGTCAGTCTGAACTTTCAACTCAGATTGTGACTAATAATTTGACCATTTTACATTTTTGTTGCACAACGCTGCACCCGTATCAAGATCGTTCCTACACACCCGCAGTAGGATTCAGATTGAAATATACCACTCTGCCTTTACTTTTCTGGTAATAAAATAATCAAAATCTAAGTATTATTATGATTTAGCTTATGATCAGTTTGGATCAAATATAGAAATATTCAATCAAACACGAGTAGAATTGTTTGAATTTTCAACAAAACTACTCCAAGTATTTCTTCCTTTTTATTTTTAAGTTCAGCTTCATAAGCCCTCACTCTTAACTGAAGTTTTGAGAAACTAATATACAGAAAACATTGGGGGGACTATAGCCCCCTTAGCCCCCCAGAAATTACGGCCCTGACATACATTTATTAAAGTCATGGGTATAAATATTTCTGTAATCTTTTTTATTTACGGCGATTGTCAAGCCTAAAAACACATTTATCTCAGTGTTCAAGGAATTTCAATTTAGACGCATGCATTTTCATGCTAGATATAACTATGTGTATTTTCTAATGCGCTTTGCATTTTTTGAGAGTTAACAATAATCAAGGTTTACATGGCATTTTTCTCATGGTACACGAACATTTTACAATTTTCTATAACCATTTTTTATTCATAAAATTCTTTGTTTTTCTTTCAGAGCTTTACATTTATTTATTTATTTACTGCTTTACACACAACACCACGGCATATTTTGTTTTTTCTGCCGTCAAACGATTTATTCCGGTTGAGGAAGACTTCGACCTAGAGGAATTAGATACAGCCATCACTGACCCCTTCACTGCTACAGGTCCTTCCACAGCTGAATAAAATCGTCTAGTGGTATCCTGAACAACGCTATCAATCCAGGGGCCATGGTTTGGTTTATTTGCGGCGCCTAAATCTGAAGGTGTTATTATCGTACCCTGACAACCTACCAGTCAACAATGGATCTGATTTCGTATCATATTATACACGAATCACATTATTAAATACGAATATAATATACACGAATATTATTATACACGAACATATACACAAATCACACGCGTATCATTTTATTATACACGAAATCGGACACACTGTTGACGGATTGATTGCCAGAGCACGATAATGACACCTTCAGACACGTGTGCCGCGACTATAGTCGTAGTGATTTAGAAGGAGATTTGAGCCGGTACCTTGCAAAGCTGGCACAGGTAGTTACTGCTAGGGGAGCGCTTCTCATATCACCCCTAACAATCTGCCTAGTATGGTTGCACATGACTAATACTCTATAGCTCCATTGATTACTGGGATGCAAAAGCTTCTTCGATACGGCAAGGCAGTGTTTCTTCAAAGAAGCGTTCAATTTAGTGGCGTCCTGTTTTATTCCTGCTGTTTCTCGACGATTTTGCTCACCTTAGGATACACTTTTTGGACCAAGGGAATTATATACAGCTTCCATAACTTCTAAACCAGGGCTCTCTGCTAAGCTGAATAAAGTCGTCTGGGGCCGGCAAAAATAAGCAACAAAAAGACGTAATTATGGAGAGGTGGATGAACGTGAAACGATGTCAGCGCAGTGAAGGTGTTAGCGGGGAAATTTATTTTACTGTCTGTCATGTACACGAATCATTCAGGCGGATAATCGGTTCTTTCTGGATCCCAGTTGTCCCCTAGAATACAAGTCACAAAGTCGATGTTATATCCAGGTCCCTAATTGTGTTGCGTCATCAACAGGGACAAGAAGGAAACGAATACTGTCCATAAGATTGACCGACCTGAGACTCGACCTGAGGTTATTCAGTTGCAAATGGACTTGTTAACCCATCTATTGCCGGTTGCCACGGTGTTAACAAGCGGTGTGTGTGTGTGTGTGTGTGTGTGTGTGTGTGTGTGTGTGTGTGTGTGTGTGTGTGTGTGTGTGTGTGTGTGTGTGTGTGTGTGTGTGCTCCCGCTTTGGTAAAAATAAACAGCGTGGCGGTGTATATATTATCATGCTGTGGACGTACACGGGAAGCTGAGAAATTTAATCATAATTTAGAACTCGTGCCTGGTGAGGAACAAGGCTACGTTGGTTGTTAAAAAGGGAGGCTGATGAAGTACATGAAAAATATATAGTTTAATTATTATAAATTAGAGCAAATGTTCTTTACAAAAATAATAATAATAATAATAATAATAATTATTATTATTATTATTATTATTATTATTATTATGACTATTATTATCATTCTGCGAAGCATGATGGTATCATTTTCGGCTACTCACCCTATAGTCTTGCGCGAGATTTAGCCTCCGTGTGTGTGTGTTTGTCTGTGTGTCTGTGCCTCTATTTGATGGATTTGAATTAAACTTTTCAGGTGAGTTCGTCAGGTTACTCCAGAGATCTTCCACTAAATACAAATTTCCAACCACGATTTTTGTAGGGTTCAGCCCACCTCACCCCCCCAAAAAAAATACTGTAGTGAAAGGAGGGTACATATGGTTCTGATATCTTAGTACATGCTGTATAATGGACTCTTATCCGTAATGAGATATCTGGGGAGCTTGACACCCTCCCCCAGTGGTTCTTGTGGGGTTAGACCCCTCCCACAAATTAAAACAGTCGAAAATAGGGGAAAATAAACATATGTTTCTCAGGCCAGTTTGTCTGGCTCCGTGATAATATCTTCCACTATATAAACTTTTCCGCCATTAAATGGGGCACAGCCTCTTCCAAAACTTGTATAGGATACAAAACAGGGGAAGGAACGCAGATATCGTTTTGATATTCTAGTTCATGTTACAGAATGATCTCCCATCCGACAACTACTACTACTACTACCACTACTACTACTACTACTACTACTACTACTACTACAACTACAATTATACTACTACTGCTGCTGCTGCTGCTGCTGCTGCTCAATGAAAGTATCCTGGGATATCACCGTTTCACAAATGCTACCATTGCGATTATGTGGCTTTTACTTCAGGATACTTGCTTCTTTTTAAAGCAGTATTATTATACAGCAGTTCTTTCAGATCGGCATGCCTATCGCAGAACTGGGTATGCACTTTCCATGATTTCTCTGAATACAAAGGAAAAAGTTATACATCTAGTTTATCATCATCATCGTCATCATTATCACCATTCTGACTCTCCAGTCGAAACATGCGGTGAAACAAAATCTGAAAGCAAGGAAAGAGAAAGCAGGGGCGTAGCCAGAAAGTTCACAAGGGGGGGGGGAGAAAGATGTCTATAGATTCTTGAAAAGGTGGTGTGAGAGGAGCGAACCAAGCCTCTGTAGCTGGGGTGTCTGAGGGGGCGCTGTGAACCCCCCCAGGAAAATTTTTGAAAATTAAGTACTTTTAGAGGCTTTCTGAGGCCTATGAAGTATGTATTGGAATATTTAGATGATAACTCATTATAGTGAAAATGGCGAAAAATATATCAAGAAAATGATTTTGGCTGGAAAAAGAAGTTTTTTTTTAAAGAACAAAAGAACAATGATGCATCTGGGAGTCTCATGTGCATTTTCCTTGCCTTTGAGAGCGTAATATATTTTTATCTAAGTTAGTTGGAACCTGGAAATGTCAAAATTAATCTGATAAAAGTTGAAAACTATTTTATCTATCTACCTATTGCCAGACGCCTTAATCCCGTATGGGGTGGCCACAAACAAGTCGCCTCCATGTCGCCCTTTCCCCTACCATTTCACTTCCCTGCTCCCATCTTACACCCCTCTCTCTCGTATACCTCTCCACTTCATCCCTCCACCTCATCCTTGGCCTCCCCCTCCCTCCCCCCCCCACACCACACACATACACTCTCCTCGTCTAAAGGAAAGCAATATAATTGTAAATAGTTCACAAATCTCTTCATACCTTATGACTCAAGGATCATATAACGTATTAAGAACCACTTCCATAGTCCATACATCATCTATAATTATAAATGTGCCATGCATTGAAATTCTATATACTTGGTTAAACTAAAAGGGTAAGCCTTTAAAATAAGCTATTAAACTTTGCTATTTTTAATTGACTGTTCTAAGAGAAAAACTATTTTATACTATATATATATATATATATATCCTACTTTGATCACAGGTAATAAAAGTTCTAGCACTCATTCGAGCTGATAGTTTTCAGACTACATATATATATATATATATATATATATATATATATATATATATATATATATATCCTACTTTGATCACAGGTAATAAAAGTTCTAGCACTCATTCGAGCTGATAGTTTTCAGACTACATATATATATATATATATATATATATATATATATCCTACTTTGATCACAGGTAATAAAAGCTCTAGCACTCATTCGAGCTGATCGTATTCATACTTTCAACAGAATATTGCTTAAGAAATCATACTTCTGATTAATTCAACTAGAAGGAAACACTAACAAATACATGACATATTGTCGAACACAGACAAATACTGTAAATGTAGTTTCATTCATAGTTACTCTATAACCGCTATATCAACTAAAATGAAAAAAAACAACAACACCACTTCAAGTTACATACATACGCTCTCAGCAATTTTGCATGCCACGACATTAATGTATATTCATAAAAGGAGATTGTCTTCTTGCTTTCTCATTAAGAACCGATCCAAAATTATGTCTGCACGCTGATTCACCACGATTCTCTCTCTCTCTCTCTCTCTCTCTCTCTCTCTCTCTCTCTCTCTCTCTCTCTCTCTCTCTCTCTCTCTCTCTCTCTCTCTCTCTCTCTCAAGTGATTTAGTTATTTATTTATTTATTTATTTTTAAAGATTATTATTTTTTTTAGCCCCATACGATTTCAAAACCCTCAAGGGGGGGGGCGCCTCCTCCGTCCCCCCCTTCATTCGCTACGCCCCAGAGAGAAAGTACAAGAGTGGGAGGACTATCAACAGCATATCCAGTGAAAACGGACCTTTCAATCATCAGCGCCTCATTCCAGCCCAAGGAATCCTGGCTTCTTCACACAAACAAAACTTAATACGTACTATTATAATATTAATAATTATTATTGTTATTATTACCTACTGTGTGACATCACATACATGCACGGGTCGGTTAATCATCAAATTAATAATAAAGGGGTGTCACATCCTCAGTTTCTTCCCACACACATACTGTATCATTCAGCCAACTCAATCGCCTGTCAGTTTCCCAGCCTCACTTTTTAACACATTAATTTATCACATCCATCCACCTTCTTGTCCTACCACTCCCCCTCTCTTACATATAACTTGGTTCATCATCCTTTCTTTGCTCATTCTCTCCATTCGACCAAACCATCTAACCAATCTTTTACCCTATTTTCCCCAAACTTCTATGCTCCACATTTTTGTTTTTGAGGATCGTAATGTTTCTTATGCACACTTCACACATCGTTATTTCCTATGGTCCCATATCCCCATCAAAGTCTGACACCAGTTTGTTAATGTGGACAACAACACACTTTCCTGCCATCCGCATGCATTCTCCAAACTTAGATCTTTGTTTCTTATCAAGGTTTTCATGCATCATCCACTTTTCTTCCATAAGCCACTCTTCTCTACACATCTTTTGTACATTTAGTTCTCTGCTTTATTCCTGCAGCCAGGTACTTAAATTCATACACCATTTCAGATCTTCCTCCATATACCAATACATCTCACTAATAGTCACCCTCTCTTCCAACAACTACCTTACTCTTATCTGTTATTACTTTCAAACCACATTTCTTAGACATTCACAAAACACTCGATAATTCTGCAAAACTCCCATTCCCTATCAGGATGCAATACAGTATCACCTGCAATGATAAGCTTTGAGAGATTCCACCCTTCACCATTGATTACCATTTTCGCTCATCTTCCCCAGCTGAAGCACACACACACATACACACATCTATCTATCTATCTATACGATCTCTCTCTCTCTCTCTCTCTCTCTCTGTATTTAAATATATATATATATATATATATATATATATATATATATATATATATATATATATATACACACACACTAAATACGCATGAGGAAAATACACATCCCTCTCACTAAAACAATAATACTAAATAAGTCACTTAGACACCTGCCTACTCTTGCACGTGTTTCATTTATGCTTCGCTGTTATTAAAATAAATAAATTACAGTATGCGTCAGTCTTCTATCCATACTATACATATGTAAAACGTTCCTTATTTCTCCTTTCCTCACCTTGTTTCACACTTTTTCCAGATCCATAGCTGCCATCAACACCTTACACTTTCTCATATGCATTCTCTTCTGTCCCATAGCAAAATATTGGTCCACACATCCCTTAGGACTCCTGAAGCATGCCTGTTCACCACTCACTGAACATTTTAAAATAATCCTTATCTTTTCCACTATAATTCCTTATTCATACAGGTTTCATACAGCACTCAGCAGACTTATCTCAGTACTATTCTTTTGCATTCACTTAGTTTCCCATTACTTTTGGATGAGAACTCCAACATAACTTTCTTCCATTCCACTGGAGTGGCTCCCCTCATCCATGTCTTCTGGCATATTTCTAACAGACACTTCATTCCGCTCTTTCCCATACCTTATATCGTATAATAATGACAATAATAATAATACTAATAACAATAATAATAATAATAATAATAATATTACTACTACTACTACTACTACTACTACCACTATTACTAATAAAAATAACACTGAAATACAATTTATCAGTTAGACAACCATAGAGAAACAGTCACTGATATTGAAAACAAAACTTTCTGGTCCTGTTCATAGGGTGATGCATATTATCCTGATATTGCCTCGTCTATCAGTCATCACATGGCACCGCTGGTGTTGATCCACCTGGTGTGTTAACTAAAGGGCGCGTCAAAACTCTCGACACGTAAAGGAAAGGACGCATCACAGGATATTCTCAGTGTGTGTGTGTGTGTGTGTGTGTGTGTGTGTGTGTGTGTGTGTGTGTGTGTGTGTGTGTGTGTGTGAATATAATGAACCATAATGGAGATGTTATAAAGAAAGTTTTTGACAATACAACAAGTCAAAACAACTTATGCTATTCCTGGTAGTTTGTGATTCTTTCATTTAGATTATTTGAGGGTTTTAGTGCTGACGGGGCTGAGTATAACTTGCATTAACCCCTCCACCATTGGGGTGCCCTCCAAAACTGAATAAAATCGCTTAACAACAACAGGAATAAAATATAAGTACACGACATCAGATTTATGGAAATTAACATTTTGAGTCGAATCATTTCCTGCAAGGCCAATATTTTAGTCTCTTTATATATCTTAATTTCCTTCAGCGAAATATATGATAAACGTGACTATTTTATGGTTAGTTGTAATAAATGGATTGGGTGGAGGAAGTAACAGGAGAGAGCTTAAGTTATTTCTTGTAACAGAGATAAATAAGATTCCATTAACACCTTCAGACCCATGTTGTTATATTTTCTTCAGTCTTGCTGCCATCAGACGGTTTTATTCCGTTTAGGAGAGATTTACTGAACTATGGGGGTTGGTACGGCCTATAATGCCCCCTTTGATATGCGAGTCGTTTCCTGAATTGAATATCATCGTCAGGAGTATAAAAAATTTCCTCAGACTGAAGAACCTAACAACCTGCACAGAAGTTGATAATAAACAAATACCGGTAAATAAATAAGTAAATAAATAACAAATTCCCATCAAGAACTGCAAACAGGCTGCTGGACTGGTGGCAAGGATCTTGTTAACTTTGTGAAATGCAGTTGCAATAAACTGAAATATCGGAAATACCTTGTTAGAAAATTCCATTTATGCATGCCAACCAAGCAGAAACAAAACTGCAAATAAAATTGCAATTTCAGCGAGGACTGTCGGCATGCAGGTAATCACACTACATGTGCAGTACATTATTGTGAAGTGAGAGATACACCTTCAGCCCGAGGACGTGACCTTTATTTTATTCGTGCTATCTTGACGGATTTATGCACTCAACAGTAGACTCGTCGAAATGGAGGGTTTAAGTACAGCCATCATTAACACCCGCACTACCAGAGGCCTCACCCAAGCTGAATAAAATCGTGTGGTAGAAGCAGGAAAGGACCACAACAGACGTCTTTGAAATAAGAACTAAATGTATTATCCGCGGGGAGAGGGGAGATGAAATACTTTTAGCGTATTCCTCGTGTAGCGCAGGGGACTAAGAGCTGCATTCTTCTTGGCACAAGAAACTTCACGGCATTTTTACTCTGCGCTTTAGTTTGCTTCTTAAGCCTCAATATTATCTTGTATGTTGTTTCTGTAGTTGTAACATCGATATAGTTTGCATCAGTAACATCTAGCTTAGTATACAGATAAACGCCTAAATCCCAGAGAGGGTAACCATTGACCACGCACAAATCACCCTTCAGGACAGCCGACCCTCCGCCATAGGGTTACCCTCCTTCCATCTCACACCACCCTCATTCAAAACTCACCCTCATTCAAAACCCACCTCATCCCTTCACTTCATCCTCGGTGTCTCCCCCTTTCCTCCTCTACCTCTCACGTACACTCTCCTAGTCAGTGTCTCGCCCTACATTCGCTTCACATGGCCAGACCATATCAGGGCACCTCTAACACTTTCCAGCATATCCATCAACACCGCAACGCTCCCAGACTTTCATATTTGTCTGTCTGTCTATCCACGTACGTCCAAAATGTCCACGTACAACTCAGTTCCATTCCTCTCACTCTTGATTTTTGTTTATCCCTTCTCTCTCTCTCTCTCTCTCTCTCTCTCTCTCTCTCTCTCTCTCTCTCTCTCTCTCTCTCTCTCTCTCTGTCATCACCTGCAATATATTACTTTAACACGCGGCCTTTTCGAGAACTGGGGAAGCCAACGTTCAGCTTGCAACTGGAAGAATACAAGTTCGATTTTCAGATCGCTCTGAAAGTTTGTTCCCTTCTTGTATCTGTTCACCCAGCAGGACAGATGGAGACCTGGATATAACATGAACTATTGCGGATCGTATTCCTGGGGAAGACTGGAACTTAGCAGAAACTGCTTGTCTACCTTACTGATCCCTGTGCATTCGGTAAACATAAGTACTAAGCCTGAGAGAGAGAGGGGGGAGTGAGGGTACAGCAGTGGGTAGCCTTGCCATAAGGGCAGACAGTTGCGTTGCCTCCACTGCACTCCACAAGCTCCACCTGCCTGGGCGTCTCCACACACCACCACACTGCTGGTGGATGGAGGGGATGGGAGGGGACTGTCTGTTGTTGGGTACAGTCTCCATTAACCTCTGTCAACCCATGTTACTGCACCGCTCACTCCACACCTGGATTACCTTACTAACCTCTGCAATTAGCATCCTTTCTTCTCTCCTCATTCTCTCCATTGTGTATTTCACACTCACCCATCATTCCTCCCTCTTCCTTCTTTCCATTATTCAATCCTTCACTCTCATCCACCAATGTACAATTGAAGGTTTGCTGAATGTGCAAAAATAAAATGGTGGAATAGTGATATCCATTTTTAAAAAATACAAACCCACAAAGAAAGAGGGCAAAAACAAATATGTCAACCTTCATTGAAATGCTAAAACACTAACAAAACAAAGAAAGACAAACCATGAAATGCATAAGGCAAGTATCAGTAAGCCAAATCCCAAAGAAGCATGATGATAGTAATACAAACAATAGGTCTGTTAATCTTAGCAAATACTAATGACGAAACTGACATGGCTGACATTCGTAACGTTTTCTTTGCATCCGTATTTACTGTAGAAAATTCAGATTCGATCTTATGTCTTTCCAACAGTGTTCATGAAGGCAGGAAAATTAGTAACATTAGGATACATTACATGGTTATGGTTTTCATAATCAACAAACTTAACAGCAACAAAACACAAGATATCCCTAAGCTATTGAAATGAGGTAAAGTAAATAATATTGATACATTTTACTCAAATTTTCAACATATCATTAAGTACTGGCACTGAACCAGATTACTGGAAACTAGGAATTGTAACTCCAATAGTCTGTCTATCTACCTGTCCATTGCCAGACGCCTTAATCCCGTAAGGGGTGGCCACAAACAAAAAGCCTCCACGTCGCCCTGTCCCCTGCCATTTTGCTGCCCCGCTCCCAGCTCACACCCACCTTTCTCACATACCTCTCCACTCCAACCCTCCATCTCATCTTTAGCCTCCTCCTCCCTCTTCCTCCTCCATCTCATGCACGTACTCGTACACTCTCCTCGTTAGTCTCTCGCTCTTCATCCTCTCCACATGGCCAGATCACTTCTGTGTATTTCTCCTAACGATTTCTAACGCATCCACATCGACACCACAGCGTTCCTCCACTTCCTCATTTGTAAGTCTGTCTCTCCATATAACCCCACAAACTCCTCTCAAATAACTCATTACCACTGCTCTCACTCTTGACTTCCTTCCAACTAGGTCCAAGCTTCACTTCCATACGTTAGGATTGGTATCACAATACTTTCATGAAGTGACTTATTTACTTCCATCCTCACTTCCCAGTTCCTTATCACTGCTTTCAAAGAACCAGCGACCTTTCTTCCTTGCTGTACCTTTTCAAGTACTTCATCGTCCAAACTTCCATCCTTACTCATCACATTACCCAAATACTTAAATGCACTCACATTTTCCATTTCCTCATCATCCAACCTCACTGCACATCCACTGACTTCATTTCTCACGAAGACCATAACTTTATTCTTCTCTACATTCACCTTTAGATTCCGTTTCTTACACATTCATCCAAACTCATTCACCAAGCCTTGCAGTTCCCCTTCGTCTTCACTTAACAATACAGTATCATCTGCAAACAACAGTACAGGGAGTTTCCAAACGCTGCCCTCTCTCATTAGGGCCGCTCCAGCATCAAAAAGGGTAATAAATCCCAATCTGGTAATTATCGCCCAATCGCTGTAGCTTAACAACAGTAATATGCAAGTTGCTGGAAACGACAGAGCCTTTAGAACAAAATAATGTCATCAAAGGCTCACAGCACTGATTCTGTAACAATCTTTCATAAGTTTTACCAATCTTTTTGACCTTTTCAGTGACGTCAGTGATATGTACGATAAAACAAAACCCGAAAATGTGGTCTGTCTAGATTTTCGGAATGTGTTTGATAGAGTTCACGGTGTCAGTGGCAACATACTAAGATGGACTTTAAAAATGGCTTTCAGAACGTAAACAAAGACTTGAAAGGAGTCAGACTGGATTAATATGACAAGTGAATCGCCACAGGGGTCATTTGGGGGTTATATATATATATATATATATATAAGTGAATCGCCACAGGGGTCATTTTTGGGTGTTATATATATATATATATATATATATATATATATATATATATATATATATATATATATATGCAAAATTGACTATGATACTGATGAAGGCTTGCTCTGTAAAATACTGAAATTTGATGACGAAACAGACACTGTTAACTGACCAGATCCACCTGAACAGAGACAGACAATTCATACATACATATATATATATATATATATATAAGTGAATCGCCACAGGGGTCATTTGGGGGGGTTATATATATATATATATATATATGCAAAATTGACTATGATACTGATGAAGGCTTGCTTTGTAAAATACTGAAATTTGATGACGAAACAGAAACTGTTAACTGACCAGATCCACCTGAACAGAGACAGACAATTCAGTTGGCCTGATAAAGTGTTCTAATGAGGTTCAAAAGTTGCAAAGGAATTCTAATGTTAACGAGCATGGGAACTAACAGTACAACACTTGCACCCACCAACCAGTCTCGAGGCTGGAAATTTTACTTTGCCCTGATACATTGACTTTCGACAGATTACTCTCAAAATCAAGTTTATTTCATACTTACTTAATCCTTAACCCTTCCAACTCTGGTTAAGATGAGATCAATATTGTCTGAACAAACTATTCTCAGTGACACTGAGCTCTGAACGTTCCCTGTGACCTTCATTGGTTGTTCGTGAAATCGAATCTCTTTCTCCTTGAATTAACCTGAACACTTCCACAAAGTTAATCTACATCGGATAAGAACTGTTAATGCTGACCTTGACAATGGTGATCCTCAACTAATGCTCCACGTGTGACATACAACAAATCAAAACTGCTTTAGTTAGTTTGTTCACACTCAGACACAATGGGTCAAACTTTGAATCTGCTCTGTGATCTTGACTTTTGAGTGACTATTCTCACAACTGACTCCCTTTGTTATACGTGTTACTTGTTGATATTCACAAGAAAATAAACATTACTTTCTCAAACATTTTCGTGCATTCACATCTTCAAGGGAAAGTGGAGAGTTAGAAGATGGGAATACACGAGCACTCTTGGGAAATTCAAGCTTTTTATTTCCATGAACTGATACGGTATGTATAGTTACGGACCTTGTGCTTCTGTAGCGATTTATTTGCATTAATGCATGTAAAAATATTAAATTTGTAACATTTACCTGTATGTTCATTTACCTGTATGTTCATTATCTACCTATCTATCAACCTGTGTATAACCATCTTTCCACACATCCTTGTTTTTCTGTCTGTTTGTCTGTCTATCTATCTATCTGTCTGTATATCTATCTATCTGTATATCTATCTGTCTGTCTATCTGTCTGTCTGTCTATCTGTTGCCAGACATCTCATCCCAGAATTCGTTTAGGGTGACAGTGACCCCTCCACCCATCCATCATCACTTTTCCCACCGTCCTTCTCCGTGTCCTCTACTCTTTCTCGGTCTCCCTTTCTTCCGCCTGCCAACAACACCGCTACTGCACACACGCACACTCATGCTTTATCTCGTCACCTGAAGCGAAGGGTCAGTCTATTTATACCAGCAAACCAACACTGAAATAGCCTTGGAATTGAAATGGAAATTAGCAGGGTGAGTGGGAGTGTTTTCGTGGAGGGAAGAGAAAGCGATTAGTAAAAGTGAGAGTGAAGGAGTCTGACATTGTTAAGTGAGGTTAAGAGAGTGAAAGTGAGTGAGTGTAGAGACCGAATGAGTGAGTGTGTGCTAGTCAGAGAAAAAGTAAGTGAGAAAGTAAAAGCGAACATAGGCTACGAATTAGTGAATGATTAGTGGGGTTTAATGTAAGAGACTATTAAGCAGCAAGAGGGTGTCTGAAAATGTGTAAGACTGATTAACTGAATGTAATTGTCAGAGCAGTACAGTAAACTGGTAGCAAGTCAAGTGATAGTATTCAAGAGTATGAGTGAGTGAGTGGGTCGGTGAGTGAGTGAATGAATAAGTGAGTTGGTGAGAGTGATAACAGTGAGAGCATAATATGAGATTATTTAAGAGCATTATAGTGAGAGTGAATGGGAGTTGAGTTATTTAGCGTAAGAGTTAGTGAGAAAGATCATTTTAAAGGAAATGTGATTGAATAAGTAGTTTGGTGACAACGAAAGCGAGTATGAATATCTACAGCGAGAATGAGTGAGCGTATTTCAGAGAGAGTAAACCTAGATGAGTGTAAGAGCAGTACAGTAAGAGTGTGTCGGAATAAGAGTGGCTGACAATGAGTAAATGTCACTGAAAGTAACAGCGGTGTAGTTAAGAGTGGAACAGAGTAATGGAGAATGAAAGAGTGAGTGAGAGTAAGTGTGTGGAAGTGACAGGGGTAAAAGATAGGGTGGAGGAGAGAAGAGAGGGAAACGGGAGGAAATAGAGGGAGGAAAGAAAGAGTGAGGGGAAAGGAACACGTGGAGACAGGGGGGAAAAAGGAGGAGGAAGAATTGATGATATGGGGGGAGGAGGAGAAAAGCTTGGAAGGAGTGGAAGTAAGGAAGGAAGAAGTAGTGAGGGAGGGGGGGAGGTGGGAAGGGATGAAATGGAAAAGAGAGAGAGAGAGAGAGAGAGAGAGAGAGAGAAAGGAAGGGAGACCGGACGTAAGATAATGGTTAGAAAGGGGCCTAATACCCCCTTACCCACCCACCGCCTGCTATTTAGTCGTCTTCAGGGTCACAACTGCGTCCTTCACCCTCCATCTCTCTCTCTCTCTCTCTCTCTCTCTCTCTACCTACCTACCTACCTTCCGTCCTACTTACCCAGCTAACTGCCTTCCTGCCTACCTACTTACCTAACTCAGAGCTTCGTCCTTTTCTTCACATAGGCTTTTATCCAACTATCGTTCAAGGTTTCTTCCTCAGCTTTTACTCCTCTCTTTAGAAGTCTTTTCTCATTACACCCCTGCTAACACAGTGATAGGAGGGTAATTGTTTACGCGCGCGTGCGTGAGTGCGTGCGTGCGTGCGTGCGTGTGTGTGTGTGTGTGTGTGTGTGTGTGTGTGTGTGTGTGTGTGTGTGTGTGTGTGTGTGTGTGTGTGTGTGTGTGTGTGTGTGTGTTTTAACAACAAATAACCAATAATACCCGATTTAAACCAAACTTGGTGGAAGGGTGAAGGGGCAGCCCATATAGAAACCTACTGTTTTCTTAGAACAAAAGGTCGGAGGTCAAAGTCACAGGGTGAGGCCCTTCTCATTATTTTACTAAAGTCTGACCAAACTTCATGGTAATGTTGAAGGTCAGGCAAGACTGAAGTGGTTAAATTTTGTAATGCCGGTCAATGATCAAGGTCACAGAGCAAAATCAAATATTGGTCCGAGGATGCATTTAACAAAATAACTCAGTTTTGATTCTACTTTATCCGAACTTCGTGGAGGGGCTGAAGGTCAGCCCAGGAGCAAACCAATAGTTTTTTTTAAGACAACAGATCAAAGATCAGGGTCACAGGGAAAAGTTAACTTCAATAGGTTTTATTCGATTTAGACCAAATTCTGTGGCAGTGTTAAAGATAAGGCAAGAATAAAAATATTCTATTTTGAGGCTCATCACTCAAAGGGTAAAGGACACAGGGAAGATCAGAGGTCAAATTCACGATCACTGGGAAAAGTTAACTCAGACAGTTCCGATTCGATATGAACTGAAGTTGGTGAAAGTGTTAAGGGTTAGGTAAGCACATGATAATCTGAATTTGGGAATAATATGTCAAAGGTCAGAGTTACATGGCAAGGTAAAATATTCCGCCATGAGACCAGCTGGTGGGCGCGGGTGTTGCGCTCTTTTAGTGTTCCGTTTTGTCTTAGTTAATCTTGCTACTTCCAGTCGATTTTTTCCCGTTCACAGACGGGATCTCGTACTGAAAATGTTAGTAGTTCTTTCTACGAATCATTTAGCTGAACAAAATCACATGGCACTAGCTTAAATGAAAATATGACATCATCGTAATGAAATATGCTATAACAATATGACAGCCTGTAACAGGTGGTTAGACAGACAGGGGAAAGCATTGTATTGCCAGACGATTTTATTTTAGGAAAAGCTCATCATACTTACGAATTATAAACAGTCTCCATTAAAGCCATGAGCTTCGGAATGTTGAAAGAAATCACGGGAAAACGGCTTAAAAATACAATTAGGGCAAAGAGAACTACCGCTTGCCAATAAAAACCCAGCAAGTGAATTAACCAAACAAGCAAACTGCCCCCTTCCATCAGCAACTTCCTAACCCTTTTCCGAGAACACTGACAGCTGTATTTTCTGTGCTGTTTTTTTCGCTGGTTAATTTTTTGGTGCCGGTAGTTCACATTAGCATTCAAATTCGTGATTGGCTTTTAGCGCTGGTTTGTTCCCTCGTCAGGCCAAAATGAAGTTAGAGGGCGAATTACCATTTGCCTGTTTGGATAGTATTGTGTTGGGAATTCACTTTGATACATATTTGTGGTATGTGGTCTAAAAAATTACAGTGTTTTATGTGTTCCTTAATTGTTTTTCATGTTTATATTTATGAATCGGAGTGGGTTTTCCGTTTGAAATGTATGGTAGTGTAGAATATATATATATATATATATATATATATATATATATATATATATATATATATATATATATATATATATATATATATATATTTGCAAAATAACCACAGAAGAAATGAAAGGATCGATGTGAGTACTTTCGTATGTACTCACTGTCGCTCCTTTCATTTCTCCTGTGGTTATTTTGCATGCATATCCTCACGGTGAAGTGAAGTTTCAGCATATATATATATATATATATATATATATATATATATATATATATATATATATATATATATATATATATATATATATATATATATTTATTTATTTATTTATACACGAGTATGTGTGTGTGTGTGTGTTTATCTATACACACACACACACACACACACACACACACACACGCGCACACACACAGTTGTAAGCAATTCAGAGTCCAAGTTATGTTTAGAGCATGAAGGTAGTAAAGAATACTGTAAACGAAACGACAGAAATAGAGATAATGGATATGGATAACACGATTGTAAAGGATGAGGGATAATGTATACCTGTACGTTGACGCGGAAAAAACATCTCTAATTGTCTAATTTGAAAGTGAGAAAAATAATTTGGGGGGAATGTCCCTTATCATTCTTTTTCTGTGCCTACCCTCTTCTCTTCCTATATCTCCCATCTTTCCTGTCACTCCTTATTGCTCTTCTTTCCTTTACAGGTGGCTTTACATTGAGTGACAAGCCAAATGGTTTCCTGTAAGCCAAGAAACCATTTACAACGCTGGGTGGTAACCATATAACCAACCCATACGTGCTCCCTACGTGTCAACAAGTGGGTTGGTGGAGGGTTAGTGTCCCTCCCCATAAAACCAATAACTCAAAGTCAATTGGCCACCCCTTATGGGATTCATGGCGTCTGGCAATAGATAGATAGATAGATCCTTTGGGGGTGGGTGTCACGAATAGGGCGTAGGATGAAATCAATGGACGATAAGAATACGACACTGAAGAAAGTAAGTGAAGAAAAGTATTGCACACAGTTTTAAAGCGGGTGAACTGAGGTGTGGATGAGAGAAAGAAATGGTCTGAGCACTAAGATATGCATGACAGCCCAGAAAAGTTTTGGACAGACTCTGAGCCAGAAGTGTGCCTCGGAGTCCTGGTTCCTCTGCCAGAGGGAAGGATGACAGAGAAGAATATACAACAACCACTGACGGATTGGTTTGCTTTGTGCAGCACTGCAATTCCTGCTCGAGGATGTCTTTTTCCCCATCAGTTCCATGACTTATTTCATCCTTGCTACCGCTAGATGATCCAGTCCACTTTATTGCAGATATATAATAGTGAAAGGGTTCAGGAAGGCCATACTTAATTCCCACTGCTCGAAAAGTTCTTCCAAAACTGAATAAAATTGTCTGGTCCTCGTAGCAGCAATAGAATATAGTTACGTCATCGGAGAGAACTGGTTAAATTATATCCTACCTAACATCAGACTTTTTCATTCAACTTAGGAATAGGGAGGTAAGTATGAAAATAAAGTTGTTGTATGACAATACTGTCATCCCTAATGTATGCGAGTGAAGCACTGACTCTGTTGAAAAGACACAATTCAAGAATGTGTGGAGTAGAAATGAGTTACCTAAGAGAAGCGTATGGGGAAAGCGCATGGAGAAAGCTTTGAGACAGAGACATGAAAGGAAATTCAGGAGCGTTTTGGTGTTACGTGCATGTACTTTTATAGTGTTAGGAGTACCATGAGATGGTTTGGACATGTAGAAGGAAAGAAGAATGAGAGACGGACTAAGACAGCGTATGTGAGGCAGGTAGAATGGGAGAGAGGGAGAGGGAGACCGTGCATGATGTGAAGGGACGGGGTGGAGAGGTAAATGAGTGAGTGGAGTGAATGGGAGGAAGAGCCTCCTGATGGCAGAGGACAGGGCGAGGTGGAAGAGATTTATTAGTGGCCACCCCCTCCGGCATCACACTTCTGGCTATAAAGAGAATTAGAGGATCCTCCTTCAAAGTGAAAGGGTTACTGAAGCTTGTCTAACTCCACCAGTTCGAAATATATATCACGATCAGAATCAAATCGTCTGGCAGTATAAAAAAAAAAAAAAAAAAAAAATGTGCATTAAAAGTGGTATGGTAACTCAAAAATCAGGAAGGGTAAGACAGTATCCAGACAGACGAGAAAGGGGGAAGAAAGAAAGATCCTGGACAGATTTCTTCAGAGCTGTGGATGCTTTCTGGGTTCTAAAGTAACCTACTCAAACGTAACCTAATATTATCATGTTGAATATAACTGTAAAAAATTGGCATCTTGCGTCCTAAATAGTGAATATGTTGTGTTCGTCACGAAGAAGTGCTATGTAAAGATTTTAAAGCTCTTGTATTGCTTTATTTCCAAATGAGCTACAGTAAATAAACTGCAAAATGACGAAAATCATCTCTTCCTTTGCCGGACTGTTTTACATATAACAGCTTATATGTTACAAACACACACACACACACACACACACACACACACACACGAGAGAGAGAGAGAGAGAGAGAGAGAGAGCGTACAAATGAGTACGAAGGAAAGCAAACAGCAACAGACCTTATGGTCCATTCGAGGCTGTTTGTTACAGAGTAGACTATGACTACGAGGTCTAAGTCTGCATGCTGAAGGATAAGGATAGTAAAGCAAGAAGGCTCTCCCCGCCTCCAAGCCCTCCAATTAAAACCGGCAAGAAAAATTGAGAAAAACCACCATGGGGCATGGAAAAACTGACATGGAAATTTCGAAGGAAAGACTGAAAAGGAAAAGCTACATTCTATAGTACTTTATCTATAAGCTACCAATATGCATAACCTGAAAGAGCAAGTAGTAAAATAACATGAATAATTAAATAAATAAGTAACGTATGTCACTTGTTACGGAACAGCGAAAGATAATGTACACTTTAAGTGAGAATACTAAAAATCACTACTGTCCCGTAAAGTTCCAGGTTCAAAACAAAAGAGTTAGGTAAAATTACAAGTTAAAGTTTAATGCACAAACTAACAACAAAACATTCAGGACTCATGAGGATAATGTAATGGCAAAAACAGGTTAAATATATGGTTAACTGCAATAGCCTCTATTAACACGAAATTAGCAAGAGTAAATTTACCTAAGTCAGCCCTGATAAAATGAAAATACACTGGGTAATGCTCAGTTAATGCAAGATAAATTATTACAAATACAAACTCTTATGAACAATGGCTAACAATAAGAACCTTCCACGAACTACAAAAACCTCACTAGGCCCACAAATCAACAACTTATGCTATACAGTACAAGAACAAAATGCAATAACACTTATACTCAAATTACACAGCTGCTAGGTGGTTGGAGACTTCCTGAGCACTCACAATAATAACTGTACAGGGGAGGACAGAGATGTGAACAAAATGAGGAGTAGATCTAAGTGGCAATTAATGTAGAGACTGAGCTCATTATATAGGGGCCGGCAGAGCTTGATACAACTTGTAAGAAGGACGCGCAAATGAAGCTATAGGGGACAAAGAGTTGACAATCCTGCTCTGAACAACAGAAAGAACGACTTACTCTACTATAACGGTAGAAGGGGGGGAGTGAGGTAGAACACGCTCGTGATCAAACAGGCAGCACACTGTACGTTAGAATTACACAAAGGATGATGAAATCATAGGCTATGTAACACACTATGTACGGGTACGTTGAGTTAACGGGGCGTCTGCGGACACAGCGTGGAAACTGCACAGTGCACAGTGTGGATGTTCAGGGGTGATGTGGCAGCCTTGCCTGGCACTGTTAAGGTAGGCAGCAGTCAATTAGGCCCCAGCTCCGTTCATTCCACTGAGACCAAGAACTTTCCCATGCAGGACAAGCACACAAGTCACCTCCTGAAGCAGTGACCCCTGGTTTATTAAACAAATCCAGACGGTGGTCGGTTAACTAACAGGGACCCTCAGTGATCCACAGCCCATCACAGGTCGAAAGTATGAGTAGTGACCCTTAACTCAGGGCTATCTGTGCATATCCTAGTCTGTGCATATACTATACTTGCATTTAATAAATTGATCCAGGCTTTTTAAAAAATTATACAAGTGTTTTATTCAGGAGTAAACATAACAAGCTGGGGTTTAGACGACAAATACTTATTCAGGCAACCTTTAACGGTTGGTACTGTATTACAATTTACTACATTGGAGGGCAATTTATTCCATATATATACAACCCTATTGAAGAAGAAATGCTTAGCTTCATGCAACTGGAATCGTTTGCCATTTATGTTATGCCCATTGCCTCTGATATAATTCGAGTGATCAACTGTGAAGTATTTATGGACAGCCATGTTATCACGTCCTTTGAATAGTTTGAATACTTGAATTAAATCTCCTCCTAACCTCCGTTTAGTTAGGGTAAAGAGATTCAGGGCTTCTAAACGTTCCTCATACGGTTTATTTCTCAATCTTTGTCATCCTTCTCTGTACTCTTTCAAGCTTTTCCATATCCTTTTTATAATACAGTGACCAAAACTGAATGCAATAATCCAACTGCAGGCGTACTAAGGAATTATACAAAGTGAGGACGATATTATCGGATTTATATTCAAATGCTCTGCCTATGAATCCAATCAATTTATTGGCTTCTTTCACAGCTTCTGTTCATTGTTTGCTTGGTTTCAAATCGTTTGTTACTATAATTCCTAAGTCTTTTTCATGGTTTACCCTATCAAGTTGGACATTATTCATGCTATAACTAGCTCTTACATTTTTACTGCCAATGTTTAGCACCTTGCATTTATTAATATTGAAATCCATTTGCCAAACTTAGGCCCAGTTAAACAGTTGATCAAGATCTCTCTGAATTGCCTGCCTTTGCAGTGCTGTATCTGCTCTGTTACCTATTTTATTGTCATCAGCAAATTTTTAGACCTTACAACACAATCCTTCATCAATATCATTTACATATACTGTGAAAACAATAGAACCTAACACTGAACCCTGTGGCACTCCACTTGTAACATATATCCAGTCTGACTCTTTTCTATTTATTACACCTCTGCTTTCGTCCAGTTAGCCAATCTTCTACCCACCCAAGAACACTGCCGCTGAAACCATGTGCCTTTTGCTTCTGAAGGAGCCTTTTGCGTAGAACTTTGTCGAAAGCCTTTTGAAAATCAAGATAGACCACATCAACAGATTTAGTCTCATTGTACATGTTCAGTACAGCATATCATTGAAAAACTCCAGCAGATTCATGAGGCAAGAGTGATTATTACGAAAACCATGTTGCGAATCTTTTATGAGATTGTTTGTTTCTAAGTGTTTCACAAACATGTCTCTGATAACAGTTTCAAGCAGTTTGCAAACCATCGATGTTAAACTAATTGAGTGGTAGTTTTCTGGTTGGGCTTTGTTGCCCTTTTTGAATATTGGGATTACGTTAGCAAGCTTCCATTCATGTGGCACCTTACTGCTCTTAAGTGATAAGTTTAAAAGTTCAGATAAAGGCTTTCATATTTCATTCTGTAGTTCCTTCAATACACGTAGCGATATTTAGTCCAGTCCCCGTGTTTTATTCTCTTTTAATATGCTAATTGCTAGAAGTACATCACGATCACTAATTGTAATGTCAGTGATTGTGTTGACCTCTTCTATAGGAATGGGGGAAACAGCAGGTATCGTATTTACATTCTCTGTTGTAAATACTGACGCGAAGAAAGTATTACGAATTTTTGCCATCATAGTTTCATCATCAGTGTACTCTCCGTTATCTGTGATTAAGGGACCAATTGTTGGAGTTATTACCTTTTTGCATCTTATGTAACTGAAAAATTCTTTGGGATTTGATTTACTGATATTTGTGCAATATAAACCTCAAGGTTTTTCTTACTGCATTTAATTAATTTACTGGTTTTCTGTTGAAGGGTGTCATATTTATTTCTATCACTTTCAATCTTTGTGGTATTATAATTTTTATATGCAAGATTTTTTGTTTCCTGACAATGTTTAATGTCGGAGTTCCACCATTTAGGTTTAGAATTTTTAGCAGGCCTTCTGTTGTGCATTGGAATACATAATCTGATGGCACTGTTGAGAGTTTCTGTAAAAAAAATTCCATGCATTATTGATATCTAAAGTCTCCACAATGGGATGCCTGTCACCTGCACCTACAATTGCCTTTAATTTCTTAAAATTTCCCCTCTTATAGTCGAGCACATTTCGCAACTGGCCTTGACACTGTCTTCACTGAATTTCATGTTAAATGTAACTATGCAATGATCGCTTGTACTAAATTCTTCTCCTACAATAACATTACTTACTACATTTTCTGATGTGGCTAAGGCATGATCTAGGCTGTTAGCTCCATATGTTGGATTGTTTACAAATTGATACAAAGAACTTTCCACTAAGTCTGTATATAGGTCTAACCCTGTGTGTGAGGATAGGGCTTCAACCCCATTTTGGAACTGGTAAATTAAAGTCACCAAATATTACAGTCCTTTGCATACAAGATAGTTCGGCAATTTGATTGTAGATTTCATTATCGATGTTGAATGGCTGACCAGGTGGACGATCAATTAACCGAAGAGTGATTTTATGACAAGATTCATTTCAAAGCTGAATATAAATAGTGTCGATGTTTTCAGTACATGTCTTGGTAATTTCGACTGGATGAAATCCTGATGTAATATGTAACAACACTCCGCCCCTGCTCGATTCTTCCTTTCACTACTGAAAATGAGAGAGAGAGAGAGAGAGAGAGAGAAAGACGAACAGACAGATAGACTGATTAAAGACTGATACTGTAGTTAAACAGATAGACTGAAGACTGATAGCTAGAAATTCCTTTTTTCATACCTACAGGGGCAGCCAAATCCAATTTGTCCCTAACTGTGATAATGGCTGAATCACTGTACCTTCCCGAATTATTAAATATGGCAAGCTGCAACAAGAGAGGTATATGAGGGTGCGTGCTGTTAGCACTGGGGTGTGTCTGATAGGGTGTGTTCAAAGACAAAAAAACAATTTGGGTGTTGGGGAGGTGTGTATGGTTGGGGTGGGTGCGGCTATCAAAGGTGTCCATTTTTAATCGGCGTAGATGCGCTTGCGAAATACAAGAATTGATTAACGTAGTAGATCAAGAAATATGGCTCATTAATAAAGAAGGGGTGCTTGGAAACCCCTTGATTCTCTCAGGCTTTTATGGCCACTCCCTGCTGAATAAAATAGTCTAAGCGTTGGCTGGAACAGAATACTAGATTTTACCAAACCATGAGAGGGTTAACCGACGAGAATTGGGAGCCATGAACAAGCTGGCGGGATAATCGAGGATGTGGGAGATGTATGATGATGGAAAGAAGGAGCGTGGGTGAGGAGGACAAGATTGCGTTGCATTTTTACTTATGACCATCCCTAACAGACTGACGGTGCAGGATGTTAAAGTTTTCCACATTAACTTGGCCAAGGTTTACTTTTGTAGTTAATTTCACGTATCTCAGTGGCAGAATAAGGCAATGCTGCGGCTCTACGTCCTGTCCATAACACTTCTTTGTGACTAGCGCCATATTCTAATGCAGATCTATCATTACGACTCGGCATTCAGGATAGAGAGATTGCAATTTTAGGCCAAGTTTGATTAGAAAAGGCGCATAGAAGAGAGACAGACAGAGGGCACCATTATCGCTGGTTATCCCCCTCATGACTGGGACAACTCCAGTATTCTATTCCAGCACCCGCCAGACGACTTTAGTCCGATAAGAGTGAGTAAAAGAGCGTGAAAATGTTAATACTGGTACTATTAACCCACTCATAGTGAAAAAATTCTTTCCTAAAGTTGGACGATTCTGTGCACGTACGAGAAGATTTTTTTTTTTTTCACATTTGACTAAAGACATGTGGGTATGAGTGATTTTTTTTTCATAAAATGTTTGGTCTGTTGCCCAGTTATTAGAAACGCCCCTCAAATCCCAGGAAGAAGGACGGTGATCAGCAGGAGGGCAACTTCAACTTGCAGTCCATCGGGTTCACGTTAAGATGAGCCTGGGGTTCCATCTACTACTGCTAGTACTTCTAGCATAATACGAGTACAGGCAGTTTACATTTTAAGTCGAGGATCTGTTCCAAAGCATCACTACCTTGAGCGTACGTTTGTCTCTTAATCTGTGAAACTGGCAGTTCAGGTTCAGAGACAGCAATAGAACCTTCGGAGTCAAATTTTCAGCTATATTCTATGGACTTAAAGATAATAAAGTGAACAAAGACGATTTACGGCGAGGACTCCAAACACTGATAAATATTATATTATTTGAATGAAGGTAATGTATCACGGACACACCCATTCGAATCGCTGAGGCAGTGTTATTCACCTCGCTGTCGATAACACTCTAAAGTACTGATTGATTGATTTATGTTATTATTATTATTATTATTATTATTATGATTATTATTATTTTAATTATTATCATTATTATTATTATAGAAAGGTAAAAACGGCCAAGATGATGATGATGATGATGATGATCTATCTATCTATCTATCTATAGCCCGACGCCCTAATCCCGCAAAGGGTGGCCGCAGACAAAACGCCTCCAAGTCACTCTGTCACCCACCATTTGACTCCCCTCCCCCCAACTCACCCCCCCCTCCCTCATATACCTCTCAACTCCATCCCTCCACCTCATCCTCGGTCTACCCCTCCCTCTCCCTCCCTCCACCTCACCCACATACACCCTCTTAGTCAGTCTTTCACTCTCCATCCTCTCCACATGTCCAAACCACCTCAGTGTATTTCTCCTAATCTTTTCAACCACATCCACATCTACCCCACAACGTTCCTTCACTTCTTCATTCGTCAACCTGTCCCTCCATGTCACTCCACATGCTCCTCTCAAGTAACTCATTTCCACTGCTCTCACTCTTGACTTGTTCCCCTCTTGCAAGGTCCACGCCTCGCTTCCATACGTCAGGGTAGGGATCACAATACCATCATGCAGAGACTTCTTAACTTCCATACTCACTTCCCTATTTCTCATCACTGCTTTCAGCATGCCTACAACCTTCCTTCCCTGCTGTACCCTTTCACGCACTTCATCCCCCAAAGTTCCATCCTTACTCATCACACTACCCAAGTACTTGAATGCACTCACATTCTCCATATCCTCACCATCCAACCTCACTGCACACTCTGTGACTTCATTCCTCTCAAACACCATAACTTTACTTTTGTTTACATTAACTTTCAGCTTCCTCCTCCTACACACTGTCCCAAATTCATTCACCAAACCTTGCAACTCCCATTCATCTTCACTCAACAATACTGTATCATCAGCAAACAGCAACACCGGAAGCTTCCAAAACTCACCCTCATTCGTTAGGGCCACGCCCACATCCACTGCCCTACCTTGTACCTCCTTTACGACCCCATCCATATATATATTAAACAGCCATGGAGACATTACACACCCCTGTTTCAGTCCCACATTGAGATCAAAGAACTCACTCAGCTCACCATCCACTCGCACCGTAGCCCTAGCTCCCTCGTACATACTCTTCACAGCACTCAGCAATTTCCCCTCCACTCCATATATTCTTAATACCTTCCACATACCTTTCCTATCTATTCTGTCATAAGCTTTCTCCAAGTCCATGAAGGCAGCGTACACTTTCCTTCCCTTCTCTAGATACTTCTCCACTAAACATCTTAGAACAAATATCTGATCTACACACCCTTTTCCCTTCCTAAATCCCCCTTGTTCTTCTCCAACTAGCTCCTCTGTCATATGCCTAACCCTATCAATGAGTATTCTACCATATATTTTACCAGTCACACTAATGATGATGATGATGATTATTATGATGCTGCTTTATAGTTCCTATTGCTATCAATACCCTACATCACTTTGACATTCATGATCATTGCCACTAAAATTATTGTCACTATAACTGATCATGCAACTCCATCAGGGCCCAAGAAACTCATTACCTGAATAAGGCAACACACACACACACACACACACACACACACACACACACACACACACACACACACACATTGACACTTACATAGCAGACAGGTAGATAACTAGACACATAAACATATATACACAAACAGAAAAGCACCACACACACACACACACACACACACACACACACACACACACACACACATTGACACTTACATATCAGACACTTAAACAACTAGACACATAAACATAAATACAAAACAGAAAAGCACCACACACACACACACACACACACACACACACACACACACACACACACACAAATCGATACCTTGGTTTTAATGAGGCGTCAGTGAAGAAGGGAGTGATCTCTAAATTGTAATGAGCTAATTTCTCTTCCACACTTTGTTAATACGCAATAATTCACGATAGTTAATTACTTGTTCCACTACCGCTCCTATCCCCTCATCTCACCTCATTTCTCTTCTCCTCTCCTCCACCCACTCTCCTCTCCTCCTCTCCTCCTCTCTTTTCTTCCCCTTCTTCTCCCCTATCCTTTCTCTTCCCCCGCTTCCTCTTTACTCCTCTCTTCAACATGCAGCTCCATTCCTCTACTCTCATCTCGCATGGAACTCCCTCTATCTCTTCTCCACTTCCCCTCCCCCTCTCTTCTCCTTACCCTTCCTCTACTCTGCTTTCCTTTTCACTCTCCCCTCCTCTCCTTTTCTTCCCTCCCCTACCCTCCCCTTCCCTCTCCTCTGCTGTCTCCCCTCTCCCTTAACGTGCAACATCGTCTCCCCTCTTCTTTCCTTTCCTCTCACTCCCCTGACATACAAATCATTCATCCTCTCTTTTTCCTCTCTGTCTCTACTCGTCCACTCAGTCTTTCCTTCCTTCTCCTCCCACATCTTCCTCTTTCCTCTCTCCCTGCCCTCTCCTTCCTACTTCTACCTCTCTCTTCTCCCATCCTACCTCTCTGACACCCTCCCATCTCCTCCCCTCCCGTTTTTTTCTTCTTTTTTCTCCTTCCCTTCTCTTCTCCCACGTTGCATTTCTCTTTTCTTCTTCAATAAATTTTCTCTCCCACACAACCCATTTCTCTCTCTCCCTCCTGCCATTCCTTCCTCCATTAGATTATTGCCTCTCCCTTTTGTTTCTCCCACGTTACTTCCTCTTCCCATCTGTATCCATTCGGTCTTTCTCAGCTTTGCTTTCTCGTTCTCCCTCCTCTACTCCCTCCCTTATTCTTCTACTCTCCCTCTACCTCCTCTTCTTCCCTCATGTTCCCTGTCCCCCCCTCCTCCTCTTCTTCCTTCTTCATTCTTCCACTCCCGTTCTTCTCTTCCTCTTTTGCACTTCCTCACTTCTCCCTTCTTCCGCTTTTCCTCGTCCTCCCTCATTCTCCCAGTTTTCCCACTCTTTCCTCACCCCACGGTTTATTCTCCGTCTAACACCCCCCCCCCTCCTTACCTCTCTCTTTCATCTAGGCTCCTCTCTTCATCGGCCTTCCTCTCTCCTGATCTTACTCTTCTTTCTTCCCTAATACTCCTACTCTCCTCCTTCCTACCATATTCTCCCTTTCATCTTTTCTATCCCTCCCTCTTTTTCTACCCTACACAAATACCCGACTGTCTGTTACTTCCATTCTGCTGTCAGGCTTTGTCTCTCTGTCTCCCTCCAACTTCCATGAATAAGTACGGAAGCAACGAGAAAACAAGTAACTAAACAAGTACACAAAAAATAGCAAGAAAGGAAGCCCACGAACAGGTAAAATGTCACAAACAAGCAAAAAAGCCATAAACCATAACCAAAAAAGAAAACAAGGCCGCAAACAAGACAGCAAATAAACAACTCCACAACCAAGTAAACACGGGCACAAAATTGATGAGTGTGGAAATAATGCTACAAATAAGTAAACAATGCCAGAAAAAGACATGAGGCAAGTAAAAAAGTCACACAATACTAAACAAGGGCCAAGCAAGACAACAAACAAGTAAGCCTGACAAGCAACAAACAAGAAGGTGGCATCATCTCTCCCCGACTTGACCTGAGGCGACCCAACTTGTTAACTGCCCCCCTTCCCTCTAATGCACCCTCTCCCTCCATCTCCCTCCCTCTCTCCTTCCTCCTGTCTCCACTCCCCTCTCTCACTGACGCTCTCTTCCCTCATCTTCCTCTCTGATGCTCCCCTGCCTCTCTCTCTCTCTCTCTCTCTCTCTCTCTCTTTGCACACACACACACACACACACACACACACACACTATATATATATATATATATATATATATATATATATATATATATATATATATATATACTGTATAGATAGATAGAGAAACAGATAGATAGATAGATAGATGGATGGATAGATAGGTGAATAGATAAACATGCAGATATTGATGCATCTTCCTATCCCGTCCCCCTTCTTTGCCTGTCTCCCCGTTCTCAGTGATGTCTTCTCCCTGGCAGTGAAGTTCTATCTCCCCTCCTGTCACTGATGGTCCTTCCCCCCTTCCCCCGTCTCACTGATGCTCCCTTCCTTCCATCTCCTCCCTTCCCCTCCTTCTTCCCTCTCTTCTCTCCCTTTCTTCCAGTGATCCCTCCCTATCCCCATATTTCATCTTTATTCTCCTTCTGTCACTCATGTTTCCCTACCACCCCTCCCCTCCATTTCTTCTCTTAGTGATGCTCCCTTCCCAATGACTCCTTCTCCTCTTCCCCCATTCTCACCCCCTACTTTCCTTCCTCCTCCCCTTATTTTCCCCCACCCTCCTTCCATTCGTCTTCTCCCTCCTTATCATCCTTTCTTTTTCGTCTCACTGCTCTCCATTTCTTTCTCTTCCTGGTTCTCTTTTTGTTCCTCTTCCTCTGGTTCTCATTGTCTCCCTCTTTCTTCCCTTTGCCACTTTTCCCCTCTCCCCTCTTGTTAATGCTCCCTTCCTCTCCCTCCTGTCCTCTCCCTCCCTCTCCTTTTTCTTATCCCTAGCTCTCGAATTTACAACCCCTTTCAGGTCTTGCTCTTCTCCCTCCCATCTTTCCTTTTTATTTTCATTCTTCCTCCCACCCTTCCATATTCTCTCTCGCCCTCCCTCCCTCTTTCCCTCCTCCTTTCTTTCACTCCCCTGAATCACTTTCTTTTCCTCGCGTCTTCTTCCAGACTTCACTCCTCTCCTATTCTGCAAGGTAAGCAGTAAAAGCTCTACAATTCACACTACCGCAAATAACTCAATGGGCAGAAATTAAATCCGCTCATTGACACTATGTATATACAGTATATTAATGCTACGACTCTCCTTATACCTCAAGAAAGTGTAGGTCAGGCCGAAGCTGTTGCATCTTCATCTAGCTTTCTGTCTACCTACGTACCTACTCACTTCCCTCCTACTTTTCTGTCTTTGTCTTTAATTGATAGTTTTGTTAGTTATTACCTTCCCTTCCCTATGCCAAACAGCCACGAAAGGACCAAAAGGTCTGTTGCTGTTTGCTTTCCTTTGTACCCCTTTGTACCTTTATACATACCGATCTCTCTGTCAATCTGTATACTTGTCAATCTATCTAAGGTATATAACGAACTACTTTTCTATCTGTCTAGCTAGCAACGCCAATTGCCTTAAGCTAATCCCAGAAGGGGTAGCCACAAACAAATCGTCTCGCTGTCGCACTGTCCTCTGCCATCAGGTTGCCTTCTCTCGATCTCACTTCTCCTCTCCTATATACCTCTCTTCTCTATCCCTCCATCTCATCTTCGGTCTCCCCCTTCCACTGCACCTCACTCACATACACTCTCTTAGTCAGTCTTTCATTCTCCATTCTTTCCATATGGGCACACCATCTCAAAGTACGTTCATATCAACACCACAACACTCCTTCACTTCCTCATTTGTCTGTCTGTCTCTCCACGTAACAGCACACTCTCCTTTCAGGTAAATGATCATAATAAACTCAGTATTTACGTGGATATAATTTCTACCACGTGTCATAAAAAGACTTTGTATGTTACTTGTAGAGAAGTTATATATATTAGACTTGTGGACGAGCGGTTGTTATACTTGAGTAGCTTTGTAAGTAGATAATCTTCTTTCCCATTTGTCATGTAGTGACAGGAGAGGTAAAGAATAGTATGGGACTATTTTTATTTGTCTTGGAAATATTAACAAGTCTCTCACTCACGAGTGAGTATGAGCAGAGTCCCTGCCTCCCTGTCTCGCTCTCTCTCTCTCCATGTTGCTAAGCCCTTCTCCCTACTACCTGCCTGTTCTATGGCCTGTCTCCCTCTGAGCTCTCTTTCCTAAATTCTGGTGTAACAGGAGTCGTATCACGTGTGTTCCCTGTGATTGGAAAGTTCTAGAAGCCTGTGTGTGAGTATGTGTGTATGTGTGTGTATGATCACTAGGCGCTGTCGTGTGCCTATAAAGCATTCCTTGAGTTAAGAGTGTGTAAGTATGTTTAGCATTGCTCGATTCTTGCAGACACAGTACCTTCTCATCATCTGACTTCCTGCTTCTATCTATCTCTCTATCTATCTATTTATCTATCTATCTATCATGATTCGTAAATATAATATGGAGTCCTAACATATGCTCGGTACACGCCACTGGAGGTCCTCCGACAGCAATCATCATTGACATATGCTAATCTATTAGTATATAATATTGATTATAATATTGTATACATATAACATTCATAGTAAATAGCAATTCTCCAGTAATATTACATTTTAAACAAGTTGTATACATATTTGAATAAATGCAATGGTTGTTGTATAACACTTTGTAAGACGTGCATGTACAACAGACGTACGCATATAACCGTGCAATGGCAATACTGCTAGGTTACACATTACATATTGAGTTATCACTTTAGCAATGTCTAATATTTCACCTAACTTGTATGATGATACTGGTAATACAGAACTGTGCTATAGTTGTATGACTTATAATATTGTACTAGCATTGTGGTAATACATAATTGTAACATTTTATGAATTGTTACAAAATATTGTGGTAATGCATAATTGTGTTGGCCTTATAATTGTAGTTACATTTTGTTAATGCAACTGTTACATAAGTGTCTTGGCCTTATAATTGTAGTTAAAGTTACATAAAAGTTATATCTTGTTAATGCAACTGTTACATAATTGGCAAAGTATAACATAATGCAATCGTTTGTCGTTACATAATTGTTACATATCGTTTGTAGGTACATAATTGTAGTTAAAGTTACATAAAAGTTACATCTTGTTAATGCAACTGTTACGTAAATGGTACATATTGTTTGTAGTTACATACTTGTAGCAAGTGTAACATAATGCAATCGTTTGTCGTTACATAATTGTTACATATCGTTTGTAGTTACATAATTGTAGCAAGTGTAACATAATGCAATCGTTTGTCGTTACATAATTGTAAAAATTTCAGTCCTGACATATGAATCCGGTCATGCTGCGGTCGATGATAGTGATGATGTGCCATGCCATTTGCTTGTGGAGACAACAATTTGCTTTTTTGTTTGTAGTTTATGTGGTATTTTGGCATATGTAGTAACACTTACACTTATTTTCATTTGTTTGTTATGTGATCTTACTCTATTTCTCTCTTTTTTCTTTCTTTCTTTTTTTTTTATTTTGTATGTATTGATTTTCTATAGATTGTTTTTCTTCGTTTGTCAACGCTTTTTCTGTGTTGTTCATGGTTGCATAATTGCTGGCTAATTTCCTAGGGACCCTTTTTTAAGGTTTAGTTTATATTGCACAGATATTACTTAAAATGATATTATATTGTCCCATATTTTGTTATTTTATATAAAAAAATATATACACTATATACAGTATTAACTATATACACTGACGTTGTTCACTTGTACCTATCGTGGCCAATATATGTGTCAGCACTGTGTGGAAATCATTGTCTTCACGATTGTGTTGAAGATGTTCACTCTTGCTAACGTCATTTGTGTTGGCCATTTTTTTTCTCTAGTTTACCTTGTAACTTAATTTATATGTTTCCACTAGGTAGCTTTAATTAATAAATGTTAAATACAGTTCTTTTAATCGCTCACTGAGTGACTGTGATGGTATATTTTCTTCATTACTTTGTAGATGTAATAATGTATAGTTGTATATATGAAACACGTATTTTATGTAGGTATAAATGGTAACACTCGTTGGTAGTAAATAAATGTTATAATAAATGAATGAATATATATAGTGTAGAATATTTATTGTTGGTGATTATTTAGTGTTTGAGTTATGCAGATAACTGAAGTAAGTATGTGTATTTAAACTGTAACTATACAGCACGTTTTATATGTCTGTGCAGAAGCTTATTGTCTATCACTGTGTAATGTATAAATGAAGTAACTATGTAACTCACTAATTTTTACCGCGGTGGGAATAGTGTTGGTGATGGTGCAGGTGGTGTGTTGACCGACGTGGCGTATTTTCAGCAAGCACGCATGATGACGTCGACTTCCCACACTGGTAGCTGTGGTGAGTGAATGAGTAGCGATGAGTAACTTGAGTGAAGACGAGTGAGTAAGATGAGTTGTGAATATGGACTTGGTATTTGCTTCGTCGTCTTGACCTCTTCACTCCTACGTCAGCAGTGGAGGTTGGGTGGATGTAGCAGAGAGAGGAGGGTGAGGTCTGGTAGCTGTGAGTTATGAGTCGTCTCATTCTTCGTTTGTTTGTTCCGTTTTTCTTTGTCGATGTTTTCTCGGTCCTTTTTTCTTGTGATTTACTCGTTGTAGGATGAAGACTGCCGCTACTTGTAGGTGCGTGTAGAAGATTATACAGACGACTCGTAGGGTTGTTACTTGTAGTTGATTGTAGATGGTTGTAGTTCGTTGGTTCGTCGTAGAAATTTCAAGATTGTTTGTATCAGTACTTTGTTAAACTACTTGCAAGGCGTCGTGTGACCTCTTCACCTCTACATCAGCGTGATGATCGGGGAGACGGAGGGGCTGGTTGGAGGGAATACTGTCAGGAGCTGGTTGAGTTGTTGGTTGTGAGAGGTATTTTTTTGTTTTCAATCTTGATATTTTGTAGGAATTCACTGTTGATTCGTAGACGACGTTCGTATACGTTCGCTGCCACCAAATGTCATAAAAAGACTTTGTATGTTACTTGTAGAGAAGTTATATCTATTAGACTTGTGGACGAGCGGTTGTTATACTTGAGTAGCTTTGTAAGTAGATAATCTTCTTTCCCATTTGTCATGTAGTGACAGGAGAGGTAAAGAATAGTATGGGACTATTTTTATTTGTCTTGGAAATATTAACAAGTCTCTCACTCACGAGTGAGTATGAGCAGAGTCCCTGTCTCCCTGTCTCGCTCTCTCTCTCTCCATGGTGCTAAGACCTTCTCCCTACTACCTGCCTGTTCTATGGCCTGTCTCCCTCTAAGCTCTCTTTCCTAAATTCTGGTGTAACAGGAGTCGTATCACGTGTGTTCCCTGTGATTGGAAAGTTCTAGAAGCCTGTGTGTGAGTATGTGTGTATGTGTGTGTATGATCACTAGGCGCTGTCGTGTGCCTATAAAGCATTCCTTGAGTTAAGAGTGTGTAAGCATGTTTAGCATTGCTCGATTCTTGCAGACACAGTACCTTCTCATCATCTGACTTCCTGCTTCTATCTGTTTCTCTATCTATCTATTTACCTATCTATCTATTATGATTTGTAAATATAATATGGAGTCCTAACACAGCACAAAGAACACGGAAACACACGGAAGGGACAAAGCCGGTAGTGACCAAATAAGTGATCAAAAAGAAGACACGAAATTTATTAAAGTGGCCATCAATGAGGAAGCAGACAAGGAAACAACTGAATATGTAAACAAGGCAAGAAACAAGTGGACAAGACAACAAACAGGCCATTAAAAAGGAAATAAATGGAACAAATAACTGAATACCCTATGTAAACAGGGAAATAAGAAGGGAAACCAACCACCAAACATTACCAAAGCAAGTAAACAAAGCCACAAACAAGTAAGCAAGACAACAAACAGTAACAAAGCAAAATAATCAAGAAAGGCCACGGTCATGTTACCCAGCCATCCATCAATATGAGAGAAAGTAAACAAGACTACAAACAAGTCAACAAGACATCACACAATATCAAAACAAGCAAACAAAGCCAAAGCAAATAAACAAAGGTACGAACAAGTAAACAAGACATGAACAAACAAGGACAAGGGAGATGAGTCACGTCATCTCTCCTCAACTTGGCCTGAGGCAACCCAACTTGTTAACTGACCTCTCTTCCTTCCCCTCTCCTATTCCCCTCCATCCCCCCCCATCTCTCTCTCTCTCTCTCTCTCTCTCTCTCTCTCTCTCTCTCTCTCTCTCTCTCTCTCTCTCTCTCTCTCTCCTTCTCATTGATGCTCTCCTCTTCTTCCCTCCACCCTTTGCCTCGCTCCTCCTTCATCTCCCTCTCCCACTGATGCTTTCTTTCCTTCCCCTTTACCCTCATCCTCTCCTCCTTCTTTATCGTCATCTGCATCTGTCTCTCCTTTTACCTCTCCATCTCTCTCCCTCCCCTCCTTTCTCCTCCCTCTACCTCTGCTTCTACGAGTATTTCTATCTCTTCTTCTCTTTCTTCCTTTCTCTCTTCCGCTTCCACCTTCTTTCTCTTACTCGTCCCTCTCACCCTTCCCGTCTCTACATCTCACTTGGCCTCACCCTGCCCTTTCCCTCCTCTTCCCCTTCCTTCCTCTCCCTTCCCTTTTCATCCCTCTGTCCCTACTGTATTGCCTGGTGTCGACATACTGTACATGCTGGCATAGCTGATAAGAGTATTAGTGGATATTACCAGGCTGTGTGGAGTGCTGTCATGGGCGTTGTACGTATCCCTGTTATGGTTAAATTCTGTGTTGATTAAACAGCACCAAGGTCGTGCTGAGTGTTGATGGTCGGGTGGACTACTGATCCCACGGCTGAACAGTCAGGGATGAAAGTTTTCATAATATTTTCACCACTTCTGCTTCTCAGTTTCCTTAGTTGACTAATATGCCTAAGCGGAGAAAGGTTTGGTATGTTTTTATGACCAGAAATTATCTTTGAAATGATGTGTTAAGGGGGAAAGTGGGTGACATGCCCTAAATATGAAGCTGACGCACTGGATCAGTCGAAAAATTTTTGTCTCTGACTGTACACACAATAAAAAATGTATCACACAAGAAGGGTCCAATAATATCCCAAATTATCAACACATTCGTGATGTTCGTTCTTTTTAATAAAAACTTCATAGAGATGATACGACATGCTACGAATAATCAGTGTAAGGCATCCTCATGAAAGCTGGGTTGCCAACGTCAGGTAGTATAACTCGACATTTTTCAGTATCCATCATCTTTGAGGTCAGACTGTTTCAGCCGGATAGTGCGCTCATACCGGCATTTGATCGAGTGAACAACCAGCCACCTAGGTACAAAGAACAATTTGAGGGTATGATACCAACCAGCAGGGGTGTGCCCAGGGGCTACGTTTGTAAATCATACATCGCCTAAGTTCTATATGAAACTGCTTGTTTAAATTTTCAACTTCACTCAAACAGCTACCTTCACAACCAAACTAAAATGAATATCAAAGTGAAAAATGTGAAAACCCAAATTATTCTGGTTGATAATTAACTGTTATGGAGACCTGTTTATTTTAGAAAGTGGCTAACGACCTCAATATGTACGGCCCAAAAACTGTCGGGGCCGAGGGAAGGGGTTCCACGGAGAAAACATCCTTGGTCCAGAATCTTGAGAGGCAGAGGGGGGTGAGGGAGGGAAAGAACGTAACCCCTTGGAGCTTGTGATGTTCTTTTCTATAGACAGTTTTAGTAATTTTGGTACTGAAGGGGATGATGAAGCCTATCTAAAACCTGTAGTTTGAAAGCTCTTCTGACGTAAATAGAATCACCAGAAGATAGCAAATATAAAATCTGAATTATGTCAACGGATAATGAAGATTGTTCCTAACCCCTTCACCATGAGGATCTCTTTTAAGATGAGCAAAATCATCTGGAGGCGGCAGTGATAAAAAAAAAGGGGTTATAATATAAGGGTTACTAGCACATAAACTCGTGTCCAGCTATACACCCTAGGTGCCAATCCCCATCCACCTGTTTCCTTCCAGGGCCCCCTCCTGCCTTGACAAATTTTCCCCCACTGATAAATTTTCCTCTTGAAATTACTTTCCTCCTTGAACCTATTTCCCCTCCTTGGACCCATTTTCCCCATGGACCTCTTTTACCCATTGAATGATATGTGCCGTATAAGATGTTCCGCAGGCAGTGCTTGCAGGCGCTACCGTTATGTAACGGCTTGTGGAATCAGTTTGTTGCTAGTTTAACAAAGAGGTGCACGCACCCTGGAGGTCTGCTTAGTCTACACCTAATTAGCTAGCAATCCAGCATGGTGCAGTGAGTTGGATGATACGAACTCGCCCCAGGGACTCGACCGCCATGCCTTAATGCAGCAGGACATCTCCAGTGTCTCCCAGAGGATGCGAGTCACCCACAGCAGCATGGCCCAGACATCTCCATGCTTCAGTTGTCCCAGGCTCAGAGTTTGTTTTCCTCCCAGCAGATGGTCATAAAATCTCTTCAGGCAGACCTCACTGTGGCCTCTGGAAGGGGACAAGGTACACCACAGCCCCATGTCCCTGCCCAGGCAGCTCATGAGAAGTGCGAAATGGAGATGTCCTCTGCCACCGTCAGGTCATGCCATTGGTCCATGGCACGCTGGTTGAAGTTCTGCAGACTCACGCAACCCGATGCCACCCAGTATGTCCACCTTCAGTGTGTGTCGGCTCGGCATTGGATGCCAGATATACCCACACTCAGTGGAAGGCCCTATCGATGGATGAGGCCCTGGGCACGTGGGCATCCATTTACAGGTACTTCATTTGTCAAACAAGCAGTGCAGTGGGCAGAGTTCTTTAACACAGTGCAAGGTCAAGGAGAATCCATTAGTGAGTATCTCATGAAATCTGCCCAGAAGGCTGCAGATTGTGCATTCAAATGCCCAAATTGTGACAGTGACCTAGCTGAGTACATGCTTCTACTTAAGTTCATGGTGGGTCATAATGATCAGGCATTGAAAAGGCATGTGTACTAAAATTGTGATTCATTTATGAGTGGTGACGTCCTGAGGGCAGTGTGTTACACATACAAAGCAGCCTGTGTCAACGTGGGCCATGATGAAAGCTGGCAGGAATGCCCTCGTGTGGCTGGCAGTGGCAACCCCGGTGATGTTCCCTGGGCACCCCCCACTGCTGCAGCAACCTGATCCCCCTAGTCTCAGTCATGCCTTCCCCACAATCGTGCTGGAACTGCGGTGGCACCCACAGCCAGGGATGGGCCAACTGCCCAGCAAATTCTATGAAGCACCATTCATGCCAGAAAATCGGCCACTTGAAGAAGTGTTGTAGGAGGGCAAAGTCCCTAGTTAGGGGTTATGCAGCCTCAGAAACCGTCCCCCCCCCCCAGACCTAAAAAGTCCTGTGGCCATTGTCAGACCCCATCTGTCTTGCCATCCCATGACTGAAGTCTCCATCGACCAGGGCACTAACGGGCGTATTGTTTTGGCCTTAGTTGTTGCCGACACTGGGGCACAGGTGTGTGAAACCAGTCCAGCTCTACTCTCGTCCCTGCAGATAAGGCCTGCACTGTTAGAGTGTCAGGCTGGCATCAGGGACATCACCAACCTACACCTGCGATGCCTGTGGTCTGCCCACTGCGGGACTGGCATCAGTGGGTGATGGACCACCCAGGATATTTATTTTGTCAAGTCAGCTGAACGATTCTACCCCACCCTAGACACCTACAAATCTTTGGGACTCGACCACACTTCTCCCACCCGGCACCTACATTGTGCAATCTCCAGGTGGAGGGGACCATTTCCCTCCCCCCTGCACCCACCATGCCTCCAGGTCCACTCTTTGCCCCAGTGGAAGTGAATGTCCCCAGGCTAGAGCAGTGGCTTCTCAAACATTTTTCCACCATGATGTTCAACATATTGAGGGAGCCTCACCCTGTCATGGCTGGTAAACTGCACCACATTCACCTCCTCCTCAGCACCATCCTATATGCTTGCCATATGCCTGCCTTGGTGCCAAAGCATTGGGAAGCCGAGGTAAAGGCCCAAATTGACAAGGACATCAGGAGAGGCATGCTGTAGCCCGTCCCCACAGGCAAGACCACGGAGTGGTGTGCCAGAATGGTGGTAGTGTCTGAGAAGTCTGGCCAGCCCAGGCACCCAGTAGACTACCAGCACATTAATGCATGCTGTCGCAGGAATACCGACCACACCAGGCACCCTTCAACATGGTGTCTAGCTTTCCACTACATTCTTACAAGATGGTGGCAGATGCCTACTGGGGGTTTTATCAGATAGAATTGGATGAGGAGGCTTCACTACCTTCATCACGCCGTGGGGGAGGTTTCAATACTGCCAGAACCCCATGGTCACTGTTCTACATCTGATGCTTACACCCGAAGGTTCGACGATGCAATTCAAGAGATTAAAAGGAAATTCAAGTGCATGGATGACAATGTGCTATTCGACTCGAGTGTGGAGGAAGCTTTTTGGCATACATATGAATCATGTAGACTTGTGCCGAGAAAGGCATCACCCTTAAGCCAGAGAAGTTTGCCTTCTGTAGGAGGGAGGCTGTTATCGTGGGCTATCACTTGGGCTGGGATTGGTACAAACTCACAGACAACTGCTTGGCAGCCCTCAAGACCTTCCCTATGCCAAAAACGCCAACCATATCGGACATCAGGTCATGGTTTGGTTGCATGAATCAACTAGCCCCATTCTTGGTCACAGCCACCATCAAGGAACCATTCAAGGAACTACTAAAGAAGCCATCAGGAAAGCACATGTACTAGGATGACCAACTACCTACTAAGTTCTGCCAGTCACAGGACAACATAAGTCAATTAACCAATGACGGCCTGACCGGCTACAACAGGACTAACCCACTGTGGATATCACCGATTGGAGAAGAGATGACATAGGCTTTGTGATCCTCCAGCAATACTGTAGTTGTTTGTCCACCAAGGCACCCTTCTTCTGCAAGGATGGGTGGCACCTTGTGCTCTGTGGCAGATGTCATCTCTCCCAGGTGTAAGCAGGCTACACAACAGTGGAGAGGAACGTGCCTGCCATAGTGTGATGCCGCACAAGGCAAGACTCTTCCTGTTGGGATACCCCAACCTTACCATCGTGACCGACCACTGCCCTCTTGTGAAGCTGCTGGGGGACAAGGCCCTCACAGATGTGGTCAATCCCAGGCTGTTCAGATCCCAGGATATTTCCCCAAAGATCAAGTGGCAGTTGCAGACCTACTTCACCTGGCGGGAGGACCTCGGAACAGATCTACAGATGGCAGGATAAACCTCATCAGTGAAGAGATGGAAGCCTTCTTCGGAGCATTGGGAGTGGCTATATGCCACTTCCCAAAACTCTGAAGAAGGCTTCCATCTCTTATGCCACCCTCAATTGCTGCAGGATCCCCTTGGCAGGTGGCTCGGAGACCCACATAGTTAAATGACTATGGTATTTCGTGTAGTTGTTATGAATTATATGTGAAGTACTACTATGCCTGTATGACGTATTACATGCATACCACAGTATGTAGCAGTACCATATAGTTGTTATGTGTCATGTATTAGGCATTACTGCGCCTCTATACAGTATGTCTTGTACGTATCTTAATTACTGTCATGTATTGGTATTCAATTCACTGTGCCCCAGTGATATATGCCCCCTGCTAATGCATAGATTTACTGTGTGTTATGTATCATCATTAAGCATGTTATTACATATTTGCTATGCCCCAATAATTTCTGCCCGTTGCCATTCTGATCATGTCAGATTGCCCTCTCTCTTCGAGGGAAGTCATCTTGGAGAGATGTACGGTATGTGCCATATGAGATGTTTGGCAGGCAGTGCTTACAGGCACAGCCGTTATGTAACGGCTCAAGGAAATCAGTTTGTTGCCAGTTTAATAAAGAGATGCACACACTTTGGAGGTCTGCTTACCCTACACCTAATTAGCTGGCAACCCAACACCCATGAACTTATTTTACCCATAATCCAACTTTATCCCTTGAACGTATAGCCTATTCCCTCTTGGGCTTATTTTCCACATCGAACTATTTTCACCATGAACCTATTTTCACCATGGGCCTATTTTACCCTTGGCCATATGTTCCCCATGGACATATTTTCTCCATGGACCTTTTCTTCACATGGACATATTTTTTTCCCTGAACCCATTTTCTTCCTTGGACATCTTTTCCCTCATGGATCTATTTTTCCTTCAGAGACCTATTTTCCACACTGGACCTAGCTTCCCTCTTGGATCTAGTTTCCCACTTGGACCGATTTTCCTTCCGGACCTATTTTCCCCCTTGGACCTATTTTCCCCTTGGACCTATTTTCCACTTGAACGTGTTTTCTCCCTCGGCTCATTTTCTCCCTATGGAGCAATTCCACCCTTGGACCTATTTTCACCCTTCTTTCTCTTACTCTTCTCTCTCACTCTTCTCGTCACTACATCCCACTCTGCCTCACCCTGCCCTATCCCTCCTCTTCCCCTTCTTTCCTCTCCCATCCCTTTTCATCCCTCTGTCCCAACTGTATTGCCTGGTGTCGACATACTGTACATGCTGGCATAGCTGATAAGAGTATTAGTGGATATTACAAGGCTGTGTGGAGTACTATCTTGGGCATTGTACGTATCCCTATTATGGTTAAATTTTGTGCTGATTAAACAGCACCAAGGTCGTGGTGAGTGTTGATGGTCGGGTGTACTACTGATCTCACGGCTGAACAGTCATGGATATGACTTCGCACCAGTCAAACAGGACAGTACTCCCGAGGTAGATGGCAAGCTGGAGATAGGGAGAGCTGGAGCTCCCATTTCACCAGCCCTCAGGACTTGATCCTGACCATCTCCCTTTGCTGAAAATTTTCAGTGCATTGATTTACACAGAGAGTACGCCAGCATGCTCTCATAATACCTCTACCTTGAACTGTCTACACCACACTACATGCGCATAACATATCACACCTTCTATTCACTCTCTTTAGTAATGGCCACTGCAATGTTACTATCAAATGAGGTGGTACCTCGGACTGCCACCACCAGCAGGGTAGGGCTGGTGGCACAGGGTCCTCCCGGTCGCCATCAAGCAGCTGGGCTGGCAGCAACTGTTGCTATTTCCGATAACGCTCGTCAGCGAAGAAGTGAAAGTGCTGCCTTATTCTTCACCAACATCTGTGGCCTTACCACAAATTTAAACTCAGTTCATTTTTTCCTTCAGTCCATATCCCCTTTGGCCCTTTTCCTCACAGAACCACAAATTTCACCCTCTACTGATATATCCCCATTTTGTTTTCCCGGTTACCATCTCCTTACAAACTCCCGTAACAAGGGCGGCACCTGTTGTTATATCCAATCCCAATATGCAGTTGACACTATTTTAAACTTCACTTCATCCAGTTTTGACTACTCATTATATAAACTAAATTGTCAAAATATTACCAAAAATATTTGTGTAGTTTATCGTTCCCCCAATGCTTCTTTGGAACCCAGTGTATTTGATTCCATATCCACACAGTTCAGTAACCTTAACCTTACCCTTAGCACCGAAATTACCATTTTGGGTGATTTTAACATACATAATGTTGAATGGTTCTTGCATTCTGCCAGGACTGACAACGCTGGTCTAGAGTGCGAGCTGTTTGCAGAACCGTTTAATCTCACCCAGCTGGTAAAGCAACCAACCAGAATACCTGATAATCCTGACCATAATGCCTATCTCTTGAATTTATTCTTGACAAATAAGCCAGATCAATACAGGATAGAGGTACTGTCACCACTTGGATTCTCTGATCACAACCACAGCAAAGCCTCATTAGTTAATCCCCCCACACCTCCTCTTTCTGAGCCTGTCAGGGGGACCCGATGGCACTTTGATAGGGCAAACTGGGATGGATTTAGAAATTATCTTGCTGACATTCCATGGCAGTCTTTCTTCACTATTGATCCCAATTCTACCCAGTCCCACATTTGCGACTTAATACTAGCTGGTATGGAATTATTCATACCAAGTCAACAGTTCACTAAAAGATCGAACTCTCCAAAACGGTTTGATGGTGACTGTGCCAGAACAACAGCCCAAAAGTCATTAGCATATAATTCTTAAAATCAAAAACATCTGAATCACTCTCTCAATTTAAAATCGCTAGAAATCATGCAAAAGCTATATTAAATCTATCTAAATCAAACTTTCTTCAAAAGCATGCATCAAAAGTACTTAACAACCCTAAAGACAATAGAATATTCTGGTCAACTCTTAATTCTTTCAATTATAACTTTAACAAGTCATCTTCCATTCCTCCACTAAAATCTTCAGATGGCAACATTAAAATGACCCGCATGGGAAAGCGGATATTCTTTCCAGTACATTTGCCAGAAACTCATCCATAGACAATACCTGCCAAAATGTCCCAGTACTAGAACTTGACTCTCCCGAAATTGCCCTACTTAAAATACACACAAGATACATAAAATCCATTCTAGACAATTTACCTACCAACAAAGCTCCAGGCCCAGACGGAATTCCGCCAATTGTTTTGAAAAAGTGTTCTGAACTTGCCTCTGTTCTAGCTAAATTATTCAGACTGTGCATACGTAATTCTTTATTCCCCAGTTCATGGAAAGAAGCCAATATCCACCCAAATCCGAAGAAAGGAAGTTCCTCTGACCCCTCTGATTACAGACCAATAGATGTCACACCTTCTCTTGGTAAGGTATTTGAAACTTTAATTAATAAGCACATTATTAAACATCTTGAATTCAACAACTTAATTAGTGATAGACAATATGGTTTTCGCCATGAATGATCCACCATTGACATAATCTCTAACTCATACCATCCATCAATCAATTGATCTACATGGAGAAACTCATGCAGTAGCTCTTGATATTTCTAAAGCTCTCGACAGAGTATGGCACCGTTCCCTGCTGTCCAAACTCCCTTGCTATAGACTAACGTCTTTTGTTCCTTTGATTTCTTCATATCTTAGTGACAGGACAATTAGAGTAAAAGTAGATGATCCATATTCCAATTTCCACTCAATTAACGCCAGCGTGCCGCAGGGGTCAGTTCTGGTGCCAACCCTATTCCTGGTTCATATTATTGATCTCTTATCTGTCACCCACAATCCCATCCACTCATACGCAGATAACTCAACACTACATATTTCATTCACACTCAGACACCCATTTACAAAGTCTAATACCTCTACCTCTCAACTCAGTACAGCCATCTCCATAAATCAAGACCTATCTACAATCAGTGAATGGGGACAAAACAACCATGTCTCTTTTAATGCTAGTAAAACTAAATATATACAATTTACTAATAGACAGATACTGTCAGATTCGTACATTACCTTCAGTGCTACTAATATTCCCATCTCCAAAAGTATTGAAATTCTTGGCGTCTCACTTAACAATGCCCTCAGCTGAACCTCTCATGTTAGATCACTTGCTAAATCCGCCTCAAAAAAACTTGGATTATTGTACAGAGTCCGTAACTTCTTCGCTGATGAGCAGTTAGCTATAATTTATAAGGGACGTGCGCTCTCAGCCTGAATATTGCTCACCCTTGTGGAATGGATGTGGAGAGGTTGCATTAAAACAACTAGACAAAATTCAGAACAAAGCTGTTAGAATTATTTACAACCCTGTCATTACAAATAAACTACCTCCCTGCAAGTAGGAAGGAATGTTGCCTCCCTTGCATTATTATACAGATATTTTTTTGGCAAAAGCTCAGACGTAGTTGCGTCCATGGTGCCGCCTCTCCATGCCTTCCCTCGTGCTACGCGGGCATCTGGTAGCATTCATGACTGGAATGTCACTCAGCCATATTGCAGAACTTCTGCCTATCAGAATTCTTTCATTCTCCGAACTGCATCTCTCTGGAACTCTCTTTCCCAGAGTTGTTTCCCTCCAAATTTCAACCCACTGTTGTTCAAGTCTAACTATTACAGATATTTTATGAACAGAGGACACCAGTAATCTGATGTATGGATTATTTTTTTTATTCATTTGTTTTTCCTTCCTCTGTTCTGTTATTTAAAAAAAAATAATAATATTTTCACCATTTCTGCTGATCAGTTTTCTTAATTGGCTACTATGCCTAAGAAGAGAAAGCTTCGGTATGTTTTTATGACCAGAAATGCTCTTCTTTGATATGATGTGTTAAGGGGGAAAGTGGATGACATGCCCAAAATATGAAGCTGACGCACTGGATCAGTCGAAGAACTTTTGTCTCTGACTATAGACACAATCAATAATGTATTGCAAAAGAAGGGTCCAATAATATCTCAAATTATCAACACACTGATGATGTTCGATTTTTTCTTTAATCAAAATCTCATAGAGATGATACGACATGCTACGAATAATCAATGTAAGGCATCCTCATGAAAGCTGGGCTGCCAACGTCAGGTAGTATAACTCGACATTTTTCACAGTCCATCGTCTTTGAGGTCAGACAGTTTCGGCCGGACAGTGCGCTGATACTTACCTGTATTTGATCGAGTGAACATTCAGTCCATCTACTTACAAAGAACAATTTGAGGGTATGATACCAGCCAGCAGAGGTGTACCCAGGGGCTATGTTTGTAAACCATATATCGCCTAAGTCCTGTATAAAACTGCTTGTTTAAATTTTCAGCTTCACTCAAACAGCTACCTTCACAACCAAACTAAAATGAATATTAAAGTGAAGAATGTGAAAACTCAAATTATTCTGGTTGATAATTAACTGTTATGGAGACCTGTTTATTTTAGAAAGTGGATAACGACCTTAATACGTACAGCCCCAAAACTGTCGGGGCCGAGGGAAGGGCTTCCACGGAGTAAACATCCTTGGTCCAGAATGTTGAGAGGTGGGGGGGAGGGGAAGGGGAAGCAGGTAACCCCTTCAAGCTGTGTTCTTTTCTCCAGACAGTTTTAGTAATTTTGGTACTGGAGGGGATGATGATGCCTATCTAATACCTGTAGCTCGAATACTCTTCTGACGTAAATAGAATCACCAGAAGATAGCAAGAATATAATTTGAATTACGTCAACGGATAATGAAGATTGTTCCTAACACCATCGACATGAGGATCTCTTTTAAGGTGAGCAAAATCATCTGGAGTTGGCAGTGATAAGAAAAGGGGTTATAATACAGTATAAGGGTTACCAGCACATAAACTCGTGTCCCCCTAGATGCCAACCCCCATCCACCTGTTTCCTCCCAGGACTCTCCTCCTGCCTTGACAAATTTTCCCCTGTTAATAAATTTTCCTCTTGAAATTATTTTCCTTCTTGAACCTATTTCCCGTCCTATGACCCATTGTCCGCATGGTTCTCTTTTATCCATTGAAGGATATGAGCCGTATGAGGTGTTTGGCAGAGAGTGCTTGCAGGCAAGACCATTATGGAAACGCTTGTGGAATCAGTTTGTTGCTAGTTTAATGAAGAGGTGCATGTGCCCTGGAGGTCTGCTTACTCTACACCTAATTAGCTAGCAACCCAGTGCAGTGAGTTGGATGATACGAACTCGCCCCAGGAACTCGACAGCCATACCTTAATGGAGCAGGACGTCTCCAGTGTCTCCCAGAGGACACCAGTCTCCCGCAGCAGCATGGCCTAGACATCTCCATGCTTCAGCTCTCCCAGGCTCAGAGTTTGTTGTCCTCCCAGCAGATGGTCATACAATCCCTTCAGGCAAACCTTGCTGTGGCCTTTGGGTGGGGCCAAGGCACACCACAGCCCAATGTCCCTGCCCAGGCAGCTCCTGAGAAGTGTGAAATGGAGATGCCCTCTCCCACTTTTGGGTCATGGCATCAGTCCATGGCACGCTGGTTGAAGCTCTGCAAACTCACGCAACCTGACGCCACCCAGCATGTCTGCCTCCAGTGTGTGCCAGCTTGGCGTTCGATGCCAGATATACCCACACTCAGTGGGAGGCCCTATCTATGGATGAGGCCCTGGGTGCAGTGGGCACCCTCATACTTTATTTGTCAAACAAGCAGTGCAGTGGGCAGAGTTCTTTAGCACAGGGCAAGGTCAAGGAGAATCCATTAACATCTAGTGAAATCTGCCCAGAAGCCTGCAGATTGTGCATTCAGGTGCCCAAATTGTGACAGTGACCTAGCCGAGTATAAGCTCCTATGCAAGTTCATAGTGGGTCTTAGTGATCAGGCATTGAAAAGGCATGTGTAGTAAAACTGATTCGTTGACTAATGGTGACGTTCTGAGGGCAGTGTGTTACACATACGAAGCGGCCCGTGCCAACGTGGGTCAAGATGAAAGTTAGCAGGAACGTCCTCCTACGGCTGGCAGTGGAAACCCTGGTGACGTTGCCTGAGCACCCCCCACTGCTGCAGCAACCTGATCCCCCTGGTCTCAGTCACGCATTCCCAAAAATCATGCAGGAACTGCGGTGGTGCCCATAGCCAGGGATGGGCCAACTGCCCAGCAAATTCTATGAAGCACCATTCATGCCAGAAAATCAGCCACTTGAAGAAGTGTCGTAGGAGGGCAAAGTCCCTTGATATGGGTTACGCAGCCTCAGCAACTGTCCTCCCCTCCCTCAGACCTGCGGAGTGCTGTCACCATTGTCAGAGCCCACCTGTCCCGCCATCCCATGATTGAGGTCTCCATAGGCCAGGGCACTAATGGGGGTATTGTTTTGGCCTCAGCTGTTGCCAACACTGGGACACAGGTGTGTGTAGCCAGTCTAGCTCTACCCTCGTCCCTACAGATAAAGCCTGCGCTGTTACAGTGTCGGGCCGGCATCAGGGACATGGCCAACCTACACCTGCAATGCCTGGGTCTGGATGACTGGCATCAGCGGGTGATGGACCACCCAGGATATTTATTTTATCAAGTCAGCTGAAAGACTCCACCTCACCCTAGACACCTGCAAATCTTTGGGACTCGTCCATGCTTCTCCCACCCGGCACCTACATTGTGCAATGTCCAGGTGGAGGGGACCACTTCCCCCCCCTCCCTGCTCCCACCATGCCTCCAGGTGCACTCTTTGCCCTAGTGGAAAAGAATGTCCCCAGACTAAAGCAGTGGCTCCTCCAGCAATTCTCCACTGCAACATTCAACACATCAGGAGAGCCTGACCCTGTTTGTCCTGGTTGGTAAACCCCACCACATTCACTCCTCCCCGATGCCACTCAGTATGCCTGCCACACGCCTGCCTTGATGCCAAAGCACTGGGAAGCCGAGATGAAGGCACAAATCGACAAGGACATCAGGAGGGGCATGCTGCAGCCCATCTCCACAGGCAAGACCACAAAGTGGTGTGCCAGAATGGTGGCAGTGGCCAAGAAGTCTGGCCAGCCCAGGCACACAGTAGACTACCAGCACCCCAGTGCATGCTGTCGCAGGAATACCGACCACACCCAGGCACCCTTCAACATGGTGTCTAGCTTTCCACTCCATTCTTACAAGATGGTGGCTGACGCCTACTGGGGGTTTCATCAGGTAGAATTGGATGAAGAGGGCCGATGCCTCACCACCTTCATCATGCCATGGGGGAGGTTTCAATACTGCCAGACCCCCATAGCCGCTGTTCCAAGTCTGATGTTTACACCCAAAGGTTCAACAATGCAATTCAAGACATTCAAAGGAAATTCAAGTGCATGGATGACACTGCTATTCGACTCGAGTGTGGAGGAGGCTTTCTGGCATATATATGTATTCCTGCTGACTTGTGCTGAGAAAGGCATCACCCCTAAGCCAGAGAAGTTTGCCTTCTGTAGGAGGGAAGCTGTTTTCATGGGCTATCACTTCGGCTGGGATTCGTACAAACTCAGGAATGACTGCTTGGCAGCCTTCAAGACCTTCCCTATGCCAGAAACGCCAACTATATCGGACATCAGGTGGTGGTTTGGTTTCCTGAACCAGCTGGCCCTGTTCTTGGCCACAGCCACTGTCATGGAACCATTCAAGGAACTATGAAAGAAGCCGTCAGGAAAGCACGTGTACTAGGATGTCCATCTACATACTAAGTTCTGTCATGCACAGGACATCATAAGTCAATTAGCCAAGGAAGGCCTGACCTACTACAACAGGACTCACCCCACTGTGGCTATCACCGATCGGAGTAGAGATGGCAAAGGCTTTGTGATCCTCCAGCATTACTGTAGTTGTTTGTCAACCAAGGTGCCTTTCTGCTGCAAGGGTGGGTGGCACATTGTGCTCTGTGGCAGTTGTCATCTCTCCCAGGCAGAGGCAGGCTACACACCAGTGGAAAGGGAGGTGCCTGCCATGGTATGGTGCCTGCACAAGGTAAGACTTTTCCTGTTGGGATGCCCCAACCTTACCATCGTGACCCATGGGCGCACCCAGGAATTTTCTAAGGGGGGGGTTCACAGTGAGGTGAGGTCAGGTAATCCAATAATTACTGGGAGGTCATATGCAGGTTTAGAGTCAGACAGCTGCTGGCTCATGTGTTACTCTTTGTTTGTACTTGCCAATTTTTCATGTTTTGCTGTTATTGAAATAAATATATATAAATTTTTAAAGGACCCAAAGAGCTATGGGGGGGGCCCGGACCCTGGGCCCCCCCCCCGGGTGCACCCCTGTCGTGACTGACCACCTACCTCTTGTGAAACTGCTGGGGGACAAGGCCCTCACAGACGTGGTCAATCCCAGGCTGTTCAGGTCCCAGGCTACGTCCCCTAAGATCAAGTGGCAGTTGCAGACCTACTTCACCTGGTGGGGGGAGACCCTGGAACAGATCTCCATGGATGGCGGGATGAGCCTCATCAGTGAAGAGATGGAAACCTTCTTCGGAGCTTGGGGAGTGGCTGTATGCCTTTCGTCCACCCAGTACCCACAGTTGAACAGTCATGCAGAGGCAGCAGTAAAGACAACCAAGAGGTTGATATGGGACAACACAAGTGGGAGTGGCAGCCTCGACATGAGCAAGGTCTCATTAGCCCTCCTTCAGTACCTGAACACCCATTTCCGTGGGGTTAACAAGTCCCTCGCAAAACTGGCCACTGGGAAGCAGCTCTGAGATGGGGTGCCTACTGCCAGGCAGCGCCTGCAGGTGGACAGGCACTGGCATCCAGCTCTACGGAGATGCAAGAGACAGGTACCCAAGACACAAATGCAGCTGCACATTCGTGACACCCCCAGGGAATTAGTGCTGCTGCAGCCTGGTCACCATGTCCGCATTAGGAACCAGGCCTCCAAACCGTGGAAAAGAACAG
>NC_136982.1:26698326-26968326 GCF_032717465.1 Coenobita brevimanus
TTTTAATACAAATATAAATTGGAATACTCTAGATATAATTAGCCAAGAAAGCTGTTGGGACCAAAAGCTCCTGGATCTCGTGCAAGAGTTTTTCCTAACGCAACATGTGAGGGAAACCACCAGAAAAAGAGGACTCGATGTACCTTCAGTGCTAAATCTAATATTTACTAGGCAAGAAAATGATATTGACAGTTTAATATATCACCCTCCACTCGGCAAAAGCGATCAATGCAGTACTAAATTACAACTTCAGGATAGCAATTGACATAGTTAACAGCAATGAAAGTTACAAAAAGAGCCTAAACTATAAAAAGGGAAATTATCAAGACCTAAAGAAGTATTTCTTAGAAGTTGATTGGGAAAATGAGCTTAGAGGACAAGATTTAAATGTTGTATATAAAAAATTCTGTGAATTTTATGAAATAGGGGTCCAGAAGTACATCCCACAGCACAAAGAAGCAGATGAGAAAATACAGAAATGGTTCAATACAGAATGTAAAAAATCAAAAGAAAGAAGAGATTTGTTGTGGAATAGATACAGAAGACACAATAGTGAAAGGGCGTATAATAATTACAAACAGGCAAGAAATGATTATACAAGAATAAGGAGAGCAGCCCAAAAACAGTTTGAGGAGGATATAATAAAAAAAAGTTGTGATCAACCAAAGCTGTTTTACAGCTATATCAGAAGCAAAACCAAAGTAAAAGATATAATACAATCCATTACGGACGAGGGAATCACTTATACACAAGAGAAAGATATTTGTGAAGCACTAAATAAGAATTTCCGATTAGTTTTTACAGAAGAAAAAAATTTTGAGAGGGACTATGTGGAACATGCATGTCCACACATACTACCAGAAATACAAATAGCAGGAAAAGTAATACAGGAGGAGTTAAGTAAATTAGACAGAGGAAAAGCAAGTGGTCCTGATGAAATTTCATGTTGGGTACTACGAGAATGTGCAAAGGAGTTAAGTAAACCATTATCTTTAATTTTCAAGAAATCCTTCAGTCAAGGTAAACTACCTGATATTTGGAAAAAAGAAAATATTGTCCCCTTATTCAAGAAAGGAAATAGACAAAATCCACTCAACTACCGACCAGTATCACTGACCAGTGTTGTAAGCAAGGTATTAGAAAAGCTTATAAGAAAAGCTTGGGTAAATCATCTAGAAGAACACAGTATGATAACAGAAAGACACTTTGGTTTCAGAAAAGGAAAGTCATGTGTAACTAATCTGTCGAGCTACTATGACAGAGTAACAAACACAATACAGGAAAGAGAAGGATGGGTGGACAGTATCTATTTAGACTTCAAGAAAGCTTTTGACACAGTACCACACCAAAGACTTTTATGGAAACTGTACCATCAAGGAGGAATTCGAGGCAAACTGTTTTGTGGGATGCAAGATTTTCTCATAAAAAGAGAAATGAGAACAGTACTAAGAGGAAACTACTCATCATGGAAAGAAGTGACTAGTGGAGTACCACAGGGTTCAGTGCTGGCACCAATCATGTTTTTAGTGTATATAAATGATATAAACAGTAACACTGGAAATGAGAGCTATCTGAATATGTTTGCAGATGATGCAAAAATACAAAAGAGAATTACTAACACAGACTCTTGTAAAGAGCTACAAGAATAATTAAATAAACTTCATGAATGGAGTAATACATGGCAAATGGAATTCAATGTCGATAAGTGTCATGTAATCAAGTTTGGTAAAAGTGGAAAAAGACCTGATTGGGATTATAAGTTAGGAAATAAAACCCTATAAACATCAGAAAGAGAGAAGGACCTAGGTATGATTATCAATAACAGACTATCTCCGGCTGACCACATCAGCAAGAAGGTACGGAACATGTATACACTGCTTGCAAATATGAGAATAGCATTCACGTACATAAATGAAGACATGCTAAGAAGGATAATAACATCATTCATTAGACCAACCCTGGAATATGCATCAGTAGTCTGGAGTCCTCATCTCAAAAAACACATAGACAAGATTGAAAAAGTTCAAAGGGCCGCTACAAGATGGATACCAAGCTTAAGGGACCTAAGTTACGAAGAAAGACTAAATAAACTGAATCTACCAACACTAGAGGAGAGAAGGAAAAGAGGTGACATGATAATGCTATATAAGTGCATATCAGGGAAGGAGAAAATAGACATAAATGATTACTTAACATATGGAGAAGCATCAGCAAGAGGACACTGCAAAAAACTGCATAAGAAGAGAGGTGATAAAGACGTAAGGAAATTCAGTTTCGCAAACAGAGCAATTGATCAATGGAATGCACTACCGAATGAAATAGTGTGTGCCAAAACAATTCACAAATTTAAGGATATGTAAGATAAATATGGTTTAAGACACGGGACAGTACGAGCTTGACTCATTCCTGTAAAGATACAATTAGGTAAGAACAATTAGGTAAGAACACACACACACACACACACACACACTGTCACGGGGTTTTTGAGAATATGCAATATTAAAGAATAATATTCAATAATACTTTAAATGTGTTGGTTAAGAGCAGAGACAAGGAATTAACTTGTGAAAATCAAGCAATGATTTCTTTATGCCAGCTTCCTTCACCGATTCTCTTAGGACGAGAATTTATAAACTTTCTCAACAGTACACAGCAGAGACTAATTACTCACACGTGCTGTTTAGTGGTACTGTTAGCCTCTGGAGAAAGTGACTCCACCCCTGACAATCAATATCTAATGCTATTAATGATAAGCAGGTTCTTGCCGGTGCATTAACTCCAAGTCGCACAACGGATTTTAAGCTTAATACAAAAGGACTGGCCTAAGTACCAGTTATGAATAATGCAAAGCGTTTATGCAAATTAGGAGCTATAAGTGAAATAAGCTTAATGTGGAGAAATAAAACACGAGTTTACATTACATTAAGCTCAAGAAAAAGAACTGTTAATTTATTGATTACAATGAGTTAAATTTACGTTACATGTTTCAAAATGAATTCAAAATAAGGAGAACACACTCACTCGCTCACTCAAAAGCTAAACTCTTAAGCCTAGGAAAAATGAAACAAAAATACTAGTCAGAAAAAGGGCTAGGCGGGATGAACTGGGCATTGTTGCCGAGGAAGGATGCTGCCACACACGCTAAACCTCTACGCCGGATCACACTGAGTGGAGACTTCCGGAACCCGCTGAAGAACGACCTGGTATCACGGCGCTTCAATCCTAACTGAATTCAAATTGTGAGAGAGGGACAAGTGTCGGCCGCGCTCTTGCTAACGGAATTAATGCGAGCAATACATGCCCATAACAAATCACTCAGTGAAAGCGTTAATGTCGCGCGCAAGGACGATCACTCATGAAACAGTGAAAAATATTCTGAAAACACTCCCAATCGGGTGAATACGTGGTGGTTAACTAAGTGATACTTACTGGGATTCCACTAGAATTTGCAGTTTCGCACCAAAGTTCAATGCCACGAGTTTGTTTAGATATATGATCGCGCGAATTCGTGACATTACGCCCCATCAAAATCATTTTTTTTTTCCTCAGGAAAAAAAAAAATTCAATATACATACATATAAATCCTAACTCAGTCACACAAGATTCACACTGTGGTGTGTGTGTGCAATCCTGCTACAGGAGAAAGTCACAGTCGCCAGTGAGCGGAAAAAAAAAAAAAAACTCGTATTTACGTTAACAGAAGCAAGCTTGAGGAAAAAACTCCGTGACGACGGTGAAAAATCTTGTACTCTGGTCAAACTGAGCGAAAAGTTCGCTACATTTACATTAACAACTAATTGTTATGTAGCGTGATGAATACACGGTGTAGGTGTGACAATTGTGGTGTAACTGTACCTACGTGTAAAATTACATAATGCAAATCAATAGTAAATGATGACCACAAGGTAGAAGAGAAGAGGCAGCAGCATGCGTCAGGGATGATCAGCTGTTCTGCATGGCAATGCTGCAACCGCCAGTTGCACCTGCGAAAGCAATCAAGGTGGAGCATCAAAAGTGTCATTTCTCTCTCTCTGCCTAACAATCAGTACTTATGTTACAAAAAGTACACTATTTACATTATTAACGAGAAAACGTAGTCAAGGCATCTCTGCAGGACATCAAATGCTGACCCAGTTTACTGGTTAAACTCTATACCTAATTAGCGAAAAGACTGGGCGTTTGTGCAGGACATCAAATGCTGCGATTCGCTAATGGAACCCAGTTTACTGGTTAAACTCTAAACCTAATTAGCGAAAAGACTGGGCATTTGTGCAGGACATCAAGCGCTGCAATTCGCTAATTAACCAGGGAACGTGGGCATGAGCGAAAAGACTGGGCGTCTGTGCAGGACATCAAAGGCTGCGATTCACTAATGGAACCCAGTTTACTGGTTAAACTCTAAACCTAATTAGTCAAAAGACTGGGCGTTTGTGCAGGACATCAAACGCTGCAATTTGCTAAATGAACTAGAGAACGTGGTCATGAGTGAAAAGACTGGGCGTCTGTGCAGGACATCAAACGCTGCGATTCGCTAATGGAACCCAGTTTACTGGTTAAACCTTATACCTAATTAGCAAAAAGACTGGGCGTTTGTGCAGGACATCAAACGCTGCAATTCGCTAATGGGACCCGTGTTAGTTATCAGCTAGCAGGCGAGACATCAGGTCTGGGCCTACATTGTCACTTCACTTGATGTATCTCACAACAAGGTTAAACTGCTGCAAATACAGTGTCCAGCGTGTCAATCTTGCATTAGCATTCTTGGTCGTGCTGAGACTAGTGAGTGGCATATGATCAGTTTCCAGAGTGAATGGTGCCCCATATAAATAATAGTAATATTTCTTAACACCATCAACCACGGCCAAGACTTCCTTCTCAACAGTACTGTAATTCCTCTCGGCGTTTTTTTATCTTACGGCTGTGGTATGCCACTGGGAAAATTCCACCTTCTGATTCCTGCATTAATATGGCACCTACTCCATCTTGTGAAGCATCAGTGCGCAGTATGAAAGGTTTGTTGGAATTTGGTAACTGCAAGATAGGCTCCTTACACAGCATATTCTTAACCCCTACACCGCGGGCTTGTTTACCAATGACTTGCGTGTGCCGCGTGGTTATTTGGGCTCCGACAGACTCTCAAAAAATATTTGCCAAAAATCAGTTATTAGTCCTAGAATAATAAAATTACATATGCTTATGGCACATACCTTCAGCTTTCTCCTGGAATGATTGATGAGCCTTCGTCGGTTACCGTAGGACTTGTGGAGACCTCTGAAGTAGGGTAACGAAGTCTCCACTTTACACTTCCCGACAACCCGTAATATGATTACCACAGCCAGATACAAACACTATAAACACTATTCTACAATTTTCAAGTAGTTTGGGATCCATACTAAAAAAAAAAAAAACACTGTGAAAGCAATGGAAATTACGAGCGCGTCTGATCGTCGCACTGTCACTAGTTCGCTCTTGGTACTCTGTCATTTATTATTCATAAAACCCCTCACACTTTATATTTCTATTACTATATAACACTTATATATATCTACAGTCTTTATCCATAAGTTTCCTTCAGTAGTATTAGTTTATTGTCACTGTAGGGATTCAATTTCTTTCAGTAAAATACGTAGCATTCACTTTCTCGTCCTGTATACTGGCATTGAGAGTGAATGTCACTTTCATCTTCACTCTCATAACTCATAGCATTCAGACATGCTAGAGTGAAACTTTCACTTTCATTACTCCTAGGGTATATACTCGTATTCTTATAATACTACTCATTTACATTTCTATTTACGTTCTCTATTTTATTTACGTTATTTACATTTCTATTTTAATTACACTGTGTTGTGCACTGTCACTTGAAATAACTTATAAAACTATTTTCCATTGTTCACGTATATTTACATTCATTACTTTCACTTGCTGTTTACACATTATTTACACATTATTTACAATTCCACTTGCACTGTTTTACTCAATAGAAAGATCGTAGTCACTCTTTTATCAATTGCCAGCCCTATACCTCTTCCCACACGAGGTTTAGTAGGGGGTAAAGGTCACAGGGCCATTTGCATGGGGGTGAAAAAAGGCCTTGAAGTCAGCAAGAAGAAACATACGTATCCTCGCTTCGGAAGGTGAGAGTAAACTGATAACGGAGGGCCAGCGTGGAGGCCTGCTTTAGGGGTTATTCAGAGTTACCAATATTACTTCTTGAAACAGCTAAGTCTAGCACTGATATGATTGGCAGGAAATCTAGACAATACATTATAAATTTGGTAGTTCCAGGTGAATGTAAATATCACTTAGGCTTCTCCCTTCCCTCCTTACATGTATATTTATTACGAAAATAGATTAGAGGCCTACTTAGGAGATATACATTCAGAGCTACCAATGTTAGATCTTGAAACAGCTTTGTCTAGCACTGATATGATTGGCAGGAAATCTAGACAATACATTATAAACTAGGTAGCTCCAGGTGAATGTAAATATCACTTAGGCTTCTCCCTTCCCTCCTTACATGTATATTTATTACGAAAACAGATTATACGGCATATTTCAAGGGGAAAAAAACAGCGAAAATTAGCGAACGAGTGCACGTGAGGTGTTGTCAGGTGATAATTAGCCAAATCCAGGTGTATGGCACTCTCACTTACCTTATTTCTTTCTTGTATATATTATTTGGTATAAGAATAGGACATAGGGCTTATTTCAATGGATGAAATCAGTGAAAAATTCCAGGGAAGATTTACTTAGCGTAGCACGGCCGGGCAGGCGAGAGGATAGGGTAATGGAGGGGGGGTAGGGAGGGGAGTCAAGAACGGGGAGAAATGGCTAAATTGTCAACAATGGATGGGAGTACAGATGAGATTAGGAGTGCTGACTAGTGTTGGACATTGGCAGTACTGATAGATGATACAAGCCCCCACTTGGAAGCCCGGGTGAATTCAAAATAACACAGAATCACAAAAGCGACGCCCCGCGGTATGATCCCTTGCTCCCAAGCGTCACGAAAGTGACGCCCCGCGGTTAAGGGGTTAAGGACGGCAAAAGATCTCTCTTGCGCTTCTCCCCATTCAATGGTGTTTGGAGCATGTTTTCAAAGCACCTTGTACAACGGTTGGGCATTAAGAGCAAAGTTGGGGATAAAACTCCTATAATACCCCACTAGGCCAAGGAATGCCCTAACCTGTTTCTTGGTCACGGGTCTCGGGGCTTCTCTAACTTTCCTAATCTTGTCACCCTGACACCTGCAGCGATTGTTGCCAACAATATGTCCGAGGAACTCCACCTCACTGTGAGCAATTTTACATTTGCTAGGCTTCACAGTCATGTTGAAACTCTGGAATCTACTGAAGACAATTTCCAAGAGTCTGAGGTGCTCCTCCAACGTGGCAGAATGAACGAGGACATCATCAACGAACATCTCTACTCCTACAATACCATGGAGCACTTGTCTCATGGCACGATTGAATACTGCTGGGGAATTGGTAAGTCCAAATGGGAGGCCTTTATACTGATACAACCCCCTAGGAGTAGTGATGGCAGTGAACTGACGGCTCTCAGGGTGAAGAGGAATCTGAAAGAATTCCTTTGCCAAGTCGAGCTTTGTGAAATATCGTGACCCTGCCAGCTTGGAGAAGATGGCAATGTGGTCACCCATCGGCTCAGCATCCACTTTGGTGATTGCATTGAGCCTCCTATAGTCGCCAAAAATCCTGACTCCACCATCTTTCTTGCGAACTACTACCATTGGACTGAAGTAAGGAGATGAGGACTTTTCAACAATACCTGCAATCTCCATGTCAGCAATTTCGTTGTCTACTGCGCCCAGTAGTCGCATGGGAATCGGATATGGCTTAACCTTCATGGGAGTATAGCTGGTCAACTCAATTTTGTGACAATCAACCTTTGCAAGTCTAGGTTGGTCAGAGAAGACATCAGCATACCGACAGAGCAGTGACCTTATGGCATTCTGATCACCCAATGCTAAGTCAGCGTAAAGTAAAACATCTCTGACAGTCTCTTCCTGACGGGACTGAGCGGTTAAGGGCTCGTTATCATGGTCATCAGCTGGGACCACCGCAGCTGCCCCGGTTTCTTCCAGTGGCAGGTCACTATCATCAGCTACTTGTAGGCCAGTCTCCTCGGGGTTTGACTCATGATAAGTCTTCAACATGTTAACGTGGAACCTTTTGCGAAGATTCCCCATCTGAATTATGTAGCTGAAGTCTGAAATCGCTCTACTACATCAAATGGACCCTTCCACTGCGCCAACAACTTGTTCTGGGCAGTGGGGAGTAACACCAGCACTTATCACCTGGACTAAATTTCCGAAGTTTTGCCTGCTTATCATAATAGGCTTTCTGAACTTCATGCACCTTGATCAATTCTTCCTTAGCTAACTCGCACGTCGACTGGAGGCGGTCAGCTAGATCAAGGACGTAGGTGTAGGTGGTCTTGACTTCAGGGTCGGGTAATCATATTATGGGGTGTTGGGAAGTGTAAAGTGGAGACTTCGTTACCCAACTTCAGAAGTCTCCACAAGTCCTACGGTAGTCGGCGAAGGCTCAACAAACATCCCAGGAGAAAGCTGAAGGTATGTGCCAGAGGCATGTTTAATTATAATCAACTAGGACTAAAAACTGATTTTTGGCAAATATTTTTAAAAAGTCAGTCGGAGCGCGATTATCTCCATGGGACAGGCACAGAGCGCTTCCGACATCCCCGTGGTTAAGGAAATAAAGCGCACTTGTCTACTCTAACCTACCCCACTGCTGAATGTACTCTATAACGTGGCATGCCGGCTAACTACACTTCAGGCTCACAATTGTTTCATAAATGATCATAAAAAATGGGGGTTGCCATACATTTTCTTTCCACTTTCAATCCTTTCAGCCCGATTGAGTCGCGTCGTGTCTGTTCTGTTCTTGCTACTAAATAGGCATATACAACAGTTTCGGCTCGACCTGGATCCTCTTCAGGTATGATTTGAGAAGGAACATATGCATTTTTATATAGCAGGGTTATAGGGGGTAGGAGTGGGTGGTAGAGAGGGGTGAGGAGGGGAGAAGGAGGGATTATAAGCAGCAGGATTTGCGGAGAGAGAGAGACAGAGACAGACAGACAGACAGACAGAGACAGAGACAGACAGACAAACAGAAATGCAGACAGACAGTCTTCCCAGGCTGAGTCATATCGTCTGGTGGCATCACGAACATCATACAACAAGGCATCGTGGTCATGCTGTTGTGCCCCCAACGCCATCTCGCTGCAACATTTCATATTTTCATAACAACTCTCGTGTTTATTTGTCCAGGGGTACCTCTTCAGAAAACTGTACAGTCACGTCTCTTACCCGGTATTATGTTCAGGTTTATATTTTAATGGATTTTAATATGTTGCGTGGGAGTCTGCTGAGCCATTTTTTTCTATCTTTTTTTATATCTGTTGTATGCAGACCTCCATCGTTCGTTCTCCCCCTCACCTCTCTCTCTCTCTCTCTCTCTCTCTCTCTCTCTCTCTCTCTATCTATCTATCTATCTATCTATCTATCTATCTATCTACCTCTCTCTCTCTCATGCTAATGACAGAATTACTAGCCTACATTCTGTCTTAAATTCCTTGATATTATACCTATTTTTTATACAAGCTGATGCATTTTCTACTTGTTATAATGTAAAAATTTCGCAATACCCTGGTGTGCTGGAAGAGCGCCAGACACTGTATTGCTAGGAGAGAGAGAGAGAGAGAGAGAGAGAGAGAGAGAGAGAGAGAGAGAGTGTGTGTGTGTGTGTGTGTGTGTGTGTGTGTGTGTGTGTGTGTGTGTGTGTGTGTGTGTGTGTGTGTGTGTGTGTGTGTGTGTGTGTGTGTGTGTGTGTGTGTGTGTGTGTGTTCTTACCTTACCTAATTGTTCTTACCTAATTGTATCTTTACAGGAATGAGTCAAGCTCGTACTGTCCCGTGTCTTAAACCAATATTTATCGTACATATCCTAAAATTTGTGAATTATTTTGGCACACACTATTTCATTCAGTAGTGCATTCCATTGATCAAATGCTCTGTTTGGGAAACTGAATTTCCTTACGTCTTTATCACCTCTCTTCTTATGCAGTTATTTGCAGTGTCCTCTTGCTGATGCTTCTCCATATGTTAAGTAATCATTTATGTCTATTTTCTCCTTCCCTGATATGCACTTATATAGCATTATCATGTCACCTCTTTTCCTTCTCTCCTGTAGTGTTGGTAGATTCAGTTTATTTAGTCTTTCTTCGTAGCTTGGGTCCCTTAAGCTTGTAGAGAGGTGTATGGTATGTAGGAGGACTACTGGGCCTTGAAAGCAGGCTGTGAAGCCTATGCTCAGAGTCGGACACATTAAGAAAAAAAAAAAAAAAAAAAAAAAAGCTTGGTATCCATCTTGTAGCGCCCCTTTGAACTTTTTCAATCTTGTCTATGTGTTTTTTGAGATGAGGACTCCAGACTACTGATGCATATTCCAGGGTTGGTCTAATGAATGATGTTATTATCCTTCTTAGCATGTCTTCATTTATGTATGTGAATGCTATTCTCATATTTGCAAGCAGTGTATACATGTTCCGTACCTTCTCGCTGATGTGGTCAGCCGGAGATAGTCTGTTACTGATAATCACACCTAGGTCCTTCTCTCTTTCTGATGTGTATAAGGTTTTATTTCCTAACTTATAATCCCAATCAGGTCTTTTTCCACTTTTACCAAACTTGATTACATGACACTTGTCCACATTGAATTCCATTTGCCATGTATTACTCCATTCATGAAGTTTATTTAATTCTTCTTGTAGCTTTTTACAAGAGTTTGTGTTAGTAATTCTCCTTTGCATTTTTGCATCATCTGCAAACATATTCAGATAGCTCTCATTTCCAATGTTACTGTTTATATCATTAATATACACTAAAAACATGATTGGTGCTAGCACTGAACCCTGTGGTACTCCACTAGTCACTTCTTTCCATGATGAGTAGTTTCCTCTTAGTACTGTTCTCATTTCCCTTTTTATGAGAAAATCTTGCATCCAACAAAACAGTTTGCCTCGAATTCCTCCTTGATGGTACAGTTTCCATAAAAGTCTTTGGTGTGGTACTGTGTCATAAGCTTTCTTGAAATCTAAATAGATACTGTCCACCCATCCTTCTCTTTCCTGTATTGTGTTTGTTACTCTGCCATAGTAGCTCAACAGATTACTTACACATGACTTTCCTTTTCTGAAACCAAAGTGTCTTTCTGTTATCATACTGTGTTCTTCTAGATGATTTACCCAAGCTTTTCTTATAAGCTTTTCTAATACCTTGCTTACAACACTGGTCAGTGATACTGGTCGGTAGTTGAGTGGATTTTGTCTATTTCCTTTCTTGAATAAGGGGACAATATTTGCTTTTTCCAAATATCGGGTAGTTTACCTTGACTCAAAGATTTCTTGAAAATTAAAAATAATGGTTTACTTAACTCTTTTGCACATTCTCGTAGTACCCAACATGAAATTTCATCAGGACCACTTGCTTTTCCTCTGTCTAATTTACTTAACTCCTCCTGTATTACTTTTTCTGCTATTTGTATATCTGGTAGTATGTGTGGACATGCATGTTCCACACAGTCCCTCTCAAAATTTTTTTCTTCTGTAAAAACTAATTGGAAACTCTTATTTAGTGCTTCACAAATATCTTTCTCTTGTGTATAAGTGATTCCCTCGTCCGTAATGGATTGTATTATATCTTTTACTTTGGTTTTGCTTCTGATATAGCTGTAAAACAGCTTTGGTTGATCACTACTTTTATTTATTATATCCTCCTCAAACTGTTTTTGGGCTTCCCTCCTTATTCTTGTATAATCGTTTCTTGCCTGTTTGTAATTATTATACGCCCTTTCACTATTGTGAAATACTTCTTTAGGTCTTGATAATTTCCCTTTTTATAGTTTAGGCTCTTTTTGTAACTTTCATTGCTGTTAACTATGTCAATTGCTATCCTGAAGTTGTAATTTAGTATTGCATGATCGCTTTTGCCGAGTGGAGGGTGATATATTAAACTGTCAATGTCATTTTCTTGCCTAGTAAATATTAGATCTAGCACTGAAGGTACATCGAGTCCTCTTTTTCTGGTGGTTTCCCTCACATGTTGCGTTAGGAAAAACTCTTGCACGAGATCCAGGAGCTTTTGGTCCCAACAGCTTTCTTGGCTAATTATATCTAGAGTATTTCAATTTATATTTGTATTAAAATCTCCAGTTAGTATAATTCTTTCCGATTTCTCTTCCATTTTATGTAGTAATGATCTTTAACTCTGAACTGTACTCTCTGCCAGGTCCTCATATTCGTCTCTTTCCCATGTGTTTGATCTGGGTGGCATGTACAAATTGGCTACAATTACTATCCCTTCGGATGTGTTGATCTCTACTGCAATCAGTTCTACTTGTGATGGTATATCTAGTTTTATTTCATTGACTTTTAGATTTTTCTTAGTTAATATTATAATTTCTTCTCTTTTTTTTAAATTTCTGACTCTTCTCCATATATTGTATTCCTCTAAGTTTTGTATGTCATTGGATATCCTTGGTGTTAATTTTGTTTCAGTTAGGCATATTATTTCTGATTCATTTTCTCATACATAATCATTCATCTCTAGTAATTCAGATACCATTCCATCCACATTTAAGTACATCAACTTTATCATCTTGTTTATATACTTGTCATGACATGGTTTTACTATCTTCCTCCTTTTTATTCCATCCTGTTTGTGTACCACTTTCGTACCTGCAATCCTATTACTTTGTAAAAAAAAAAAAAAATCTTCTTCTCCTCTTCTGATCTTCCCTCATTTTTTGTTTTTGCTTCCTCCCTTTTCTCTTTCAGTAATTCCAGTTCCTCTTGTGTTAGGCATCTTTTTATCCATACATTTTTGAACTCCTCTTTTTCCATAAGATTCTTTGCATTTTTTAGTATCTCCTCCACAGTGTTTACACTCTGGAAAGTCACCTTTAGAGGTCTTGTCCTGCTTTTCTCGTATTTCCCTAACCTTTTGTGTTCCTCTATGTCTTTACTAAAGATTTCCTCTGATACTTCTTTCAGTAAGCTCATTACATTTGCCATCTCCTTTTTGTCTCTTGCGATCTTGTTTTTTACCTTTTCCTCTTCTATACCAGTGATTACTATAGATTTGTTTATATCTACTGAATCTCTGACTAACTTTGGATTGTTTTGGATTATTCTTTTCACTTCCTGTTTAATGCTTTTTTCCTCCACCCTTGTTTCTAAGTCTTTCTTTACTTTCACCATTTCAGCATACGTGGTTTCCACATCATTTTTGTAGCTTTGCACAGCTTCATTCACCTGTGTTATCTTCTCCTCAATATCACTGCTTTGGTCTATCAGACTGCTTACTTGCCTAATTGTCTCTGTGTCATTTTTGAACTCTTTCATAACACTCTCGTGATTGACTACTGTACTTGCCATTTCACTCATTTTCTTCCTAAGGGTACTCAGTTCCACTGTTAGTTCACTGATGGTTGTGTCATTTTTGTTGGCTTCCCTTCCTAGTTTTTCTATTTCTTCCTTTCGCAAGTGCATCTGCTTCTTTATTTCATCAATTTCATTTTTGAAAGCCATTTCTAGTTTGTGTACACGTTCAACCAGTCTGTTGTGAGTCTCCACTTCAACCAGTTCTTGGTAGAAATCATCATTTTGCTTTCTACCTTTATCCCTTTTCTTTTCCAAATTTGCTTTACTAAAGTATGTATCCATTTTGCAATACTAAAAGTACAGAGTATGTACTTACATTCCCCGTGCTGCTGTAAACAAACCTCAGCTGACTGAGCACATTCTTTTCGTCTTGGTTCTCTTTTCTGTTTGAACAAGTCTTGTTTAACCTTCTTATTATTTTTTTTTCTTTTAATAATGAAAAATCATTTAGTCTAACCTGGTACAGAGCTTGACTCATGCAAAGATACTAATTTAGGAAATGCCACTGGCCGTGTTGGTTCGGTACGGAGCGCCAATGTCGCACCTCTGCCTCCTTTGACTGCCTCTGTGTGTGTGTGTGTGTGTGTGTGTGTGTGTGTGTGTGTGTGTGTGTGTGTGTGTGTGTGTGTGTGTGTGGTCAATTAATATATTATTAAACGTTTTGTAGAAGGGATGAGGGTCAACCAATGGGTTGATGTATTGTTTTTGGGTATGATAGGATAAAGATGAAGGTCACATAGCAAGCTCAACTTAAACGTTTATGATTCTGTTTAGAACAAACTTTGTGGAAGGACTGAAAGTAAAGAAAAACGAATTAATTCGATTGGAGAGCAACCAGCCAAGGTTAAGATCACGGGGCAAAGGCAGATTTCGGTCCATGTATGTGTGTGAACAAAGTAACTTGAACAGTTTTGAACCGATTTAGATCAAACTTGGCAGCAGGGCTCAGGGTAAGACAACGACACGGGTTGTGAATTTGAGAACAGTCAAAAGACAAGGTTTCAGGTAAGGTCAGCTATTCAACACTGAATTTCAAATAGTTATGATTAAATCTGAACCAAACCTAGTGGAAGAAATAAGGGTCAGCCAAGGATGAAGAGAACTGATATTGGGAAAGGTTATAGGGAAAGGTCAACTCTAATACCTGTGATAGTAATTGGAACAAACGTTGTGGAAAAGATGACGGCGAGGTGAGAACGAAAAAATTTGATTACTCGAAGAATCATTTGGAGGTCAAGATTTACGTATAACTCTGCAGAAGGTTTCAGGCAAAGACAAGGATAACGAGAACGATTCTGAGAACAATCAATCAAAGGTCAAGATCACAGGGAAAGGTGAAGGGGCAAGGTCAGTGGACAAAGGTCAGACAGAACAGTTTTGATCTTACTTTCACCAGTGTTAGTGGAAGGGTTAAGGGCTGGGCAAAATGAACTCGATTTGGAGAGTAGTCAGTCAAAACTCTAGGTAACAGGGCAAAGTAGTTTTTTATTGCATTTGGGAGTGGTGTGTGTGTGTGTGTGTGTGTGTGTGTGTGTGTGTGTGTGTGTGTGTGTGTGTGTGTGTGTGTGTGTGTGTTTAGAGAGAGAGAGAGAGAGAGTAAAATGAAACCCTGCGCAGATGCTAAATTGTGTACTGTACTCATTTATTTGCCAAAATGTCCTCTTGGCCTTCACATATTTCAAATCTTATATTATTTTTTTTACTTTGTTTTTGACCATTTGCCCACCGTCTCTTAGTAGTTCTTTTTCTCCTTTCCTCTCCTATACTCTCCTCTCCCCTCCTGTCGACAAGATTCTTCTTTATTTTTCTAGCAATATTATTATGTGTTTTAGCCATTTATCCACACTGTCTCTACCACTGGTCCCCGTTTTCTCTCTCTCTCTCTCTCTCTCTCTCTCTCTCTCTCTCTCTCTCTCTCTCTCTCTCTCTCTCTCTCTCTCTCCAGTTCTTTTTCCTTTGCTTTCTCATTTTTACATTTGTCCGTCGACTTTTTATCCATATTATCTGGGTATTATATTATAGGTTAGTCTTTTCTTTGTTATATATACTTCCAATTTTTCTAGTCCATTTTTGTCTCTTCCTTGTAAAAGTGTAAAGTGTTTTGGGGGACGTTTTCCCTCTACTTTTCTGTTTTTAGCATTATTCCTTTTCGTGCATTCCTGTTTTTGTTTTGTACATTTTGATGTTCTCTCTTTTTCACTTCGTAATATTCCTCTTTATTATTTTCTCTTACTTACGACTTTCTTATTTGTCTTTTCCGTTGTCCTTCGTGTCTTCCCCCAGCGGGCAAGTTGATCTTACGAAACTTTGGCCTCTGTGGTACGTTTTGCTTCACCACTGTGGTACGTTTTGCTTCACCAGTGTCGCAATGTGGAATGTGTCGCCTGGTAGAGCGCGCGCACGCACGCGCACACACACACACACACACACACACACACACACACACACACACACACACACACACACACACAAAACTTACAATATAATGATGCTCTCGTATCTACTTGCTCGTCATCATCATCATCCGGACCTCCTTTCCCAACCAAGGGCAGGATGAGGAGTAGCAATGTCCAGACAGCCCAAATTTGCCCAGTCCAATGGGCCACGCTTCCATTCACTCATCATTCAAGCCCCAGGAATCCTGGCTCTGTCGGATACGCCAAAACATTCACCACGTTCTGTAGCTTCACATAAACGTATCCGATTGAGTCAATCTACTTGCTACCTGCAGAATATTATATTTTAAGAAAGACGTTCGTACTGTAAAGGCTGTAAACTATGTCCATCAAGCCTCTCGCTCCCATGACGTCGATTTTACTTTATTCTTGCCACCTTCAGACGATTTTATTCAGCTTTTATAATAAAGAGCTCTTGTACTGAACGGGTTAATATGGGAGACAAACGAGGTACGGTAGTGCAATAAAGCTATTTATCTATTTATCTATCCCTATTTGTCTATCAATCTATTTTCTCTATCTGTCTAGCTATAGCCAGACGCCTTCACCCGACAGGGTTATCCATTAACAAATTGCCTCTATGTCATCTTGTCCTCCGCCGTCAGATTACCCTCCCTTCAACTCACATCACTCTTATTCACATACCCCACCATCTCATCCCTCCACCCCAGCCTCCGTCTCCCCCTCTCCTTTCCCCCTACACCTCACCCACATACGCTCTCACAGTCAGGGAGATTGCAGAATGATTTAGTTGGATTTAGCTAATTCAGAATAAATACTCGCAGTTGATGGAGAAAATATATATCGCCACAGACAAATGAAAGAAAACTTCACGAGAATAGTAAACGAAGCAGCTCTAGGAACAGGGGATTGGAAACCACGAAACTAGAACAGCAAACCATGACAAAGTATAAAGAAACTATTAAAGAAAAGGAGGAACGCGACTGTAAGGACAAGGAGAGATCACACTGAAAGAGTCGAAATAAAGAAAACTGGCACCAAGAAGAAAAATGAAGATATTGGAAAGTTTAACATGAAGAGAACTGAAGACTCTTAAGGAATGAAGGAAGCTTGAAAGTAACAAAGCGGAGGCTTGGTACAGTAAGAAACCAAATGTTTTCTCCGAGAGACTCTAATGAAGAAGTAACCAGTAAAGTCCGCTTTGTGAGCGCGTGACGAGCGAGCGAGCGCCATTTAATCAAAATTTCCCTCTGATATACTCATAATATTTCATCATGATGGTACCTGAACAATGAAAAATATACTGGAATAAAAGACATTCTCTCTCTCTCTCTCTCTCTCTCTCTCTCTCTCTCTCTCTCTCTCTCTCTCTCTTAAACACACACACACACACACACACACACACACACACACACACACACACACACACACACACACACACACACACACACACACACACACACACACACACACACACACACACACACACACACACTTACATACACAAACCCACAAACACACACACACACACACACACACACACACACTTACATACACACTCACACACACACACACACACACACACACACACACACACACACACTCCCTTGAAAATTCCTGATTCCCAAGAGTTCCTACTCCTTTATGAGTGACATTTTAGTTGCCAACAAAATTTATTGAATAAGTGTATCCAATTTAGAAAGAATATCAACTCTCCTTCACAGAAAAGTAAAGTTATTAGCTTCTGCTCAGCGTGACAGTAGGGTCGGGTAGGGTTAGGCCGGGCCGGGTCCGGCTGGGCCTCTCATTTCCACACTTAACTGAGTAAACATCGCTCGCTCGCAACAAACAACAGAAATGAAATGGTTAAATTTGAAGAATTTTCAACAGCTCTTTACAGCAGCAGTATTGTGGTAGAAGAGCCGGGTCAGGGTAGATAAATAATGGACTCAGGGATCCCAAGCATTACATTAGATGAAGTAAATGAGGCTTTGAGAGGAATGAATAGGGGGCAAAGGAGCTGGTGGTGATGGTATCACTACTTGTCTTACTAAAGATGCAGGTGACTTCTTACAAAACGAACTAGTAAAGCAATTACCCGAAAAAAATGCATCTTCTATTTTGCACATGAAGAAGCTGGGGAATTGACGGGAGATCGAGCTGGCTGGATGAATGTTGTGAGGAGAAGTGCATGATCAGGGATTTTGGCACTCATTTTTAACGTGGCAGAGTCTGGACTGACTCTATCGGATATTATTATGTGAAGCTACAAAATGTGGTGAATGTTTTTGGCATATCCGATAGAGCCAGGATTCCGGGGGCTCGAATGAGGAGTGAATGGAAGCTTGGCCCATTGGATTGGACAGATTTGGGCTGTCTGGACATTGCTACTCATCACCCTGCCCTAGGGTGGGAAAGGAGGTCCGGATGATGATGATGATGATGATGATGATAATGATAAGCAGAAGAGTATATTCAACAGACATGTAAGGTATATTCCCGTCCAGTGAAAACAGGCGATTACGAATTGTAATGTGTCGAGGAATATATATACCTGGGGCAGGCAGTTCAGAACGACCAAGTGAAGCAGTGAAATCAAGCGAAGAATAGTGATGGGATGGAGCTTTCTTTCTTTCTTTTTTTTTTGGGGGGAGGGGCAAACTAAGCAACTATATGAAAAATAAGCAATTACCATTCTGCCAAAAGAGACGGCTATATAATCAGTGTGTTCTGTTATAGTTAGTGAAGCAGAAACTTGGAGTTCAACAAAATCACTGGAACATAAACTTGGGAGTGCTAGGAGAAGAATGTAAAAGATTATGTTAGGGATCACATGGATAGATAAAAAGAGAGCCTCCTGGGTAAGGGAACAGATGAAAGAAGACAATATAATCATAATAAAAAGCACACATGGATGTAAGCAAGTCATGTCCTTCGTTGAACAGATAACAAATGGACAAACACGGTAGCTGAATGGCAGCCTAGAGATAGAGTGAGAAGAAAAGGCAGACAAGGGACGATAGAGAGATGAGATTCGAAAAATCTCTAGGGCTAGATGGAACAAGCTAACAGCCAATGGGTCAGAGTGGAAAACGATGGGAGAGGCCTTTGTCCTGCAGTGGACTGACTTTGGCTGTTGCTCCTGTTGCTGCTAATGATGATGATAATAATGAGTCAGTCTCCTATTTTCCATTGTCTCCACGTGGTCAAACCATCTCAGGGTACTTCTAACACTTTCCATGATATCTACATTAACACCATAAAGTTCCATAACTTCCTGATTTGTGTTTACCTCTAAGCGTAACTCCAAATGCTCATCTGAAGTAACTCATTGCCACTCCTCTCACTTTTTACTTGAGACCTTTGAAAAAAAAAAAAAAAAAAAAAAAAAACAAGCTTAGCCATCACACATTAGAGAGGGGAGTACAATAATCCATGCCCAATTCCCTATTACTTCTCGCTGCCTTTAGCATGTCAACATTCCTCCCTGCTGTACACCTTCAAGCACCTCATCCTCTGAATTTCCCTCCTTACTCATTATACTACTTAAATATCTGAAGGTACTTAAATTCTTCATCTCCTAACCATTCAGCCTTACTATCTTCATTCCTCACAATGACCATGACTTTACTCTTTGTTACATTCACTTCCAAATTTCGTTCTAACACACATTTTCAAACTCACGCATCAGGCACAGCAGCTCTTATTCATCGTTACGTAACAGAACAACTTCATCACCAAATAGCAGTACAGGCAATTCAGAACTGTACACTCTGGCGCTAAGTACACTCCCGCACCAATTGTTTTACCTTGCGTTTCTTTATAAAGGCATCCATATGTATATTGAACAACCATGAAGAATCGGTCCACATTCAAATCAAAGTACTCATTTGTTTCATCTTCCATACACACTGCTGCCCTTGAGCCTTCATACATAACGTAAATACAGGGGTTTTGTATTTCCCCTTACAGTTCACCTTTACTAAACCTCAGATCAGTGGTTCCCAAACATTATGACATGACGCCCCATTTCGATTTTCACGAAATGCTCATGCCCTTCTCTGTCCTTTTTTTATTTTTTTTTTTAAATTTGGTAATGTATATTACTGGTAGTGTTGAGATTGAACTAACTGGTAATTTTCATTGTGCCTACAAAATATATTAACTGAGAACCCATACTCATCAGCTTACTCATGAAATCACGGCCGGATATTGGAAGTCACTAGCCTGCTATAAAGGAAATACACTAAAAATAATTAAAGGGTGAGAAAACCAGACTAAAACATACAATGTGAACCACGAAATAATCTGAGCATACCTGAGAGTGAGAAGGGATTGGTGGGTCATGGTGTTGTGGGAGACGAGCAGTGGGTCATTGCAGTATCAATGACGAGTACAAAACCTGTAAGGAAAGAAATGATGGATAAAGAACGGGTAAGAGTGACTAATGAATTTTTGGCTGGGCAAGAATGCATAAAAACTTTAATCACAGATATTTCTCTTGAATGTCATTAACTCACAATTTATCAGCAAACAGCTTCACGCCACGTTATATCCATCTCACTCTCCCAAAGGGAGGGGGGCGCCCCATAGTGTGAGAGCCACTGTTGTAGATTTTTCATTTGTCCTTTCCATTAGTAGTTCCCTGGCAGTGAGTCTCTACTTTATGGCGATCATTCTTACTTTTTCATGCCAGTCCCGTCTGGAAGGGTTGTTGACCAACTGGCTGACCTGCATAATAACCATTTAATCTTTTTATCTTAAAGACCTTGGTTTTATTATATTCTAGATATCTCCAGACAATTTTATTCAGGTAAGGAGAGAATTTTCGAACTGGAGAGGGTTAAATATCAGTAAATGCGATAACGTTTACTATGTAGGGATGGCCCAGATTCCATTGACGTCGCGTACAATAGGCATACGGGTCCACGCAATAAAATGCTTGTCAAGCCCAACTGTATGTATGTGGACTAAAAGACCTTCACTATTTAAGCGCAAGGCTATTCGCAAAGTCCTGCTGGCATTCATAAGACGTGAAGTTGGGCTATAAAAAATATCGATTTCGCTCGTTCTTTCTATCTTCATCAGTCACAGCTCCAAAACGATATTTCGTACTAGAGCATGTTAAGCTCCGAAACGCTTCGTAATAACTGAGGATGTTTCCCATATATTTAGAGCAGCATTTGAGCGGAATGTGAATTACAACCTAAACACATACTACAGCACTCGGACGCCTTTGCAAATACCGGACATGAAACTCCACGGATTCGTATTGCCTCATTCCACGTAAGACTAATGGAGGGGAAAAAAATCCATGGTGGAACACTGGGCCAGGGTGGAAAACAGGCCCATGGGAAAATAGGTTCCTGGAGAAAATAGGTCCACAGGAAAAAAATAGGTACAGGGAGAAAATAGGTCCAAGGGGAAAATAGGCCCATGAGGAAAATGCAAAGAGGAAAAAGGGTCCATGGGGGAAAACAGATCCATGGGGAAGATAGACCTATGACAGAAAATATGTTCAAGTGGGAAAATAGGTACAAGAGAGAAATAGGTTCATGGGGAAAACAGTTCCACTGCGGAACATAGGTAAAAGAGGGGGAAATTTATCAAAATGGGAACATATCTCTAGAAGAAACAGTTAGGTGGGGGTTGGCACCTTGGGGGTGTAGCCGTAGGCAGGTCTAAGAGCTATTAGTAAACAGTATGCATTTGGTGGCTAGCTTCTATTAAAAAAAAAAAAAAACTAGAAGAAAAATTTTATTCTAAAATGCCTTAACATATAGTGATGACAACCGTACAAGTACATGAGACATAAGAAACACATTAACAAGAAAGGATTTGGGATGGGAGGAGATATAGTGTTCTATACCAATTACTACATTCCACCAGCCACAAACGTTGTGTGAGTACAAAATATGCTCTCTCGTATCCGTGATTCATACATCTCTTGTTTCTGCATTTTTGTAATGACTTCTTAACAATAACATCAGAATACATATTTCTTCTCTGGTAGTCACATATACCACCTTTAGGTCCTTCCTTAGTTCAATATCATCATCTGAAAGTAACAGAAATAAACCAGTAAAGTAGGACATATGATTCAATAATTTGATACAACAGTTCCCAACTTTCTCGTCTTCTGCAACCCCCCATTTGTGTGTGTGTGTGTGTGTGTGTGTGTGTGTGTGTGTGTGTGTGTGTGTGTGTGTGTGTAAACAGCTGTGTTCCCAAACATCCATAGTTATCGTAATGACGGTGAAAGCGAGATAACTGTACCTATAAACAGACTGATATCAGTACTGCTTTACGGGAAAATAGTGTAAAAGGAGACGATTTAAAGCTTAATAAAATGGCTTTTCATTCTTGGTTCATAATAGATTCTTGACAAATGACAGTGGGGTGGCTACATATATCGGAAATTGCTAACCAGATTTTTTTTTTTTTTTTTTATCAGTCTAGACGCTCGAGAAATGGATATTACTTTTCAGCTCACCTCAGATTACTGGTAGAACTTCTTTGTGTCACTATAGAGAGTTTGTTCTATCGTTATGGAGATCCCTAAACCCTTTCAGAACAGCTGATGGCCACGTGTAGTCAGACTGGATGGCTGATTCGACTAATAACCAAGGAGTCTCAGTCCTATTTCATAATTAAAGCTCATCAAACTTCAGCCAAGCACGACAATATGCAGGCTGACAGTGGCCCAGTTCCGTCAGATGAAAACAACACACACACACACACACACACACACACACACACACACACACACACACACACACACACACACACACTGTCACGGGTTTTTTGAGAATATGCAATATTAAAGAATAATATTCAATAATACTTTGTGTTGGTTGAGAGCAGGGACAAGGAATTGACTTGTGAAAATCAAGCAATGATTTCTTTATGCCGGCTTACTTCGCCGATTCTCTTAGGACGAGAATTTATAAACTTTCTCAACAGTACACAGCAGAGACTTATTACTCACACGTGCTGTTTATTGGTACTGTTACCCTCTGGAGAAAGTGACTCCACCCCTGACAATCAATATCTAATGCTATTAATGATAAGTGGGTTCTTGCCGGTGCATTAACTCCAAGTCACACAATGGATTTTAAGCTTAATACAAAAGGACTGGCCTAAGTACCAGTTACGAATAATGCAAAGTGTTTATGCAAATTAGAAGCTATAAGTGAAATAAGCTTAATGTGGAGAAATAAAACACGAGTCTACATTACATTAAGCTCAAGAAAAAGAACTGTTAATTTATTGATTACAATGAGTTAAATTTAAGTTACATGTTTCAAAATGAATTCAAAATAAGGAGAACACACTCGCTCACTCAAAAGCTAAACTATTAAGCCTAGGAAAAACGAAAGAAAAATACTGGTCAGAAAAGGGGCTTGGTGGGATGAACTGGGCGTCGTTGCTGAGGAAGGACGCTGCCACACACACTAAACCTCTACGCCGGATCACACCGACTGGAGACTTCAGGAACCCGCTGAAGAACGACCTGGTCTCACGGCGCTTCAATCCTAACTGAATTCAAATTATGAGAGGGGGGGCAAGTGTCGGCCGTGCTCTTGCTAACGGAATTAATGCGAGTGATACATGCCCATAATAAATCACTCAGCGAAAGCGTTAATGTCGCGTGCAAGGATGATCACATATGAAACAGTGAAAAATATTCTGAAAACACTCCCGATCAGGTGAATACGTGGTGGTTGACTAAGTGATACTAACTGGGATTGCACTAGAACTTGCAGTTTCCCACCAAAGTTCAATGCCACGAGTTTGTTTAGATATATGATCGCGCGAATTCGTGACATTACACCCCATCAAGATCAATTTTTTTTCCTCAGGAAAAAAAAAATTCAATATACATACATATAAATCCTAACCCAGTCACACAAGACTCACACTGTGGTGTGTGTGTGCTATCCTGCTACAGGAGAAAGTCACAGTCGCCAGTGAGCGAAAAAAAAAAAAAACTCGTATTTACGTTAACAGAAGCAAGCTTGAGGAAAAAACTCCGTGACGACGGTGAAAAAACCTGTACTCAGGTCAAACTGAGCGAAAAGTTCACTACATTTACATTAACAACTAATTGTTATGTAGCGGGATGAATACACGGTGTAGGTGTGACAACTGTGGTGTAACTGTACCTATTTGTAAAATTACATAATGCAAATCAATAGTAAATGATGACCATGAGGCAGAAGAGAAGAGGCAGCAGCATGTGTCAGGGATGATCAGCTGTTCTGCATGGCAATGCTGCACCCGCCAGCTGCACCTGCGAAAGCAATCAAGGTGGAGCATCAAAAGTGTCATGTCTCTCTCTCTGCCTCACAATCAGTACTTATGTTACAAAAAGTGCACTATTTACATTTTTAACCAGAAAACGTAGTCAAGGCATCTCTGCAGGACGTCAAACGCTGACCCAGTTTACTGGTTAAACTCTATACCTAATTAGCGAAAAGACTGGGCGTTTGTGCAGGACAACAAACGCTGCGATTCGCTAATGGAACCCAGTTTACTGGTTAAACTCTAAACCTAATTAGCGAAAAGACTGGGCGTTTGTGCAGGACATCAAGCGCTGCAATTCGCTAAATTAACCAGGGAACGTGGTCATGAGCAAAAAGACTGGGCATCTGTGCAGGACATCAAAGGCTGTGATTCACTAATGGAACCCAGTTAACTGGTTAAACTCTAAACCTAATTAGTGAAAAGACTAGGCGTTTGTGCAGGACATCAAATGCTGCAATTCACTAAATTAACCAGGGAACGTGGTCATGAGTGAAAAGACTGGGCGTCTGTGCAGGACATCAAATGCTGCGATTCACTAATGGAACCCGGTTTACTGGTTAAACCTTATACCTAATTAGCAAAAAGACTGGGCGTTTGTGCAGGACATCAAACGCTTCAATTCGCTAATGGGACCCGTGTTAGTTATAAGCTAGCAGGCGAAACATCAGGTCTGGGCCTACATTGTCACTTCACTTGATGTATCTCACAACAAGGTTAAACTGCTGCAAATACAGTGTCCAGTGTCTCAATCTTGCATTAGCCGTCTTGGTCGTGCTGAGACTAGTGAGTAGCATAGGATCAGTTTCCAGAGTGAATGGTGCCCCATATAAATAATCGTAATATTTCTTAACACCATCAACCACGGCCAAGAGTTCCATCTCAACAGTACTGTAATTCCTCTCAGCGGGTTTTACCTTACGGCTGTGGTATGCCACTGGGAAAATTCCGCCTTCTGATACCTGCATTAATACGGCACCTACTCCATCTTGTGAAGCATCAGTGCGCAGTATGAAAGGTTTGTTGGAATCAGGCAACTGCAAGATAGGCTCCTTACACAGCATATTCTTAAGGGCGGCAAAAGATCTCTCTTGCGCTTCTCCCCATTCAATGGTGTTTGGAGCATGTTTTCAAAGCACCTTGTACAACGGTTGGGCATTAAGAGCAAAGTTGGGGATAAAACTCCTATAATACCCCACTAGGCCAAGGAATGCCCTAACCTGTTTCTTGGTCACGGGTCTCGGGGCTTCTCTAACTTTCCTAATCTTGTCACCCTGACACCTGCAGCGATTGTTGCCAACAATATGTCCGAGGAACTCCACCTCACTGTGAGCAATTTTACATTTGCTAGGCTTCACAGTCATCTTCAAACTCTGGAGTCTACTGAATACAATTTCCAAGAGTCTGAGGTGCTCCTCTAATGTGGCAGAATGAACGAGGACATCATCAATGAACATCTCTACTCCTATGATACCATGGAGCACTTGTCTCATGGCACGATTGAATACTGCTGGGGAATTGGTAAGTCCAAATGGGAGGACTTTATACTAATACAACCCCCTAGGAGTAGCAAAGGCAGTGAACTGATGACTCTCAGGGTGAAGAGGAATCTGAAAGAATTCCTTTGCCAAATCGAGCTTTGTGAAATATCGTGACCCTGCCAGCTTGGAGAAGATGGCAATGTGGTCACCCATCGGTTCAGCATCCACTTTGGTGATTGCATTGAGCCTCCTATAGTCGACACAAATCCTGACTCCACCATCTTTCTTGCTAACTACTACCATTGGACTGAAGTAAGGAGATGAGGACTTTTCAACAATACCTGCAACCTCCATGTCAGCAATTTCGATGTCTACTGCGCCCAGTAGTCGCATGGGATTCGGATATGGCTTGACCTTCATGGGAGTATCGCTGGTCAACTCAATTTTGTGACAATCAACCTTTGCAAGTCTAGGTTGGTCAGAGAAGACATCAGCATACCGACAGAGCAGTGACCTTATGGCATTCTGATAACCCAATGATAAGTCAGCGTTAAGTAAAACATCTCTGACAGTCTCTTCCTGACGGGACTGAGCGGTTAAGGGCTCGTTATCATGGTCATCAGGTGGGACCACCGCGACTGCCCCGGTTTCTTCCAGTGGCTGGTCACTATCATCAGCTACTCGTAGGCCAGTCTCCTCATGGTTTGACCCATGATAAGCCTTCAACATGTTAACGTGGAACCTTTTGCGAAGATTCCCCATCTGAATTATGTAGCTGAGGTCTGAAATGTGCTCTACTACATCAAATGGACCCTTCCACTGCGCCAACAACTTGTTCTGGGCAGTGGGGAGTAACACCAGCACTTATTGCCCGGACTAAACTTCCGAAGTTTTGCCTTCTTATCATAATAGGCTTTCTGAAATTCGCACACCTTGATCAATTCTTCCTTAGCTAACTCACACGTCGACTGGAGGGGGTCAGCTAGATCAAGGACGTAGATGTAGGTGGTCTTGACTTCAGGGTCGGGTTCTTCATCGTCCCATAACTCGCGAAGGACTTGAAGTAGTCCACGGACCGACCTTCCATGCACCAGTTCAAAGGGTGAGAACTTCAAGGAATGCTGTGGGGCTTCTCGATAAGCAAACAGAAGAGGAGCAATGAACTGCAGCCATTCCTTTGGCTGTTCGGCGGCCATGCACTTTAACATCTTCTTGAGAGTCCCATTGAACCTCTCACACAGCCCGTTACACATGGGATGATAAGAGGTAGTTCGCAGGCCTCAGATGGACAACAACCTGAATGCTTCGTTCATCATTGTAGAGGTGAACTGCGAACCCCAGTTGCTTAAGACCTCTTTGGGAATACCTACGTGGCAGAACACTTCAATCAATGCCTCAGCAACAGTGATGGCCTCTATATTCTTAAGGGCCATGGCTTCAGGCCACCGTGTGCTGAAATCAACAATAATGAGGATATACCTTGATCCATCCCTTGCCCTAGGGGAGATTGGCCCAACAATGTCAACTGCTACTCTCTTGAATGGTTCAGAGATTACAGGCATTGGTTTCAATGGCGCAGGACGGATACATCCCCAGTCAGTGGTATGCTGACACACATCACAGGAACGCACAAGTCTTTTTATTTCCTGTCCCATTCCTGGCCAGAAAAGGTCAGCATGGATGCGGTCAGAGGTTTTCTCTTGGCCCATGTGACCTCCCATCACTGAACAATGACCTAATTCGAACACTGCCCAGCGATACTTCGCGGGAACGATGAACTGCAGTCGAACCTGGCCCTGGGGTGTTTGTGACTCACGGTATAGCCGTCCTCGCTTGCGAAGGAACCTGGCTTGACCTCCCCGTGAATACTTGATCACTTTACTCTCCAGCTTCTTAAGCACTGAGGGAAGTGTCGGGTCAGACTGTTGTTCTTGGACAACATCTTGACTACGAATCAAATCTTGCGGCATTGCAACGGTCAACGAGGTGACACGATTCGGAACCTTGGCCATGGCTCGTGTTACTGCAACAGCCGAAGTCTGAGTAGCAACATCTATGGCACAACTGTTTTTGACACCCGGTATGTTGCCGATAATGAGGTCAAACAAGGGGTCTGGCATGACAACAGCAGCTGTCAAGCCAGTGTAGAAAAGACATGCCACCTGGATACGTGCCTCAGGGAACAATCTCACTGATCCATCAATAAGTCTAACTTGGATCTGCTTACGTGTACTCATCGGGCCGAACTAAACTTTGCTTGACGGAGCAACCTGAGGAACCGTTATCTCTCAGGACATTTACAGAAACACCTCCCACAAACCCTGGCTGAACAAGAAAGGCAGTGTTACTGGTGGAAGGGTCTGAGGAGGTAGCAGCCAGTCACTGGTGAGACTGCAGAACAAACGATGCAGCAAATGTGGCGCCCTGAGAACTTGATGCCTGAGGGGTCATGCTCACCGTCTGAGGAGCTGGAGCATTGACCACCTGAGATGGAGGGATCACTGTTGCTGGGGAACTAATGAACTGCGGGGAAGTACCTTTGCTGGTGGGGTTGGCACCACTGTGTGCTTGTTGGGGAATGAAGGCTGCATTTGCATCCTGCCTCCTATACACTAAAGTAGATTGTCCTAACTGAGGGTTACGTGGTTTGTCCTTGCCCTGCTGCTGCTTGAAATACCAGTACTGCTGCTGGTTAGGGTTCTGCTTGTCATACCGCTTCCACTCAGGTTTCTGAGTGTTTTGCCCCTGGTCCTTTTTCTGTGGTTTTGGACCTTGGCCATTATCCTAAGAACGGCCTTGTTGCTGGGATGCAGTCTGAGACAGTTTCCCAGATTTGTCAGCTTTCCTGTTCCAGGTGTATTGCTTACAAGTTTGATACCCGTAGGCAGTGAAGAATGCATCAGCCTTCTCCACCATTTGGCTGGCATCCTTTACCTGGCAGATCTTAAGCTGAGCCATAAGTTCGGCAGGCCACAACTTTTCTAGCTGCATGCGCAGCATAAAGTCAATTATCCCCTCACGCGTGGAAGGAGTTTCAGCCTTCTCCATCCACTCATCTAAGTAAGCAGTAAGCCAGTCAAGAAACTGAACTGCAGTCTCTTTTTCCTGTAAACGCGCCCTCATGAACTGACTCTTGGCGTCGTCAGCTGTGAGACCATACACTTTGACGAGTGCGTTGTTCATCATCTCATACGTGAGATTGTCTCCACAAATTCTGTGGAGAATATCAAGGGCACGGCCCTCAAACAGGCTAAGAAAGTGAAGCCTCTTAGCTGCATCATCCAGCTGGTACAGCTGAGCCATGTCTTCAAAACGAGCTATGTATGGCTCGATTTGCTCGCCTTCCTTGTATGGGGGAAGCTTGATGTGTGGGGTCGCCAGAACATGTGCAGGGAGAGCGCTCGTGGAGCTTGGGCCAGCTGCACCAGATGTGTCTGAAGCCAAGGAATCTCACTTGAGCTTCAACATTTCAAGTTCATGTTTTTTGCATGCTTCTCGCTCGGCACGTTCGTGTTCTCGTTGTTCACGCTCGTATTCACGTTCTCTCTCACGTTGTTGTAACTCTTGTTGACGTTCTCTCTCGTGGTGTTCTAACTCGTGTTGACGTTCTCTCTCGCATTCCTCACGCTGTTCTCGCTCGTGTTCACGTTCCCTCTCTCGTTGTTTTAACTCGAGTTCACGTTGTTTTTGCTCATGTTCATGTTGTTCTCACTCGTGTTCGCGTTGGATTCTATGCTCTTCATGAGCATCATTCTCGTGTTGCTGCTCGTAATTAAACCGAGAGAGGACATCATCCTTTACTTCTTTGGGGTCTGTAGGCCCCATAACTTTAGCTTCCTGAACATTGACTTTGGTAGACATGATGCTAAGTCAATCTAAGTGAACTAGAGACTAAGCACTGACTGCTGTTTTGTAGAGAAAGATGCCAATAATCAAGAATAAAGAATATAGCCACAGGTTAGTGGTGACCAGTTTTAAGTAGTTAGACTGGTAAAGAAAGAAAATTAAACAAAAAAAACACTGACTGAAAACTCTTACTTAAAATTGATAGAACTGACTCAGTAATCACCAGTAAAATAGTGCCTATTGACTTTAATGATAAATACCTAAGTATGAGTGAGTGAGTATTATCTCGTGAATAACTTTAGAGCTAGGAGTTAATATCCTGGAATGTGGTCGTCAGATGTCACGGGGGTTTTGAGAATATGCAATATTAAAGAATAATATTCAATAATACTTTAAATGTGTTGGTTGAGAGCAGGGACAAGGAATTGACTTATGAAAATCAAGCAATGATTTCTTTATGCCGGCTTACGTCGCCGTTTCTCTAAGGACGAGAATTTATAAACTTTCTCAACAGTACACAGCAGAGACTTATTACTTACACGTGCTGTTTATTGGTACTGTTAGCCTCTGGAGAAAGTGATTCCACCCCTGACAGTCAATATCTAATGCTATTAATGATAAACAGGTTCTTGCCAGTGCATTAACTCCAAGTCGCACAACTGATTTTAAGCTCAATACAAAAGGACTGGCCTAAGTACCAGTTATGAATAATGCAAAGCGTTTATGCAAACTAGGAGCTATAAGTGAAATAAGCTTAATGTGGAGAAATAAAACACGAGTTTACATTACATTAAGCTCAAGAAAAAGAACTGTTAATTTATTGTTTACAATGAGTTAAATTTACGTTACATGTTTCAAAATGAATTCAAAATACTGAGAACACACTCACTCACTCACTCAAAAGCTAAACTCTTAAGCCTAGGAAAAACGAAAGAAAAATACTGGTCAGAAAACGGGCTATGCGGGATGAACTGGGCGTCGTTGCTGAGGAAGGACACTGCCACACACGCTAAACCTCTACGTCGGATCACACTGAGTGGAGACTTCAGGAACCCGCTGAAGAACGACCTGGTCTTACGGCGCTTCAATCTTAACTGAATTCAAATTGTGAGACAGGGGCGAGTGTCGACCGCGCTCTTGCTAACGGAATTAATGCGAGCGATACATGCCCATAACAAATCACTCAGTGAAAGCGTTAATGTCGTGCCCAAGGACGATCACTTATGAAACAGTGAAAAATATTCTGAAAACACTCCCGATCGGGTGAATACGTGGCGGTTGACTAAGTGATACTTACTGGGATTCCACTAGAATTCGCAGTTTCCCACCAAAGTTCAATGCCACGAGTTTGTTTAGATATATGATCACGCGAATTCGTGACCCACACACACACACACACACACACACACACACACACACACACACACACACACACACACACACACACACTCACACACACACACATAGCTCCGTAAAGATTATTAAATCCGTACCTGAGTATTCTCGTTTGAACTCCTTTGATATTTCATTATGCTGAAATATGGGATGTTCGTTTCACAATGCCATAATCATTCACATGGAAGAAATAGTATCCACATTCTGAATTTATGTTTACTGTTAAACTGAGAAGAGTCCAGGCTGGACGGAAACTATTCAGTTGACACAATAAACAGTTTCAATAGATAGATGTGATGCCTTCCGTTTATAATTATACTAAGAGGCCCTGTGGTGAGTAGCCACTGTGGAGCATGTACCGCGTTAGGGTCAAGAAGTACCAAGATAGAGTGTTTGATTTATCCGACCCCAGGGTGCCGGTACTTTTTTTGATCGATACTACATTTTATGAAAGCATGGCTGTCGGAAGGTGAGAGTGTTTCCTTTGTATGACGGTGAGGGTGTGTCCTTAGTGTGAGGGTGAGGGGAGTTCATGCTGTGAGGGTGTGGGCGTTGGAATCTGTAGTGTGAGGAAAGGGAAGTTCATAGCGTGAGGGTAAGGGAGGTCCCTATAGTGAAAGTGTGAAGGCGTAGGAGTTTAATGTGGACGAGTAAAGTGAGTTCATGGTGTGAGGATGAAGGTGTGTTAATGGTGTGAGGATGAAGGTGTGTTAGTAGTGTGAGGGTGATGATGTGTCCATAGTGTGAGGATGAAGGTGTGTCCATAGCGTGAGGATGAAGGTGTGTCCACAGTGTGAGGATGAAGATGTGTCCATAGTGTGAGGATGAAGGTCTATCAATAGTGTGAGGATGAAGGTGTGTCCATAGTGTGAGGGTGTTGCAGTGTTTAATATGAGGGTGAGAGCAAGTCCACAGCTCAAGGATGAGTCCATACTGTGAGAGTGAGAGGGAGAGGAAGGGTGAGGAGGGGTACATAGTGTGACGATGAGACGGTGTCCTGGTGTGATGGTGAAGGGTGTCAATAGTGTGAGAGTGAGAGGGTGTCCATAGTGTGAGAGTGAAGGGGAGTCCATAGTGTATAGGTGAAGGGAAGTCCTGACTGTGAGGGTGAGAGGAAGTCCATAGTGAGTGGATGAGAGAGAGTCCATAGTGTGTGGGTGACAGGGAGTCCACAGTGTGTGGATGAGAGGGAGTCCACTGTGTGAGGGTGAGAGGGGGTCCATAGTATGTGGATGAGAGGGAGTCCATAGTGTGTGGGTGAGAGGGAGTCCATAGTGTGTGGATGAGAGGGAGTCCATAGTGTGTGGATGAGAGGGAGTCCATAGTGTGTGGGTGAGAGGGAGTCCATAGTGTGAGGGTGAGAGGGAGTCCAAAGCGTGAGAGTGAGAGGGAGTCCATCGTGTGGGTGAGAGGGAGTCCATAGTGTGAAGGTGAGAGGGGGTCCATAGTGTGTGGGTGAGAGGGAGTCTATAGTGTGTGGGTGAGAGGGAGTCCATAGTGTGAAGGTGAGAGGGAGTCCATAGTGTATGGGTGAGAGGGAGTCCATAGTGTGGGTGAGAGGGGGACTCCATAGTGTGTGAGTGAAGGTGAGTCCTGACTGTGAGGGTAAGGGGGAGACCAAAGTGTGTGGGTGAGGGGGAGATCAAAGTGTGTGGGTGAGGGGGAGTCCGTATAGTGTAAGGGCGATGGCTGGTATCTGGGTGAGGGGAGACATAAGGCAGAAACAGGCAGAGATGGATGAGGCATGGCGGTAAAAAGGACGAGTCGGTCAGAGAGGGAAACGAGAGATTATTGCACACGTCATCCATCACTGACTCATGGCACACACACACACACACACACACACACACACACACACACACACACACACACACACACACACACACACACACACACTTTGGTACAGACGCACACATTATCGGGAATGTAGATAAACGTACACACACATTCATATATTGTATATACATACCACAGAGAGAGAGAGAGAGAGAGAGAGTCTGGTAATGAGCTGATGAAGAAGGGAGAATAATGAAGGAAGAAGAAAAAGAAACAATACGTACAGAAATAACAGAAAAATGAATTGTGCTTAAGAATATAAAAATGCCTGAGAAAGGCGTGAAAGAGTATTAAAGAAGTGATAGGAAAGAGGAAAGGGAAACCAGAAGAGACAACTGGGCCAGGGAGAGATAAGAAGATAAACACAAGGAACAAGTCGAAAATGAAAAGTGAATGAAAGAAAAACAAAAGATGAGGCGATTCAAAAGTAGGAGAGAGAGAGAGAGAGAGAGAGAGAGAGAAAATAAAATAATTTCCCCAACATCAAACAAACTTTTAGCCACTTTTTATGCTTGCATTTTATATTCATTAATTCCCCACTCCTGTTGTCTTATCCGGGAGATTAATCCACGAGAGTCCGGGGAAGTAGTTTTGCACTCAACTTCGGTAATCCTGCCTTAATCCCTGTATAAATTACCCCGGGCAAGTTGACACCTGACGCATGCGCAGTCGTCTGAGAAAAATGACAGCATTTGCTGAACGAAAACGGACGTGAATGTGGGCAGCAGCTAGCGTAATAAATATACGTACGAGTTTAGTTAATACATTCGTGTGTAACAGTATATGCTACATCGTATTTTGTTCACTGATTTTTTTTTTTTCTTCTTCTTTTTTTGCTTCCTTTTTTTTCTGCTGGTCACATTTCAATGAACACTGTTGGTAATAATTCCACTTATACTTAGGTTAGCACTAACTTATAAGCTCTTATGACTCGAATTTTGTCGTCTGAAATAGATTACTGAGTTGTTCCGGTCATGGGAGGGTTAACAGTTATAGCTCTATTGCTCTCGGGCTCGTAATGACTTACATGTACATTCGACTAAATAAAATAAATCTGGCGTTAACTGGAAAAGAATATTACGAGTTGTTTCGTCCCCGAACACGTTAATTCATGAATGTGTGTTTAAATATGCATTGCATTTTGTTCCTTGAATATGTATTTAATTTGACCACATCTATTTATCATGTTGGGTATAATTCTGTGTACAGTTATTCTCTTGTAATTTGTCTCATTGGGAGTCAAATTTAAAGTAACTGTATTTCAATATTTACATATTTTTTTTAATAATTACGTATTTTATTCCTCCACATACATGCCCGTAATTTTTAACAGAATTTCGGGGGGGCTAGGCCAAATGTATATACTGTACCTCCGAACTACAGACTTAAAATTAAATCGAAGAGCTTAAGTTTGAAGACCATCCGATATTTTTCTTGAAGACCATCCGATATTTTTCAGTTTGATTCCTCCTGAAAGCTAATGTTTAATGAGGCATGTATGTTTAGTGATGGAGGTGGGTGTTTAGATTAAAGGCCTCACTTTTTGTCAGTCTGAACTTTCAACTCAGACTGTGACTAATAATTTGACCATTTTACATTTTTGTTGCACAACGCTGCACCCGTATCAAGATCGTTCCTACACACCCGCAGTAGGATTCAGATTGAAATATACCACTCTGCCTTTACTTTTCTGGTAATGATAAAATAATCAAAATCTACTACTAGTACTACTAGTACTATTATGATTTAGCTTATGATCAGTTTGGATCAAATTTAGAAATATTCAATCAAACACGAGTAGAATTGTTTGAATTTTCAAAAAACTACTCCAAGTATTTCTTCTTTTTTTATTTTTATATTCAGCTTCATAAGCCCTCACTCTTAACTGAAGTTTTGAGAAACTAATATACAGAAAACACTGGGGGGACTATAGCCCCCCTTGTCCACCAGAAATTACGGCCCTGACATACATTTATTAAAGTCATGGGTATAAATGTTTGTGTAATCTTTTTTATTTACGGCGATTGTCAAGCCTAAAAACACATTTATCTCAGTGTTCAAGGAATTTCAATTTAGACGCATGCATTTTCATGCTAGATATAACTATGTGTATTTTCTAATGCACTTTGCATTTTTGAGAGTTAACAATAATCAAGATTTACATGGCATTTTTCTCATGGTACACGAGCATTTTACAATTTTCTATAACCACTTTTTATTGATTAAATTCTTTGTGTTTTTCTTTGTTTCAGAGCTTTACATTTATTTATTTATTTTCTAGTTTACACACTCTACACCATGCCATATTTTGTTTTTCTGCCGTCAAACGATTTATTCCGGTTGATGAAGACTTCGACCTAGAGGAATTAGATACTGCCATCACTGACCCCTTAACTGCTACAGGTCCTTCCACAGCTGAATAAAATCGTCTGGTGGTATCCTGAACAACGCTATTAATCCAAGGGCCATGGTTTGGTGTATTTGCGGCGCCTGAATCTGAAGGTGTTATTATCGTACCCTGACAATCTACCAGTCAACAGTGGATCTGATTTCTTATCACATTATACACGAATCACATTATTTAATACGAATATAATATACACGAATATTATTATACACGAACATATACACAAATCACACGTGTATTATTTTATTATACACGAAATCGGACACACTATTGACGGATTGATTGCCAGAGCACGATAATGACACCTTCAGACACGTGTGCCGCGACTATAGTCGTAGTGATTTAGGAGATTTGAGCCGGTACCATGCAAAGCTGGCACAGGTAGTTAATGCTAGGGGAGCGCTTTTCATATCATCCCTAACAACTTGCCTAGTAGGGTTGCACCTGAATAGTACTGTATAGCTCCACTGATTACTGGGATGCAAAAGTTTCTTCGATACGGCAAGGCAGTGTTCTTTCGAACACTGTTTTATTCCTGCTGGTTCTAGACGATTTAGCTCACCTTAGGATACACTTTTTGGACCAAGGGAATTATATACAGCTTCCATAACTTCTATACCAGGGCTCTCTCCTAAGCTGAATAAAGTCGTCTGGGGCCGGCAAAAATAAGCAACAAAAAGACGTAATAATGGTGAGGTGGGTGAACGTGAAATGTCGGCGCAGTGAAGGGGTTAGCGAGGAGGTGCAGATTACTACCTGTCATGTACGCGAGTCATTCAGGCTAATAACTGGTTCTTTCTATATCCCAGTTGTCCACTAGAATACAAGTCACAAAGTCGATGTTATATCCAGGTCCCTAATTGTGCTACGTCGTGAAAAGGGACAAGGAGGAAACGAACTTTGTCCAAAAGACTGACCGACCTGAAACTCGACCTGAGGTTATTCAGTTGTAAATGGACTTGTTAACCCATCTATTGCCGGTTGCCACGGTGTTAACAAGGGTGTGTGTGTGTGTGTGTGTGTGTGTGTGTGTGTGTGTGTGTGTGTGTGTGTGTGTGTGTGTGTGTGTGTGTGTGTGTGTGTGTGCTCCCGCTTTAGTAAAAATAAACAGCGTGGCGGTGTATATATTATCATGCTGTGGACGTACACGGGAAGCCGGGAAATTTAATCATAATTTAGAACTCGTGCCTGGTGAGGAACGAGGCTACGTTGGTTGTTAAAAAGGGAGCCTGATGAAGTACATGAAAAATATATAGTATACTCATTGTAAATTAGGACAAATGTTATTTACAAAAATAATAATAATTATTATTATTATTATTATTATTATTATTATTATTATTTTATTGCTGTTATTATTATTATTATTATTATTATTATTATTTTTATTATTATTATTGTTATTATTATTATTATTATTAATTATTATTATTGTTGTTATTATTATTATAATTATTATTATTATAAGTACTATTATTATCAGTTCTGCGAAGCATGATGGTATCATTTGCGGCAACTCACCCTATAGTCTTGCGCGAGATTTAGCCTGCGTGTGTGTCTGTCTGTGTGTCTGTGCCTCAACTCCTCCTAAGCTATTTGATGGATTTGAATGAAACTTTCCAGGTGAGTTCGTCAGGTACTCCAGAGATCTTCCACTAAACATGCGGTGAAACAAAATCTGGAAGCAAGGAAAGAGAAAGCAGGGGCGTAGCCAGAAAGTTCACAAGGGGGGGGGCAGAGAAAGATGTCTATAGATTCTTGAAAAGGTGGTGTGAGAGGAGCCAACCAAGCCTCTGTAGCTGGGGAGTCTGAGGGGGCGCTGTGAACCCCCGCAGGAAAATTTTTGAAAATTAAGTACTTTTAGGAGCTTTCTGAGGCCTATGAAGGTATGTATTGGAATATTTAGATGATAACTCATTATAGTGAAAATGGCGAAAAATATATCAAGAAAATGATTTTGGCTGGAAAAAAAAGCTTTTTTAACGATCGTTATGGAATAACAGAACAATGATGCATCTGGGAGTCTCATGTGCATTTTCCTCGCCTTTGAGAGCGTAATAAATTTAGCTAAGTTAGTTGGAACCTGGAAATGTCAAAATTAATCTGACAAAAGTTGAAAACTATTTTATCTATCTACCTATTGCCAGACGCCTTAATCCCGTAAGGGGTGGCCACAAACAAGTCCCCTCCATGTCGCCCATTCCTCCACCATTTCACTGCCCTGCTCCCATCTCACACCCCTCTCTCTCGTATACCTCTCCACTCCATCCCTCCACCTCATCCTTGGCCTCCCCCTCCCTCCCCCCCCCACACCACACACATACACTCTCCTCGTCTAAAGGAAAGCAATATAATTGTAAATAGTTCACAAATCTCTTGATACCTTATGACTCAAGGATCATATAACGTATTAAGAACCACTTCCATAGTCCATACATCATCTATAATTATGAATGTGCCAGGCATTGAAATTCTATATACTTGGTTAAACTAAAAGGGTAAGCCTTTAAAATAAGCTATTAAACTTTGCTATTTTTAATTGACTGTTCTAAGAGAAAAACTATTTTATACTATATATATATATATATATATATATATATATATGACTTCTACTTTGATCACAGGTAATAAAAGTTCTAGCACTCATTCGAGCTGATAGTTTTCAGACTACATATATATATATATATATATATATATATATATATATATATATATATATATATATATATATATATATATATATATATATCCTACTTTGATCACAGGTAATAAAAGCTCTAGCACTCATTCGAGCTGATCGTATTCATACTTTCAACAGAATATTGCTTAAGGAATCATACTTCTGATTAACTTAACTAGAAGGAAACACTAACAAAAACATAAGATATTGTCGAACACAGACAAATACTGTAAATGTAGTTTCATTCATAGTTACTCTATAACCGCTATATCAACTAAAATGAAAAACAACAACAACACCAATTCAAGTTACATACATACGCTCTCAGCAATTTTGCATGCCACGACAGTAATGTATATTCATAAAAGGAGATTGTCTTCTTGCTTTCTCATTAAGAACTGATCCAAAATTATGTCTGCACGCTGATTCACCACGATTCTCTCTCTCTCTCTCTCTCTCTCTCTCTCTCTCTCTCTCTCTCTCTCTCTCTCTCTCTCTCTCTCAAGTGATTTAGTTATTTATTTACTTATTTATTTTTAAAGATTATTATTTTTTTTAGCCCCATACGATTTCAAAACCCTCAAGGGGGGGGGCGCCTCCTCCGTCCCCCCCTTCATTCGCTACGCCCCAGAGAGAAAGTACAAGAGTGGGAGGACTATCAACAGCATATCCGGTGAAATCGGACCAGTCAATCATCAACGCCTCATTCCAGCCCAAGGAATCCTGGCTTCTTCACACAAACAAAACTTAATACGTACTATTATAATATTAATAATTATTATTGTTATTATTACCTATTGTATGACATCACATACATGCACGGGTCGGTTAATCATCAAATTAATAATAAAGGGGTGTCACATCCTCAGTTTCTTCCCACACACATACTGTATCATTCAGCCAACTCAATCGCCTGTCAGTTTCCCAGCCTCACGTTTTATCACATTAATTTATCACATCCATCCACCTTCTTGTCCTACCATTCCCCCTCTCACTTGCATATAACTTGGTTCATCATCCTTTCTTTGCTCATTCTCTCCATACGACCAAACCATCTAACCAATCTTTTACCCTGTTTTCCCCAAACTTCTATGCTCCACATTTTTGTTTTTGAGGATCGTAATGTTTCTTATGCACATTTCACACATCGTTATTTCCTATGGTCCCATATCCCCATCAAAGTCTGACACCAGTTTGTTAGTGTGGGCAACAACACACCTTCCTGCCATCCGCATGCATTCTCCAAACTTAGATCTCTGTTTCTTATCAAGGTTTTCATGCATCATCCACTTTTCTTCCATAAGCCACTCTTCTCTACACATCTTTTGTACATTTAGTTCTCTGCTTTATTCCTGCAGCCAGGTACTTAAATTCATACACCATTTTAGATCTTCCTCCATATACCAATACATCTCACTAATAGTCACCCTCTCTTCCAACAACTACCTTACTCTTATCTGTTATTACTTTCAAACCACATTTTTAGACATTCACAAAACACTCGATAATTCTGCAAAACTCCCATTGCCTATCAGCATGCAATACACTATCACCTGCAATGATAAGCTTTGAGAGATTCCATCCATCACCATTGATAACCATTTTCGCTCATCTTCCCCAGCTGAAGCACACACACACACACACACACACACACACACACACACACACACACATATCTATCTATCTATCTATCTATATCTATACGATCTCTCTCTCTCTCTCTCTCTCTCTCTCTCTCTCTCTCTCTCTGTATTTAAATATATGTCTATCTGTCTATCTGTGTGTGTATATATATATATATATATATATATATATATATATATATATATATATATATATATATATATATATATATATATATATATACACACACACACACACACACACTAAATACGCATGAGGAAAATACACATCCCTCTCACTAAAACAATAATACTAAATAAGTCACTTAGACACCTGCCTACTCTTGCACGTGTTTCATTTATGCTTCGCTGTTATTAAAAAAAATAAATTACAGTATCCGTCAGTCTTCTATCCATACTATACATGTGTAAAACGTTCCTTTTTCTCCTCTCTCCACCTTGTTTTACATTTTTTCCAGATCCATAGCTGCCATCAACACCTTACACTTTCTCACATGCATTCTCTTCTGTCCCATAGGAAAATATCGGTCCACACATCCCTTAGGACTCCTGAAGCATGCCAGTTCACCACTCACTGAACATTTTAAAGTATTCCTTATCTTTTCCACTCTAATTCCTTATTCATACAGGTTTCGTACAGCACTCAGCAGACTTATCTCAGTACTATTCTTTTGCATTCACTTAGTTTCCCATTACTTTTGGATGAGGACTCCAACATAACTTTCTTCCATTCCACTGGAGTGGCTCCTCTTATCCATGTTTTCTGGCATATTTCTAACAGACACTTCATTCCGCTCTTTCCCATACCTTATATCGTATAATAATGACAATAATACTAATACTAATAACAATAATAATAATAATAATAATAATAATAATAATGATACTACTACTATTACTACTACTACCACTACTACTACTACTACCAATATTACTAATAAAAATAACAATGAAATACAAATTTATCAGTTAGATAACCATGCAGAGAAATATTCACTTTTTTCCTTAATGTCACTGATATTGAAAACAAAACTTTCTGGTCCTGTTCATACGGTGATGCATATTTTCCTGATATTGCCTCGTCTATCAGTCATCACATGGCATCGCTGGTGTTAGTCCACCTGGTTTGTTAACTAAAGGGCGAGTCAAAATTCTCGACACGGAAAGGAAAGGACGCATCACAGGATATTCTCAGTGTGTATGTGTGTACAGTATATATGAATATAATGAACCATACTGGAGATGTTATAAAGAACGCTTTGACAATACAACACGTCAATGCAAGTAATATTATTCCTGGTAGTTTCTGATTCTTTCATGCAGATTATTTGAGGGTTTTTGAACTGATGGAATTGAGTATAACTTGGATTAACCCCTCCACCACTGGGGTACCCTCCAAAACTTAACAACAACAGGAATAAAATATAAATACACGACATCAGATTTAACGAGAGTAACATTCTGAGTCCAATCATTTCTTGCAAGGCCAATATTTTAGTCTCTTCATATACTTTAATTTCCTTCAGCGAAATATATAAACGTGACAAATTTATGGTTAGTTGTAATAAATGGGTTGGGCGGAAAGAGTAACTGGAAAGAGCTTAACTTATTTCTTGTAACAGAGATAAATAAGATTCAATTAATACCTTCAGCCCCATGTTGTTATATTTGCTTCAATCTTGCTACCATCAGACGGTTTTATTCAGTTTAGGAGAGGTTTACTGAACTATGGGGGTTGGTACGGCCTTTAATGCTCCCTTTGATATGCGGGTCATTTCCCGAATTGAATATCATCGTCAGGATATACCAATAGTATAAAAAAAAATGTCCTCTTACTGAAGAACCTAACAACCTGCACAATAATAAACAAATACCGGTAAATAAATAAGTAAATACAAAACAAATTCCCATCAAGAGCTGCAAACAGGCTGCTGGACTGGTAGTAAGGATCTTGTTAACTTTGTGAAATGCAGTTGCAATAAACTGAAATGTTATCGGAAATACCTTGCTAGAAAATTCCATTTATGCATGCCAACCAAGAAGAAACAAAACTGCAAATAAAATTGCAATTTCAGCAAGAACTGTCGGCATGCAGGTAGTCACACTTCATGTGCAGTACATTATTGTGAAATGAGAGATACACCTTCAGCCCGAGGACGTGACCTTTATTTTATTCGTGCTATCTTGACGGATTAATGCACTCTACAGTAGACTCGTCGAAATGGAGGGTTTAAGTACAGTCATCATTAACACCCGCACTACCAGGGGACTCACCCAAGCTGAATAAAATCGTGTGGTAGAAGCAGGAAAGGACCACAACAGACGTCTTCGAAATAAGAACTAAATGTATTACCCGCGGGGAGAGGGGAGATGAAATACTTTTAGCGTATTCCCCGTGTAGCACGGGGGACTAAGAGCTGCATTCTTCTCGGCACAAGAAACTTCACGGCATTTTTACTCTGCGCTTTAGTTTGCTTCTTAAGCCTCAGTATTTTCTTGTATGTTGTTTGTGTAGTTGTAACATCGATATAGTTTGCATTCGTAAAATCTAGCTTAGTATATAGATAAACGCCTAAATCTCAGAGAGGGTAACCATTGACCACGCACGAATCACCCTTCAGGACAGCCGACCCTCCGCCATAGGGTTACCCTCCTTCCATCTCACACCACCCTCATTCAAAACTCACCCTCATTCAAAACCCACCTCATCCCTTCACTTCATCCTCGGTGTCTCCCCCTTTCCTCCTGTACCTCTCACGTACACTCTCCTCGCCAGTCTCTCGCCCTACATTGCTTCACATTGCCAAACCATATCAGGGCACCTCTAACACTTTCCAGCATATCCATCAACACCGCAACGCTCCCAGACTTTCATATTTGTCTGTCTGTCTCTCCACGCACGTCCAAAATGTCCACGTATAACTCAGTTCCATTCCTCTCACTCTTGATTTTTGTTTATCCCTTCTCTCTCTCTCTCTCTCTCTCTCTCTCTCTCTCTCTCTCTCTCTCTCTCTCTCTCTCTCTCTCTCTCTCTCGTCACCTGCAATATATTACTTTAACACGCGGCCTTTTCAAGAACTGGGGAAGCCAACGTTCAGCTTGCAACTGGAAGAATACAAGTTCGATTTTCAGATCGCTCTGAAAGTTTGTTTCCATCTCGTATCTGTTCACCCAGCAGGACAGATGGAGACCTGGATATAACATGAACTATTGCGGATTGTATTCTTGGGGAAGACTGGAACTTAGCAGAAACTGTTTGTCTATCTTACTGATCCCAGTGCATTCGGTAAACATTAATACTAAGCCTGAGAGAGAGAGAGAGAGAGAGAGAGAGAGAGAGAGAGAGAGAGGGGGTGGGGGGTACAGCAGGGGGTAGCCTTGTCATAAGGGCAGACAGTTGCGTTGCCTCCACTGCACTCCACCATGCTCCACCACACCTGCCTGGGCGTCTCCACACACCACCACACTGCTGGTGGATGGAGGGGATGGGAGGGGACTGTCTGTTGTTGGGTACAGTCTCCATTAACCTCTGTCAACCCATGTTACTGCACCGCTCACTCCACACCTGGATTACCTTTCTAACCTATACATTTACCATCCTTTCTTCTCTCCTCATTCTCTCCAGTGTGTATTCCACAGTCACCCATCATTCCTCCCTCTTCACTCTTTCCATTATTCAATCCTTCACTCTGATCCACCAATGTACAATTGAAGGTTTGCTGAATGTGCAAAAATAAAATGGTGGAATAGTGATATCCATTTTTAAAAAATACAAACCCACAAAGAAAGAGGGCAAAAACAAATATGTCAACCTTCATTGAAATGCTAAAACACTAACAAAACAAAGAAAGACAAACCATGAAATGCATAAGGCAAGTATCAGTAAGCCAAATCCCAAAGAAGCATGATGATAGTAATACAAGCAATAGGTCTGTTAATCTTAGCAAATACTAATGACGAAACTGACATGGCTGACATTCGTAACGTTTTCTTTGCATCTGTATTCACTGTAGAAAATTCAGATTCGATCTTATGTCTTTCCAACAGTGTTCATGAAGGCAGGAAAATTAGTAACATTAGGATACATTACATGGTTATGGTTTTCATAATCAACAAACTTAACAGCAACAAAACACAAGATATCCCTAAGGTATTGAAATGAGGTAAAGTAAATAATATTGATACATTTTACTCAAATTTTCAACATATCATTAAGTACTGGCACTGAACCAGATTACTGGAAACTAGGAATTGTAACTCCAATAGTCTGTCTATCTACCTGTCCATTGCCAGACGCCTTAATCCCGTAAGGGGTGGCCACAAACAAAAAGCCTCCACGTCGCCCTGTCCCCTGCCATTTTACTGCCCCGCTCCCAGCTCACACCCACCTTTCTCACATACCTCTCCACTCCAACCCTTCATCTCATCTTTAGCCTCCTCCTCCCTCTTTCTCCTCCATCTCATGCACGTACTCGTACATTCTCCTCGTTAGTCCCTCGCTCTTCATCCTCTCCACATAGCCAGATCACCTCTGTGTATTTCTCCTAACGATTTCTAACACGTCCACATCGACATCACAGCGTTCCTCCACTTCCTCATCTGTCAGTCTGTCTCTCCATGTAACCCCACAAGCTCCTCTCAAATAACTCATTACCACTGCTCTCACTCTTGACTTCCTTCCAACTAGGTCCAAGCTTCACTTCCATACGTTAGGATTGGTATCATAATACTTTCATGCAGTTGTCAAAAAAAAAACTTTGTAGTTACTTGTAGTGGAGTTTTATATATATTAGACTTGGGACGAGCGGTTATTATACTTGAGTAGCTTTGTAAGTAGATAATCTTCTTTCCCATTTGTCATGTAGTGACAGGAGAGGTAAAGAATAGTATGGGACTATTTTTATTTGTCTTGGAAATATTAACAAAGTCTCTCAAACAGAGCGGAGTATAAAGTAGAGTCCCGCTAGCTATCTCTCTGTCTCGCTTTCTCTGTCTCTCTCTCAAGTTGCTAAGCCCTTCTCCCTGCGACCTGTCTATTCTCTGGGTAGCTTCTTTCTGCCCTCTCTTTCCTAAATTCTGGTGAAACAGGAGACGTATCACGTGTGTTCCTTGTGAATGGAAAGTTCTAGAAGCCTGTGTGTGAGTATGTGTGTATGTGTGTGTATGGTCACTAGGCGCTGTCGTGTGCCTATAAAGCATTCCTTGAGTTAAGAGTGTGTAAGCATGTTTAGCATTGCTCGATTCTCGCAGACACAATACTTTCTCATCATCTGACTCCCTGCTTCTATCTGTCTCTCTATCTATCTATTTATCTATCTATCTATTATGATTTGTAATTATAATATGGAGTCCTAACATATTGCTCGGTCACGCGAAAATGGCGTACCATCGACAGTTAAGAGTTATAACATATTAATACATATTATATGCACATTATAATGAACTTATAAGCTAATTAAGTGAAATACATAATATTGTAAATAACATAATTGTATGAATATTGTATACATATAATATTTATAGTAAATAGTGATTATTTAGTAATATTACATTTTAAACAAGTTGTATACATATTTGAATAAATGCATTAAAGTAAATTATTTAACTGTAATACAGTATGTACTTGGGTTATTGTAGTGAAATGCATAATTGTGTTGGCCTTATAACTGTAGTTACATTTTGTTAATGCAACTGTTACATAAGTGTCTTGGCCTTATAATTGTAGTTAAAGTTACATAAAAGTTACATCTTGTTAATGCAACTGTTAACTGGCAAAGTGTAACATAATGCAATCGTTTGTCGTTACATAATTGTTACATATCGTTTGTAGTTACATAATTGTAGTTAAACTTACATAGTTACATCTTGTTAATGCAACTGTTACATAAATGGTACATATTGTTTGTAGTTACATAATTGTAGCAAGTGTAACATAATGCAATCGTTTGTCGTTACATAATTGTTACATATCGTTTGTAGTTACATAATTGTAATAAGTGCAGTCCTGACATATGAATCCGGTCATGCTGCGGTCGATGATAGTGATGATGTGTCATGCCACTTGCTTGTGGAGACAACAATTTGCTTTTTTGTTTGTAGTTTATGTGGTATTTTGACATATGTAGTAACACTTACACTTATTTTCATTTGTTTGTTATGTGATCTTACTCTATTTCTCTTTTTTCTTTCTTACTTTTCTTTCTTTCTTTCTTTTTGTATGTATTGATTTTCTATAGTTTGTTTTTCTTCGCTTGTGTACGCTTTTTCCATGTTGTTCATGGTTGCATAATTACTGGCTAATTTCCTTGGGATACTTTTTTAAAGTTTAGTTTATATTGCACAGGTATTACTGAAAATGATATAATATAGTCCCATATTTTGTTATTTTATATATATATATATATATATATATATATATATATATATACACTATATACAGTATTAACTATATACACTGAGTTGTTGTTCACTTGTACCTATCGTGAGTAATATGTGTGTTAGCACTGTGTGGAAATCATTGTCTTCACGATTGTGTTGAAGATGTTCAGTCTTGCTAACGTCATTTGTGTTGGCCATTTTTTTTTTTCTCTTGTTTACCTTGTAACTTAATTTGTCTGTTTCCACTAGGTAGCTTTAATTAATAAATGTTAAATACAGTTCTTTTAACTGCTCACTGAGTAACGGTGATGTTATATTTTCTTTATTACTTTGTAGATATAATAATGTATAGCTGCATGTATGAAACACGTATTTTATGTAGGTATAAATGGTAACACTCGTTGGTAGTAAATAAATGTTATAATAAATGAATGAATATATACAGTGTAGAATATTTATTGTTGGTGATTATTTAGTGTTTGAGTTATGTAGATAACTGAAGTAAGTATGTATATTTAAGATGTAACTATACAGCACGTTTTATATGTTTGTGCAGAAGCTTATTGTCTATCACTGTGTATTGTATGAATGAAGTAACTATGTAACTCACTAATTTTGACCGTGGTGGGAATGGTGTGTGTGGTGGTGCAGGTGGTGTGTTGACTGACGCGGCGTCTTTTCAGCAAGCACGCATGATGACGTCGACTTCCCACACTGGTACCTGTGGTGAGTGAATGAGTAGCGATGAGTAACTTGAGTGAAGACGAGTGAGGAAGATGAGTTGTGAGTCGTGTCTCACTCTTCGTTTGTTTGTTCCGTTTTTCTTCCTCGAGGTATTCGTGGTCCTTTTATCTTGTGATTTACTCGTTGTAGGATGAAGAATGCCGCTACTTGTAGGTGCGTGTAGAAGATTATACAGACGACTCGTAGAGTTGTTACTTGTAGTTGATTGTAGATGGTTGTAGTTCGTTGGTTCGTCGTAGAAATTGCAAGATTGTTTGTATCAGTACTTTGTTAAACTACTTGCAAGGCGTCCTGTGATCACTTCTAAATCAGCGTGATGATCGGGGAGACGGAGGGGGCTGGTTGGAGAGAATACTGTCAGGAGCTGGTTGTAAGTTGTTGGTTGTGAGAGGTATTTTTGTTTTCAATCTTGATATTCTGTAGGAATTCACTGTTGATTCGTAGACGAGGTTCGTATACGTTCGCTGCTACCAAATGTCATAAAAGACTTTGTAGTTACTTGTAGTGGAGTTTTATATATATTAGACTTGGGACGAGCGGTTATTATACTTGAGTAGCTTTGTAAGTAGATAATCTTCTTTCCCATTTGTCATGTAGTGACAGGAGAGGTAAAGAATAGTATGGGACTATTTTTATTTGTCTTGGAAATATTAACAAAGTCTCTCACACAGAGTGGAGTATAAAGTAGAGTCCCGCTAGCTATCTCTCTGTCTCGCTCTCTCTGTCTCTCTCTCAAGTTGCTAAGCCCTTCTCCCTGCGACCTGTCTGTTCTCTGGCTAGCTTCTTTCTGCCCTCTCTTTCCTAAATTCTGGTGAAACAGGAGACGTATCACGTGTGTTCCTTGTGAATGGAAAGTTCTAGAAGCCTGTGTGTGAGTATGTGTGTATGTGTGTGTATGGTCACTAGGCGCTGTTGTGTGCCTATAAAGCATTCCTTGAGTTAAGAGTGTGTAAGCATGTTTAGCATTGCTCGATTCTTGCAGACACAATACCTTCTCATCATCTGACTCCCTGCTTCTATCTGTCTCTCTATCTGTCTATCTATTATGATTTGTAATTATAATATGGAGTCCTAACACAGTGACTTAAGTACTTCCATCCTCACTTCCCTGTTCCTTATCACTGCTTTCAAAGAACCAGCGACCTTTCTTCCTTGCTGTACCTTTTCAAGTACTTCATCGTCCAAACTTCCATTCTTACTCATCACGTTACCCAAATACTTAAATGCACTCACATTTTCCATTTCCTCATCATCCAACCTCACTGCACATCCACTGACTTCATTTCGCACGAAGACCATAACTTTACTCTTCTCTACATTCACCTTTAGATTCCGTTTCTTACACAATCTTCCAAACTCATTCACCAAGCCTTGCAGTTCCCCTTCGTCTTCTCTTAACAATACAGTATCATCTGCAAACAACAGTACAGGGAGTTTCCAAACGCTGCCCTCTCTCATTAGGGCCGCTCCAGCATCAAAAAGGGTAATAAATCCCAATCTGGTAATTATCGCCCAATCGCTGTAGCTTAACAACAGTAATATGCAAGTTGCTGGAAACGACAGAGCCTTTAGAACAAAATAATGTCATCAAAGGCTCACAGCACTGATTCTGCAACAATCTTTCATAAGTTTTACCAATCTTTTTTACTTTTTCAGTGACGTCAGTGATATGTACGATAAAACAAAACCCGAAAATGTGGTCTGTCTAGATTTTCGGAATGCATTTGATAGAGTTCACGGTGTCAGTGGCAACATACTAAGACGGACTTTAAAAATGGCTTTCAGAACGTAAACAAAGACTTGAAAGGAGTCAGACTGGATTAATATGACAAGTGAATCGCCACAGGGGTCATTTGGGGGGTTATATATATATATATATATATATATATATATATATATATATATATATATATATATATATATATATATATGCAAAATTGACTATGATACTGATGAAGGTTTGCTTTGTAAAATACTGTACTGAAATTTGATGACGAAACAGAAACTGTTAACTGACCAGATCCACCTGAACAGAGACAGACAATTCAGTTAGCCTGATAAAGTGTTCTAATGAGGTTCAAATGTTGCAAAGGAATTCTAATGTTAACGAGCATGGGAACTAACAGTACAACACTTGCACCCACCAACCAGTCTCGAGGCTGGAAATTTTACTTTGCCCTGATACTTTGACTTTCGACAGATTACTCTCAAAATCAAATTCATTTCATACTTACTTAATCCTTAACTCTTCCAACTCTTGTTAAGATCAGATCATCATTGTCTGAACCAACTATTCTCAGTGACACTGAGCTCTGAACGTTCCCTGTGACCTTCATTGGTTGTTCGTGAAATCGAATCTCTATCTCCTTGAATTAACCTGAACACTTCCACAAAGTTAATCTACATCGGATAAGAACTGTTAATGCTGACCTTGACAATGGTGATCCTCAACTAATGCTCCACGTGTGACATACAACAAAGCAAAACTGCTTTAGTTAGTTTGTTCACACTTAGACACAATAGGTCAAACTTTGAATCTGCTCTGTGACCTTGACTTTTGAGTGACTATTCTCACAACTGACTCCCTTTGTTATACGTGTTACTTGTTGATATTCACAAGAAAATAAGCATTACGTTCTCAAACATTTTCGTTCATTCACATCTTCAAGGGAAAGTGGAGAGTTAGAAGATGGGAATACACGAGCACTCTTGGGAAATTCAAGCTTTTTATTTCCATGAACTGATACGGTATGCATAGTTACGGACCTTGTGCTTCTGTGGCGATTTATTTGCATTAATGCATGTAAAAATATTAAATTTGTAACATTTACCTGTATGTTCATTTACCTGTATGTTCATTATCTACCTATCTATCAACCTGTGTATAATTATCTTTCCACCCATCCTTGTTTTTCTGTCTGTTTGTCTGTCTATCTATCTATCTGTCTGTATATCTATCTATCTGTATATCTATCTGTCTGTCTGTCTATCTGTTGCCAGACATCTCATCCCAGAATTCGTTTAGGGTGACAGTGACCCCTCCACCCATCCATCATCACTTTTCCCACCGTCCTTCTCCGTGTCCTCTACTCTTTCTCGGTCTCCCTCTCTTCCGCCTGCCAACAACACCGCTACAGCACACACGAACACTCATGCTTTATCTCGTCACCTGAAGCGAAGGGTCAGTCTTTTTATACCAGCAAACCAACACTGAAATAGCCTTGGAACTGAAATGGGAACTAGCAGGGTGAGAGGGAGTGTTTTCGTGGAGAGAAGAGAAAGCGATTAGTAAAAGTGAGAGTGAGGGAGTCTGACATTGTTAAGTGAGGTTAAGAAAGTGAAAGTGAGTGAGAGTAGAGAGACTGAATGAATGAATGTGTGCTAGTCAGGGAAAAAGTGAGCGAGAGAGTAAGAAAAAATGAGCAGAGGCTACGAATCAGTGAAAGATTGAGTGGGGTTAAATGTGTGTGACTATTAAGGAGCAAGAGGGTATCTGAAAACATGTGAGTTTGATTATATGAATAAAACTGAGTGTCAGAGCAGTACTGTAAACTGGTAGTAAGTCAAGTGAGAGTATTCGAGAGTGTGAGTGAGTGAGTGAGTCGGTGAGTGAGTGATAAGTGAGAGTAAATGAGATTAACAGCATTATAGTAAGAGTGAAAGGGAGCAGAGTTAGTGTAAGAGTTAGTGTTACAAGGATCAGTTCAGAGGAAATGTGATTGAATAAGTGGTTTAGTGATAATGAAAGAGAGTATGAATATCTACAGCGAGAATGAGTAAGAGTATTTCAGAGAGAGTAAACCCAGATGAGTGTAAGAGCAGTACAGTAAGAGTGTGTTGGAATAAGAGTGGCTGACAATGAGTAAATGTCATTGAAAGTAACAGCGGTATAGTTAAGAGTGGAACAGAGTAATGGAGAATGAAAGAGTGAGTGAGAGTAAGTGTGTGGAAGTGACAGGGGTAAAAGATAGGGTGGAGGAGAGAAGAGAGGGAAACGGGAGGAAATAGAGGGAGGAAAGAAAAAGTGAGAGGAATGGAAGACGTGGAGACAGGGGGAAAAAAGGAGGAGGAGGAAGAAGTGATGAAATGGGGGTAGGAGGAGAAAAGCTTGGAAGGAGTGGAAGTAAGGAAGGAAGTAGTGAGGGAGGGGGGGAAGTGGGAAGGGATGAAATGGAAAAGGAAGAGAGAGAGAGAGAGAGAGAGAGAGAGAGAGAGGAAGGGAGACCGGATGTAAGATTATGGTTAGAAAGGGGCCTAATACCCCCTTACCCACCCACCCCCTCTTATTTAGTCGTCTCCAGGGTCACAACCTCGTCCTTCACCCTCCATTTCTCTCTCTCTCTCTCTCTCTCTCTCTCTCTCTCTCTCTCTCTCTCTCTCTCTTCCTACCTTCCGACCTATTTACCCGGCTAACTGCCTACCTACCTACCTACTTACCTACCTCAGAGCTTCTTCCTTTTCATCACATAGCCTTTTATCCAACTACCGTTCAAAGTTTCTGCTTCTTCAGCTTTTGCTCCTCTTTTCAGAAGTCTTTTCTCATTACACCCCAGCTAACACAATGACAGAAGGGCAACTGTGTGTGTGTGTGTGTGTGTGTGTGTGTGTGTGTGTGTGTGTGTGTGTGTGTGTGTGTGTGTGTGTGTGTGTGTGTGTGTGTGAACAAATAACTAAAAAAGTTAAAATCCAATTTTGTCAAAACTTTGTGGAAGGTTGGACGGCAAGGCTAAGGCTAAGGGAATCGATTTTAAGAACATTGAGTCAACGGTGAAGGTCGCAGGATAAGGTAACAGTTCAAGGCCACGTGGCACGGTCAGCATAAACGTTTTGATCCAAAGAAGATCGAATTTGGTAGAAGGTTTGAAGGTAAGGCAAGGCGCATGGATTCGATTTTATGAACACTCAGTCAGCAGTCAAAGTCACAGGGCAGATTAGTGTCCCATGGCAAGGTCAGCTTAAACAGTGCTGATTCGATTTAAATTAAACTTGGTGGACGGGTAGAGGGTAAAGCAAAGACGAAGTGATTCAGCTTCGAGAGCAATTATCAAATATCAAGTCTGTAGGGCACGTCAAAGGTTTGGCCCTTTAACTCAAACAGCTCTGATTTCATTAGGACCAAACTTAATGGAAATGTTGAAGGTCAAGCACGGTTAATGACATTCATTTTTTAGAACAATGGGTAAAAGGTCATTGCCATAGGGCATGGGGAACTCACAGTAACCCATTTCTGAACCAAACTTGCAAGAAGAGCTAAACGTCAGGAAAGGATAAAGTAATTCGGTTTTTAGGACAATCAGTCGAACGTCATGGTCACAAAACAAAGTCAAATGTTCGGCTCTTAGACCAGCCATAAGGTGTGGGTGTTGCACTCTGTAAGTACTCCTTGTTCGGTTTGTTTTTAGCTGTCTGTCACTCTTTGTTCCTTTTCTTCGGGCGTCTTGCAAATTTCATTTTTACCTCTCACTTATTATGTCTCTCATTGATCTTATCTATTCATTTTCCCCAACTCTCTTCTGCTTCTCGCCCTCTTTCTTCCTCACTCACTTAGTCCTTAGCTGTCTTTCATTTATTGTTTCTTCTCTTCAGCCCTCTTGTTGTGCTCCTCTTTTCTTCTTCCTCACTCATTTTGCCCTAGCTATCATCTATTTTAATTTTTCATCAGTCTCTTCCACCTCTTCCTGTTTCTCTCACTTGACATTGTTCCCATGTTCCTCTTACTCTTTACCTCCCTTTCTCAGCTCTCTCCAACTCTCATTTTTCTTCCTCCTCTCTCATCTTATCGTCATCAGTCTTCCGCTCTTTCACAGTGTCTGTCCTTGTCCACCTGTCTTCTCCTCTTGACCGCTCTCCGCCATTTTCCTCTCGCTCAACAAGTCTCCCTCTCGCTCTACCTATATTCAATTTGACTTACTCTCGCTCTATGTCTTCCTCTATTAGACTTTCTCTCACTTTGTCCTCCTATCTCTCTATCCGTCTTCCTCTATCTGACTTCCTCTTGCTCTAATTGTCTTCTCGCTCTTCCTGTCCTCCATTCATTCTAGCTGACTTCTTCTCGCACCACTAAATCCATCACACAAGCAATCCATTCTGTTCCTGTTGTAGTGTCAACACTCACACCACAACACACCACCTCACCTCATGCACTTATCTCACAACACACGCCTTTCAACATAATTTCAACAAAAGATCTCTGGAAACGTCCGCCTGAAGTAGCTGAATCTCGGTCGTCTGTCATATTCATGCTTTCGTTGGCCAACAACAACAGCTACTACTACTACTACTACTACAACTAGTAGTAGTAGTAGTAGTAGTGGTAGTACCAGTGGTGGTGGTGGTGGTGGTACTACTACCACTACTACTACTACTACTACTACTACTACTACTACTACTACTATTACTACTACTACTACTATTACTACCATTACCACCACCACCACTACTACTACTACTACCACCACCACTACTACTACTACTACTACCACCACCACTACTACTACTACTACTACTACTACTACTACCACCATCACCACCACCACTACTACTACTACTACTACTACCGCTGATGATGATGATGATGATGATGATGATGATGATACTGTCATTTAATCCTTTACTGTCTCACCAGGAGATTAGAAGCCATTGCTCTGGATGGAGGGAAGCAGATGCATCTCCTGCCTGGCAACAGAATCTCATCATCCTTCCTGTGAAGAGGAACCTGGTCCATCCTGGCAGGGCAACGTCTCCAGCGTGGAGGGGGAGCTGCTCCCCACGCCGTTTTTTAACAACAGGAGCCTGACTCTCCGGTGGTCATTTCCCTGTTCTCACATTAGCCGGAGACACTGAGTCCCTGGCCCCAAACACGAAATATTTCCCGCTTTTGCTCTATATACTTCACAAGTACAAGACCAAAGGTGGATCTGTTCAGTTTGACTCTTGAAGAGAGTGGAATTACACAAAATTCACTACCATACAGCTACAAATGCCAGAGGACACCACAACACATGGGTATGTGACAAGGGAAACACCCTCAAAGCACTCCTGCTGCATCAAATGCAATTACCCCCACCCCCTCCAACCCTCCTACTCACGCTACTACTGCCATCCACAACTTAACCCCTGCACACAAACACCACACCTACAACACAAACCCACAATACACGTGCACCGCCTTGAGCATTTAACATGAACATACTACAACTCCACTGTCGATGGCCTACACTCCAAAATTCCACAAACTGCAGAAAATTAAGAAAACAGAAAACTGGAAAAACCTTTGTAGCAACACTCATCTACTCCACAGACCCGCCTCGGCTTTACATAACAGAATTACGAAATTACAATCACGCACCTCCAAGGTTCATGCCACCATCATGGTCAACACCTAGCATATCTCTTCTAACAAGGATCAAACTCACATACTCGTATCACAAGCCACCTTACCCTAGAAAGTTCTGAGCCAGAAAAACAAGCTTCTTTGCATAGGCAGTAGTCCTTTCCATTCGACCACAACACAACCCGCTTCACTCCAAAACAGGCACGTAACATTATCATGAAAACAATGAACACTACAAGCATAGGGCTGGATGGCATCAGCAACCTGCACCTGAAACACTAGAGACCACACGGAATCCAGGCCCAACAACTATTCATACGCACACTGGAGCACTCCCATCATCTGGAAAAATGGAACTATTGTCACAACACTTAATCTACGCAAGGATCCAACACACCTTTCTTCGTACAATCCTATAACACTAATCAGGAGAGATAACTGAGCACCTAATTCGCAACAAAGTCACAGCTCAAGTCCCGAATGCTAATTCTTAACAAAGTCACACATGTCCTCCTTGCTCCCCTACAACACGGCTTTATAACATTACAATTAACAAACATCTTACTAACCAACCTCACACAACATGCATATGATGGCATCAGTTCCAAGCAATTTGCAAACATACATTTCTTACAACAATAGACATTAGTGAAGCATTTGATGCCAACCCTGGACACAAATTAAACACTCAAAATCTACAACACAAACTTGGAGAACAGCCCAAACACTGGCTTGCCAACTACTTATCTTTTTTTTTTTTATGCGAGGAAGAAGGAACCAAAGGCCATGAGCCCGCAGTAACAGTTCCCTCCAAGAGAAAAACAAAATACAATAGAGAGCCAAATTCAAGATCCGATCATTTTGAGATGCCTGGACACACTGCGTTTGAAAGACTGGAGATCATAGGCAGCAGGAAATACAGACAGAGGGAGACAGTTCCAGAGCTGACCTGTTGCATGAATGAAAGACTGGGAGTAACGGTTAACTCTTGCATTAGAGAGTTGGACAGAAAAGGGATGAGAGTTTGCTGCCAGACGGGTGCTACGCGCCCGTCGTAGAGGTGGAGGAATGCAAGCAGACAGTTCAGAGGAGCAGTGACCATTAAAGTAGCGATAGAAAAGAGATAAAGATGCAACAGTGCGGCGAAGAGACAGAGGTTGAAGGGAGTCAGTAAGAGGAGGAGAGTTAATGAGACGAAAAGCCTTTGACTCCACCCTATTGAGAAGAGCTGTATGTGGGGAGCCTCCCCCACACATGAGAGTTGTACTCCACACAGGGGCGGATAAAACCCCTGTAGAGAGTCAACAATTGTGCAGGGGTAAAGAAAGAGCGGAGTCGGCTTAGCACACCCAATCTCTTGGAAGCAGATTTTACAAGAGATGTAATATGATCTTTCCAAGATAAGTCCCGAGTAAATGAAACCCCAAGCATGTTCAAGGATGATGCAGGATTAATCTGAATATTATTAAACATTAGTGGGTATACCTGTGGAAGATTTTGTCGGGTTGATAGGTGTAAGAACTGAGTCTTAGAAGCATTAAAGACAACCATATTATTTTTACCCCAGTCAGAGATATGAGCCAAGTCAGACATTAGGTGTGCCACACCCTCATCCCTTGTTTGTTGAAGTAACTGTTGAGATGGGCGTTGCGGGAACCGAATGGAAAGGTGAAGGGTGGAGTCATCAGCGTATGAGTGGATAGGGTTAGATGTACAGCTTAGAAGATCATTGATGAATAAAAGGAAGAGAGTTGGTGATAGGACAGAGCCCTGAGGAACACCACTGTTGATAGATCTAGGAGAAGAACGATGGCCGTCTACGACAGCAGCTATAGAACGACCAGAAAGGAAGCTAGCGATGAAGGTACAGACAGAAGGATAGAAACCGTAGGAGGGCAGTTTGGAAATTAAAGATTTATGCCAGACTCGATCGAAAGCCTTTGAGATGTCAAGTGCAATGGCAAAGCTTTCGCCAAAGTCCTGAAAGGAGGATGACCAGGAGTCTGAAAGGTAGGTGAGAAGATCGCCAGTGGAGCGTCCCTGACGGAACCCATACTGACGATCGGAAAGAAGATTGTGATAGGAAAGATGCCTTAAAAATTTTTTATTAAGAATTGACTCGAAAACTTTTGAAATACAGGACGTTAAAGCAATTGGACGATAGTTGGAGGGTTGGGAGTGGTCACCCTTCTTTGGGACTGGCTGAATGAGAGCAAACTTCCAGCAAGAAGGAAAGGTACAAGTTGACAGACAAAGGCGAAATAGTTTGCCTAGGTAGGGTGTAAGCACAGAAGCACAGTTTTTGAGAACAACAGGAGGGACCCCATCAGGCCCATATGCCTTGTTAGTACTGAGGCCAGTAATGGCAGAAAATACATCAACTGAAGAAATTTTAATGTCAGCCATGAGGAAGTCAGAGGGGGGAAGTGATGGAGGAACAGCACCGGAATCGTCTAAGGTGGAATTGGAGGAGAAAGTCTGTGCGAAGAGATCTGCTTTATCAGTAGAAGAAATAGCTACAGAACCATCAGAGTAGAAAAGAGGAGGGAAGGATGATGAGGTAAAGTTGTTAGAAAGATTTTTGGCAAGGTGCCAGAAGGAGCGGGAAGAATTCGAGTTGGAGAGTTGAGAGCATTTAGTATGGATGAAATTATTTTTAGTAGAGCGAAGAACAGACTTAGCACGATTCCGGGCAGAAACGTAAAGATTGTGTGATTCAGGGGTGAGTTGGCTCCGGTACCTTTTGTAGGCCTTCTCCTTGTTGCGGACAGCATTAGAACAAGCGTGATTAAACCAAGGCTTTCTTGCGTTAGTCAAAGGATATGAGAAAGGAATGTATGCTTCCATGCCCGAGAGAATAACCTCCGTAATGCGCAAGGCACACTCAGATGGCTCACGGCCATGGAAGCAATAATCATTCCAGGGAAAATCAAAGAAGTACTGCCTGAGGGCCTCCCAGTCCGCAGCTCCAAAATGCCAGAGACGACGTTTCCCTGGAGGGTCCGCAGGCCGTACTGGAGCGATAGGACAGGTTAAGGTAATAAGGTTGTGATCGGAGGAGCCCAACGGAGAGAAAAGATTAACAGAGTAAGCAGAAGGATTAGTTGTGAGGAAGAGGTCAAGTATGTTGGAGCTCTCTCCAAGGCGGTCAGGGATACGGGTAGGGTGCTGTACAAGCTGCTCTAGGTCATTAAGGATAGAAAAGATGTAGGCTTGTTCACCAGGTGGATCCGTGAAAGGAGAGGAGAGCCAAAGGTGGTGAACATTGAAATCTCCAAGAATGGAGATTTCAGAGAAAGGAGAAATGGACAGAATGTGTTCCATCGTAGAAGTAAGATAGTCGAAGAATTTTTGATAGTCAGTAGAATTAGGGATAAGTTAACAGCACAGATATATTTAGTCAGAGAATGACAGGAAAGCCGAAGCCAGAGAGTGGAGAATTCAGAAGAATCAAGTTCAGGAACACGAGAGCAAGATAAGTCGTTGCGTATGTATACACAACAGCCACCTTTGGCTTTGAAATGAGTATAGAGAAAGTAGGAGGATACAGAAAAGGGTGTGCTGTCAGTTGCCTCAGACAGCTGAGTCTCCGTTAGAAAAAGAAGGTGAGGTTTAGAGGAGGAGAGGTGGTGCTCAACAGAGCGAAAGTTAGATGAAAGGCCGCGAATGTTGCAGAAATGAAGAAGAAGAGAGTCAGACAGTGGTTCCAGGCACCTCGAGTCGTCACCGGGAGAGGGGCAGATGGCGGGGGCATTTATGGTCCCCCCCCCTGGGGACTCCGAGGCTAGGTGAATTGACGCCATTTTGGTAAATTTTGAATAGGAAGTGTAGTGTGTACTGTGCATGTAGTTTGGTGAAGACAGATAGAGAAATTTGTACTGGAGAGCATGCTGGCCTACTCTCTGTGTAACTGAGACACTGAAAAAGTTCAGCAAAGGGGGATGGTCAGGAACTAGTCCTGAGGGCTGATGAAACGGGAGCTCCAGCACTCCCTGTCATCAGCTTTCCATCCACCTCGGGAGTACTGCCCTGCTCGACTGGTGCTACAGTCTACTCCACGACAGACAAGCACAAGTTACGCTTCAGGGCAAATCGTCATCAATACGAAACTCTCATAACAGAGTTCCACAAGGCTATATTCTTTCATCCACACTTTTCAACCTGTTAATGCATGACACTCCTACACCCCAAGCACTCACATACACTGCCTTATTTGCAGACAATATTACAATAACATCCTCATATCTCAATGTAGACACAGCCTGCACACGGCAACAAGATTATCTAAGAACACTTCAGACGTGGGCTGAGGACAACGCACTGACGATCACTCCAGCCAAATCCATGACCACACTCCTCACCAGCTATCACTAGCAGTAAGCACGAATACAGGTACTCTCCTGACACCATACTTAACAATGTAACCTGTGCCAGCCACTCCCTCTGGTAAGATCCCCCACACTCAACACACTGTGGGCATTTACAGGGAAAAGAATTCGGCCAACAAAAACAGACCATCCCCCTACTCTTCATTCTATACATTAGATTAGAGATGTCATATGACTCCCTGTTCTGGGCTCCCATCCTATCTAACACTCACTACAACACTCTCAGACTATACAGAACAACACACAGTGTATCACCACTGGCGGCACTAAAACCACTCCCACAGCTCACACTTTGAAAGTAAAATCCTCACTGTCAGAGGATATATTGGTATGACAGGCAAACAGTTCCATGCGGCAGCTATGCTAACTCACAACACCCCTGCCATTACAAGACAGAGCCACACAGTACAGCTAAACACATAATGCAATCACCACACAAACATTGGCAGAATCGTTGGCAACATCCATCCTCCAGACATTCCTACACTAGCAATGAAGAAACACCTACATATCCACTTTACTCACAGGGCAGTACAGCACCTGGATCGTAACACTATTCTTCTACAAGCTCCTCCTCTTGCCATTCACTCATCAGAGATATCCTTAAAATAGTGATGATCGAGTTCAACTAACTAGGCTTACATCAGGACATCACCCACCCCTGCTCAGGTACTAGCTTAGATTCAGGCTGGATGGAATTGCAGATGACACATGCCCCGCTTTTAGAATATGATCACGCAACATCACACACCTACTGGAACACTGCACAGCACATGTCACTCAAAGAAGCAGAGACAACATCAACAACAAAAGGAACCTATGGGACGACCCCATAGGGGCAGTTGCTTACCTACGGTCAAGGGGTCTGCTCAGTCGGGCTGACCGGGGTTAAACAACAACAAACAACAATAGTACTAATTTTACTCTCCATCTTTCCACTCTCACCATCAATACTTCCCTTCAGGTCCTTCACCCGTGCCATCCACACTTCCACTCTCACCGCCCACTCTACCCTCTCTTCTTATATGCCCGCTGTCATCCAGTGTCTTTGTCAACACTTCTACTTCTGCTGCCACATATTTACTACCTACATGTCCCCCTAATCTCTCCCCCCTATACACCTAGGTACCCCTCCTCCCCCTACTCTCCTAACCCCTCAATCCCGTCTCACCCATCAGAACCAATGTACGGTACATGGGCCCCTATACCACACCACAACACACAAAACACCACTTCACCTAACTCTACACTATACCACACCACACTAAACCACACCACGCTACACCACACCACACATTCCACTCCATTCCACACCACATCACACTGTCCACACCACACCACACACACACCATCTCCTGCACCATATACACACACCACACCACACATGTACCATCTTCTGCACCATATACACACACCACACCACACACACACACAGCATCTCCTGCACCATATACACACACCACACCACACCATCCACACACCACACCTCCTACAGTGTGCCCTTGCCTACATTATCTAAGGGTGTCGTCATCAGGTAGGAGGCGGGAACGTGTCACATGCATTATTTTTATCACGGCGATGTGCTCACCACACGCTCTTTGGGGATCTGTACTCTTTAACACGTAAACCTCGACGGACAACTTACCTATTTTACTCTGGGAACTCAACGCAATGATCTTTTTTCACCTTAAACGTGGCCCAGATTTTTGCCTTTCTCCAGCCAATTTCATATAGCTCAATGGTTGAAAGAAATATCACTACGGCCCTGCATTCGTTTTACAGCAATTCCTCATGACTAGCATTATTTTGTAGTGTCAATTTCAGCATTCAGTATGAGGGATGGTAATCTTAAGCCAAATTAGAGTAATAGGAGTATAACTGGTGAAGTCCGAGCTTTAAGAGACTATTCCGAATTAGTCCCCAAACCTCGTGGGGACGATTTACCTGCATATATTTTACTCTGGATAGCGCCAGACGATATTATTTGCGACTGGAAAACCTTCTGGAACCTGAGGGTTAGGCAACAAATAGCTTTACATATGCAATTTATTCTTTCTACTTACAGATAATTTAATTCAACTTTGGAAATACTCCCCCCCACTGTTAGGGTTACTGAAAATTGTACGCAACCTCTCTAGCACCAAAAGTCGCTCCTTAGCCGCGTAAAATCTACCGGAAGTAATCTCAGTGAAAAAACAGAGCATCATAATGAATGGATTTACAATAACTGACCTCACCAACTTTCCTTCTTCTACTGATTCTCTTCAGTCTCTCATTGTTTTAGATACAGATTCGTCACGTTTCTTCTAAATCAAGATCTAAAGAATATTTTTATCTTTGAAAACTTGTTCTGGACTTTTTGCCTGCTTGCTTTCCCCATCACAACGGACACACGGCACCAGTCAGTTCAGTTACTCTCATTCCTTTTCAACCCAACTGTTTAATGCAAGAGTTAACTGGCATTTTTAGTTCTCACATCAGGTCAGTCAATAACATTCCTCGATCTACATTTTCCTCTGCCTGCGACAACCAGTCTTAAAAGCAATTTCTCCGGACATCTCGACATGAAAGGATCTTGGTTTTGGCATCTTTTGTTTTTACTATCTCTGGAAGCAACAACTTGTGGTGACTCTGGGTTGTGGTTCCTTCTTTGTACTGTACATAAAAAGAATAAAAGAAAGAAGGAAAAAGAACCTGAAACACTCATCAGTACAACACCTGCGACAATCAGTTGGTTTGGAGGCCGAGTATTTGACTCTGCATGCTTTGCTCTGTGACCTTGCCTCTCGACCGATTACCTTCAAATCATATTATTTCATTCTTTCCTGAACCTCAGCTCATCCATCAACTTTGGTATAAATCGAATCAAAACTTACAAATTGGCTCTGCCGTATGGTCTTGACCTTTGAACTTCCCCCACGACCTAGACGTTTGGCTAATTGTTATCAAAATCGAATCTATCTCTCCTTTTAATATGAACCATTACAAAAAGTTTGGTGTAAATCAGATAAAAACTGTTTCAATTGGCCTTACCATTTCGTCTTGACCTTTCACTTATTGTTCTTAAAAAAAAAAAATATCAACCCCTTGGCTGATCCTCAACACTTCCACCAAACTTGGTTCAAATCAGATCAGAATTGTTTTACTCATTATGTTCGCACACAGATACAGGGTTGAAATCTGACTTGCCCTGTGACCTTGACCTTTGCCTGATTGTTCTCAAAATCGAATCCTCTCGTTCTTTTCGTACTCCCAACCCTTCCACCAAGTTTGGACTAAATCAGGTAAGAACTTTAAGCTGAGCATGCTATGGTCAGACTCAAATATGAAGTCCGTTTGGGTGGGGCCTGAGAGGGGATTTCCCTCTCTACAGCTCTGCCGCATCAACCCCAGTACCTATCTCTCTCTCTGTCATATGTCAGCTATTTACCAATTGAAATTATATATTAAATATTCTGTACTTATTAAATATATCAAATAAGGCTATATAGTGCTATGAATGTGTCGCTTTTTAGGATAATAGCAATGATTTGTATAAATTCCACACCACGTGACAACGTCGCTTTCCGACGTTGCCAGAGGTCAAGGACACCCACCTCAGACTACAGGTGACCGATCACTTCCTGCCTGATCCCCACCACGATGGCAGCTACTCCGACTCGCTCTCGTGTGCTCCACAGTCGGGAGAAAGAACTTATTTACAATGTGAACAAGTATTTTCTAGAAGAAAGATCAGAGAGAGGCCTTATGCCTACTGAGGAAACCTCTATAAAAAAAAAAAAACGTGTCAAGACTTTTACCTCACTGGTGGTGTGGAAAAAAGGTCGAAACAATATAGAAGAAAACACAACTTATAAATATATAAAAACTTTCTCAATCAACTGAGAGTGAGAGAGAGAGAGAGAGAGAGAGAGAGAGGAGGTTTGGCAGAGCTGTAGAGAGGGAAATCCCCACGCGGGCCCCACCCAAACGGACTTCATATTTGAGTCTGACCATAGGTCACTCTTTGATATATACCTGTGATCTTAGCCGCCTTTGCCCTGTTATTCTACAAGCATAAGTCCATCCCTTGACTGACCCACAATCATTCTTTAAAAAAATTGTCAAAATCCGATCAAAACTGAGTTATTTTCTCACACACACACACACACACACACACACACACACACACACACACACACACACACACACAAAATTCTGTGAATTTTATGAAATAGAAGTCCAGAAGTAAATCCCACAGCACAAAGAAGCAGATAAGAAAATACAGAAATGATTCAATACAGAATGTAAAAAATCAAAAGAAAGAAGAGATTTGTTGTGGAATAGATGATACAGAAGACACAATAGTGAAAGGGCGTATAATAATTACAAACAGGCAAGAAACGATTATACAAGAATAAGGAGGGAAGCCCAAAAACAGTTTGAGGAGGATATAATAAATAAAAGTAGTGATCAACCAAAGCTGTTTTACAGCTACATCAGAAGCAAAACCAAAGTAAAAGATATAATACAATCCATTATGGACGAGGAAATCACTTATACACAAAAGAAAGATATTTGTGAAGCACTAAATAAGAATTTCCAATTAGCTTTTACAGAAGAAAAAAATTTTGAGAGGGACTATGTGGAACATGCATGTCCACACATACTACCAGATATACAAATAGCAGAAAAAGTAATACAGGAGGAGTTAAGTAAATTAGACAGAGGAAAAGCAAGTGGTCCTGATGAAATTTCATGTTGGGAACTACGAGAATGTGCAAAGGAGTTAAGTAAACCATTATTTTTAATTTTCAAGAAATCCTTGAGTCAAGGTAAACTACCTGATATTTGGAAAAAAGCAAATATTGTCCCCTTATTCAAGAAAGGAAATAGACAAAATCCACTCAACTACCGACCACTATCACTGACCAGTGTTGTAAGAAAGGTATTAGAAAAGCTTATAAGAAAAGCTTGGGTAAATCATCTAGAAGAACACGGTATGATAACAGAAAGACAGTTTGGTTTCAGAAAAGGAAAATCATGTGTAACTAATCTGTTGAGCTACTATGACAGAGTAACAAACACAATACAGGAAAGAGAAGGATGGGTGGACAGTATCTATTTAGATTTCAAGAAAGCTTTTGACACAGTACCACACCAAAGACTTTTATGGAAACTGTACCATCAAGGAGGAATTCGAGGCAAATTGCTTTGTTGGATGCAAGATTTTCTCATAAAAAGAGAAATGAGAACAGTACTAAGAATAAACTACTCATCATGGAAAGAAGTGACTAGTGGAGTACCACAGGGTTCAGTGCTGGCACCAATCATGTTTTCAGTGTATATAAATGATATAAACAGTAACACTGGAAATGAGAGCTATCTGAATATGTTTGCAGATGATGCAAAAATACAAAGGAGAATTACTAACATAGACTCTTGTAAAGAGCTACAAGAAGAATTAAATAAACTTCATGAATGGAGTAATACATGGCAAATGGAATTCAATGTGGACAAGTGTCATATAATCAAGTTTGGTAAAAGTGGAAAAAGACCTGATTGGGATTATAAGTTAGGAAATAAAACCCTATACACATCAGAAAGAGAGAAGGACCTAGGTGTGATTATCAATAACAGACTATCTCCGGCTGACCACATCAGCAAGAAGGTACGGAACATGTATACACTTCTTGCAAATATGAGAATAGCATTCACATACATAAATGAAGACATGCTAAGAAGGATAATAACATCATTCATTAGACCAACCCTGGAATATGCATCAGTAGTCTGGAGTCCTCATCTCAAAAAACAAATAGACAAGATTGAAAAAGTTCAAAGGGCCGCTACAAAATGGATACCAAGCTTAAGGGACCTAAGCTACGAAGAAAGACTAAATAAACTGAATCTACCAACACTACAGGAGAGAAGGAAAAGAGGGGACATGATAATGCTATATAAGTGCATATCAGGGAAGGAGAAAATAGACATAAATGATTACTTAACATATGGAGAAGCATCAGCAAGAGGACACTGCAAAAAACTGCATAAGAAGAGAGGTGATAAAGACGTAAGGAAATTCAGTTTCCCAAACAGAGCAATTGATCAATGGAATGCACTACCGAATGAAATAGTGTGTGCCAAAACAATTCACAAATTTAACGAGTACGATAAATATGGTTTAAGACACGGGACAGTACGAGCTTGACTCATTCCTGTAAAGATACAATTAGGTATGTACAATTAGGTAAGTACGCACGCACGCACGCACGCACCGTATATAGATAGATAGATAGATGGGTGGATGAATAGATAGATAGGTATTGATATACAAACATAGATATATTGCATATCATCACCATCATCATCAGCCGTTGAGGTCCACTGCAGGACTGGCTTATCCTTACCAAAGCAGGGACGATACAGCCAGTGTATCTCTACCGAGTGGCTTAGGCTGTCTGGTAGAGACTGTATGTAAGGTGAGAAGTGCTTGTGGGTGTAACTGTAATGTTGGAGTGGCTTTAGATGTATGTGTAGGCTAGTCTGTGAACCAAGTGTAATCGGCCCGCCTTAAGCCGACTGAGTGCAAGCATACTAGTATGCGACACTGGTTCAACCACAGCACCCCTTATGTCCGCCAAAGCGGTCAGTGGCTCGGTGAACGCATCCCAAAGTTTTTACAATTCTGGCGGGAGGCAAACTCCAGTCCACCAGCGTGCGAGACGCACAAACTACCACTGTACCACAGAGGCTCCACATTGTATGTACACACACACACACACACACACACACACACACACACACTTATATATACTGTATATATATATATATATATATATATATATATATATATATATATATATATATATATATATATATATATATATATACTGGGTGTAACACAACATACAACAAAAACTTAACCCAATGGTCTATGATGTAAGTTTGAGTATATTTTGTTCTATAAACATATACTATCTACGATCTCAGTTCAGTACCCAGCATTCGGCTGTTTAAGTTTAAAAGCTTCGTGGCTTGAATGTGTCATCGGGTGGGAGCTTCGCAGGGTGACGGGAGACGAGTATTATTAGCTAATACTGTACTGTACATGAAAATCCCATATCCTATCAGTACAAACGAGTTTTAAGAAGAATCTTTACACAGTCTATTGATTCTTCTACATCAAGTCATGATTTCCTGCAATTCTTTTGCATAAATCGACTGTAATTAAAGATTTCATTAAAATTTTATGGATTGCAAGTAAGTAGGGAGGGAGGAGAGGCTCGTGTGTTGTTGCCAGTTATGTAATGTTTGGTAGGAGTGGCTGGTGTGTTGTTGCCAGTTATGTAATGTTTGGTTTGTAGGATATTGCTACCAGCATTATCATAAAATACACAGCTATTCAATAAAAAAACATATTTGTAATGGGTGACTAGCGTCACTTTAAGTCTATCTACTGTATCTATATACCTAGGCTGCTTCCCCCAAGGAAAGGGAGGTAGCCGAGACAGGACGACACACTCCCTTTACTCATCCATTCAAACACATTCATTCGCATCTTAGCCCCAAAGGGGAGAAGGGATAGATCCTCACCGCACCTCACCGCACACGGGTCAACTGCGCAGTGCAATCAGTGACATCCGCAGCAGGGCCCGACAGCAGAGCTGGTTTACCCCTGCCACATCATAATAGACCCATCCCCTTACCCGTACATGACTTGAATAGCTGATCGGACCAAATGCGGGAGAATATCCCCTCAGGGCTGCGTCATCATTTATTCATTCACAATTTCTCTCCATTTATTTCTGTCACGCACAGCCACTCTTCCTTGGTCAACAGACATCCCTCTCACATCCAGCGCTCTCTTCACACTGTCCATCCATCCTATTCGTGGTCTCCCTCTCAGCCTTACACCTCTCACATCAGATCTAGTTATCTTTTTCACCAATCGCTCATTATCCATTCTCTCCATATGCCCAAACCATAGCAACACCCTCCGCTCAACTCGATCAGCCATCACCCGAAACACTCCAGTTCTCCTTCGCACTTCATCATTTCGCACTCGATCCATATGCGTCACTCCACACATACTCCTCAGACACCTCATCTCCATTACATTCAAACTTTTCCTCTCTGCTACACCCATATTCCATGTTTCAGCCCCATATAACGCAGTCGGTACCACAACACCCTCATACAGCCTTCTCTTTACATTCATTCTAAGCGAACGACATCTAAACACCTTTTTCATTCCTCCCAGCACCTTTCCTACTTCATTCATTATAAACTTCACGTCTGCATCTATTCTTCCATTCACAGCAACATGTGACCCTAAATATTTAAAACACTGCCTTCTCAAGCAACTCACCATTCAAAACTATATTCATCCCCCTACCATCTACCAACCTCGTACACTTCATCACTTTACTCTTATTCTCATTTACTTTCAATTTCCTCCTTTCACACACCCTTCCAAACTCCTCTACCAACTGTCTCAATCTCTCCTCTGAATCAGCCACCAATGCAGTATCATCTGCAAACAGCAGCTGCTTCAGATTCCACTCTCCATCATCAACATTCACCAGACTCAGACCTGCACCTAAAACTCTTGCATTCACCTCCCTTACAACGCCATCCATATAAATATTAAACAACCAAGGCGACATCACACATCCCTGTTGCAGCCCCACTCTAACAGGAAACCAATCACTCACAGCATTTCCCACTCTTACACACGCTCTACTATTTACATAATCACTTTTCACTCCTCTTAGTAACCTACCATCAATTCCATACATTCTTAAAACAGTCCACAAAGCCTCCCTATCAATACTATCATACGCTTTCTCTAAATCCATGAATGCCCAAAACACATCCTTGCCTTTCGCTAAATACTTTTCACACACTTGTCTCACAGCAAACACCTGATCCACGCATCCTCTCCCTCTCCTAAAGCCACACTGCTCATCACCAATCACTCTCTCTGTACCCTCTCTAACTCTTATAATTAACACTCTTCCATACACCTTACCTACAACACTCAAGAGACTTATACCCCTGAAGCTAGTACATTCATACTTATCACCCTTGCCTTTATACAACGGGACCACACAAGCACTTGGCCAGTCAATTGGCACCATGCCTTTCACAAAGCACATATTCAACAATCTTACTAACCAGTCAACAATAGTCACTCCACCACCCTTCAGGCATTCCACAGCACACCAATCCATACCTGCAGCTTTCCCTGTTTTCATCTCCTTTACTGCCTTTACTTTAAGTCAGGAGTAATAATATTATTTATTACAATTTTTCTGCTGCAAGTACACGCGGCACCATTTCTTTCATATGATGGTGACGGGAGAATACTGACACAGGGTTGCCAACTTAACGACTTTGCAGCTAGACCTATTTTTTTGCTTCAACCTAGTGGTACTATTTAACATCTGGCAACATGATATCTAGCTACATTCTGGATATTTTTGTCATTTCTAGGTGATAGTCTAGAGATTTAATCGTATTTTCTAGCGATATTTTGCAATACCTCCTGTCTAGCGACATTCTAGCAAGTTTTCAGGCCTAAACTAGCGAGATTAATTATAAGGACTTGGCAACCCTGCATTCACGGTGTCATTTGACCGGGAAAATTTACAGACGGGGCACACCACACACTTCAAATACTGTTCTCCGCGTTCAGTTGTTCACTGGCTTCACCTTCACGTGTTCATGAAACAGCATGCCACGTACGTACAGTAATGAAGAATATGCAGGTATTGTCTATTTTTACCGATTCTGTGCTGTAGTCAGGGAACACATGTGAAGATACCCAACGGTGCCATGTTTACTTTACTTCCTGACTTAAAGTGACGCTAATCTTGCTTTACAATAACGTTTTTCATTGAATGAGCTGTAGGTGTTATGATAATGCTGGTCGTAATAGCCTACAAACCAAACATTACATAACTGGCAACAACACACCAGCCTCTCCTCCCTCCCTACTTCCTTGCAAGCCATAAAATTTGAATTTAATCTTTAATTATAGTCGATTTGTGCAAAAGAATTGCAAGAATCATGACTTAATGTTAACGAATCAATAGACTACGTAAAGATTCTTCTTAAAACTCGTTTGTACTGATAGGATATGGGATTTTCATGTACAGTACAGTATAAGCTGATAATACTCGTCTCCCGTCACCCTGCGAAGCTCCCACCCTATGACACATTCAAGCCACGAAGCTTTTTACACTTAAACAGCCGAATGCTGCGTACTGAACTGAGGTCGCAGAGAGTATATGTTTATAGAACAAAATATACTCAAAATTACATCATAGACCATTGGTGTAAGTTTTTGTCGTATGTCGCGTTACACCCAGTATATATATATATATATATATATATATATATATATATATATATATATATATATATATATACACACACACACACACACACTCACGAGTATATAATATAATCCCAGTCATGACGTACGGTTGTGAGACCTGGACTCTGACAAAATCGATGGAAAATCAACTAATCAGCTCTCAAAGAGCAACTGAAAGATTAGTGTTGATATATCTTCAAGAGACTGGTAAAGATCAACTTGGATGTGAGAACAGACTAGTGTCAAGCACATTATAGAAGTTATAAAAGAACAGAAATGGAGGTGGTCAGGTCATGTAGCAAGAATAAGGGGTAACCTATGGAGCAAGAAGTTGACTGACTGGACTCCAAGAGATTGTAAGCGTAGCAGAAAAAGGCCAGGCAGGAGGTGGGGAGATGAGATAGAGAAGTTTACAGGCAAAACGTGACAGAGATTGGCTCAGTCAAGGAATTCGTGGAAAAGGCTGGGGGAGGCCTTTGTTCAGCAGTGCATTTGCAATGGCTGAGGTACAGCTCTGCGCTCAAGGTGATTTTAGGTCAAGTTAGAACTAAAATGGGATAGTTGTGTACTGTTATCTACCTTGATTAAGTACTAGTTATTTAGATTTTGTTTATTCAGCTTAGGAGAAATATTTTACTGCTTCCCATTTATCACCATCATCATCATCATCATCGTCAAAATCTTCATATCAACATCAATCATCATCAAAATCATTATCATAATCCTCTCTCATTTATTCATTCACTTACAATTATTATCACTGCAACTTCTCGGCCTCCTACGCCACCTCCTACCTTCCAACTCACCCACATGCGTCCTTATCACAACATGACTCGTATCCATTCCCCCTTTGTTGCATTTACTTCATTTATCTACTTTATATTCCACGTCTCTTAGCCTTTCTCACCCTTCCCATTCCTGTCATTTATTCCTGTGTGTGTCTATCCCGGCAGTGTCATTTTTCTCTCTCTCACCCTCTTCCCCCTCTTTTCTTTCGCCTCCTTTATGCCTCCCCTTCGTCTGCAGTTCTCTGTCCCTTCTGTTATTCTGCTTTGCCCAGATCTCTGACCTTTCCTCCATGCGTCTACCTCCGATTTTTTCTCAGTGTTTTTTTTATTTCAATTTTTCCCTTTAGGACTGCGCCCCCTCCTCTAGTCTCTCTCTCTCTCTCTCTCTCTCTCTCTCTCTCTCTCTCTCTCTCCCGAACTGGAGGGGTTAGACACAGACTTGGCTTAATAAAACAAAAGACGAAAAACATCAGTGTGATTAAAATGAATATAACGTCATCGTAGTGAAGGGATAAACTCTCCATTCTCCATTCGTCTCTCTTTACCTTCCTCTTTATTCGTTTCTCTTCTCTCTCTCCTCCTTTTCCTCCACTTCCTTTATTTCCTCCTTTTTCTCCAGCCTTATTCTTCTCACATCCCACTCACTCCACTTACAGCTGTGTGTCCCTTTCCTCACATTTTATTCCAAATACTGTTTCAACCCTCCTCTCTCTCTCTCTCTCTCTCTCTCTCTCTCTCTCTCTCTCTCAGTGCCACAAATCTCCAGCTACACAATTACCTTCTTTAATGTCAGATCGAAATTATTCATGGGAAAAAATGGAGCTCGCTTGATTTTTCGGAGCAGTATTCGTGGATTTCAGGAGAGGGGGCGGGAATGGGGTGAGAGAGAATGAGTGGGGGGAGACTGGGTAAAGGGAAGGGGAAGAGTAGGGTGAAAGGGGATGAGGGGGAGTGAGTGGAGTGAGGTGTGCCGTGAAAGGGAAAGTGGGATGAGAGGGGGGTGAGAGAGAGTGGGATGAGAGGGAATGGGGTAAGAGGGAAACCAAGGTGAGAGGGAGAGTATGGTGAAAGGGAGAGTGTGGTGACAGGGAGAGTGAGGAGAGAGGAGGAGTGGGGTGAGAGAGAGCGGGATGACGGAAAGTGAGGTGAGAAACGGAGAGCAGGGTAAGAGGGAGAGTGGGGTGAGAGGGAGGGTGTGGTGAGAGGGAGTGTAGGGTGGGAGGGGGACTAGGATGAGAGGGAGAATGGGATGAAAGGGAATGGGGTAAGAGGGAGACTGAGGTGATAGAGTGTGGTGAGAGGGAGAGTGGGGTGAGAGGGAGTGGGGTGAGAGGGAGGATGTGGTGAGAGGGAGAGTTTTTCTTTTTTTTTAAAGTGTCCGACTCTGGCCATAGGTTTCACAGCCTGCTCTCAAGGCCAAGTAGTCCTCCTACATCCCATACACCTCCACATGCCATCACTTCGGCGCTAACACCAACCGTCCATATTGAATACATGCTAGAACGGTCTCATACAGGACTGGTGTACTGGTATTAGCGGGGGTATTTTTATGGCATATTGGCGGGTCTTCAGGTACAAAGAAAGGAATACAAACGAAAGCAAACAGCAACAGACCTAATGGTCTTCTCGAGGCTATGTAAGTAGATCAGTAACGTCTGGTTTTATGAAATTCAAATCCTTAAACGTTCTCTGCCCCAGAGGGGATTCGAGCCTGGGTCCATTAGGACTGAAGGCCACCTCTCTACCGATTCAACCACCGCCTCCCCCGAAGAAAGGGAGAGTGAGGTGAGGAGGAGTGTGTGGTGAGAGGAAGAGTAGGGGGAGGGGGAGTGTGGTGTGAGTGTGTGGTGGGAGGGAGAATGGAGTGAGAGAGAAAATGTGGTGAGAGGGAGAGTTTGGTGGGAAAGAAAGGGGTGAAAGAAAGTTGGGGTGAGGAAGAATGGGCGAAAGAAAATAAGGGAAGTGAGCGGGATGAAAGCGAGGTTAGGGTGAGACGGGATTTGAGAGGGAGCGAAAATTCAGATAGTGAAATAGAGGGAGTATGAAGCAAGGTGGAATGATGAGTGCTTGGAATGAGAGACAGTGGTGAGAGTGGGGTGAGGGGAAGAGTGGGAAGCGAGGCGAGAGGTCATATGACGGGAAGTGTGTGGCGAGGAAGAGTGGGATGAAAACGAGAGTGGAGGGAGAGGGAAAAAGAGAGAATGGGATGAGAGGGAGAATAAGGAAGTGGGATAAGAGGGAGAGGAAGTACGAGTAGAAAGGAGTAGGAGGGAGAGTGGGGTGAGAGAGGAAATGAAGGAGTAGAAGAGAAGTGAAAGGAAAAGTTGGGTAGGAGAGAGAGAACGGAGTGAGAGGAAGGGTCGGGACTGAGAAATAGTGAAGGTAAAATGAGGTGGAAAGAGAATGCAATATTGGCAGAGAGAGTGGGGTGAGAATGGACTGAGAGAGCAAAAGAAGTGACTGACGACTGGGGGAGAGAGAGAGAGAGACAGACAGACAGACAGACAGACAGAGACACAGACAGACAGACAGACAGACAGACACAGACAGACAGACAGACGGACAGAGAGAGAGAGAGAGAGAGGAAGTGGGATGGGAAAAAATAAATTAATGGAAAATATCAGAAACTCGCTCAAACAACAGAAAAAGGGTAAAAAAAAAAAATGGGGGGAGGGATTTAATCTGCAGTAAACATTTCTCAGTTACGGTTTTCATCTTACTGTTAAAAAGGTGGATAGTTTTTTTTTTTTTTTTGTTTACCTGAACTGAAATATCTCTTCAAAACTACCAACACCGTACTGGAATTGCCTCTCTCTCTCTCTCTCTCTCTCTCTCTCTCTCTCTCTCTCTCTCTCTCTCTCTCTCTCTTTTCCGCATTTATGAATTTGTTATTGTGATCCCTTCTTGTTTAGCAAATATGAAAGACTTGAAAAAATAAAAAAGAAGGAACACCCAGAGAATGTAACACCCCCGCCCACTAACTGGTCTTAGGCCAAGCATTTGACTTTGCCCTGCGCCCTTGACTTTGAACCGATTACCTCAAAATCGAATTACTTCTTTCTTGCCTAACTCTTACAACTTCCACCAAGTTTGGTCCAAATCAGATGAAAACTTGAGGCTGACATTGTCCTCTGATCTTGAAAATAACCTTTCCCAGTGACCTTGACTTTATTCCAACAAATTAGATTCCCTTTATCCTTACATAGCTCTGAACCTGTCTATAAAGTTCGGTGTAAATCGGATAAAAACTATCACAAGCTGACTTTGCCTGGTGATCTTGACGTTTGATTGATTGTTCACAAAATTGAACCCCATTGTTCATGAATTGTCCTCAGTCCTGCCACCAAGTTTGGCCCTAGTCAAATAAAAACTGTTGAAGTTGAAGCTGCTATGTCAAACTTTGACCTAGCTCTTTGATCTAGACTTACTGTTCTCATAAACAATACGGCAGCCCCTTGGCCGCCCCTTTACCCCTCCACCAAATTTTATTAAAATCGGATAAAAATTGTTTGAGCTATTTTGTACACACACACACACACACACACACACACACACACACACACGTCGAACAAAATATAACACCTGCTCTTGTGTCGCAAGAGTGGGTGTAATGAGTTATTAAATTTTAGTACTGATACAAGTGCTTAACCCCCAATACCGTAAATATTTTCTTATTACCTCCTAGGGTCTTGTATAATCATCATCATCATCATCATCATCATCATCTAAAGCTGTCTACTACGATCCTGTTGTCAAATAAAATCCTCATCCTCATCATACTGACACACAGCTAATGAGAAACAGATATCTACACAAGCCAGGCCACTCTTACAGTACACAGTGAACCTTGCGATGTCATTACCGGCCTTAATCACCTGTCACACGCAATTACAGGCAGTTATAACATTTTAGCTTCGTGAATTCGGCGACACTTTTATTTATTTTTTTTTTTTAGTATATTCGTCCTACCAACAGAGGATTTTACTCAGCTGCAGAGACACATTTCGTAGAAGAGAAGTTAGATATAAGAGGCCTTTCTAGAACTGAATAAAATAGTCTGGAAACAGCAAGAGTACACCAATATAATACGTTTTCTGAATCAACGGATTAAGAGGCACGCCAGCATTATTTAAGAGTACGTCGGTAAATGATATGATACTCCAACCCTTGCACAAAACATTATAGGTTATTAGAAAATGAGCAAGGAAAGCTGATTAATTGGTGGGAGTCCATCATCAAAATACTGCCAATAATAATAATAATAATAATAATAATTCATTCATTCATCATCCAATCCTAAATTGCCCCATTAGGAGCGTAACAGCCTGGGGCTAGGCAAAGTGGTCCCGACATTCCAGATGAAAGTAACCAGCCTCACTCATCCATGAGTTGCATTACGTGAGCAATAAACCACCACCATCTCTTGGATATAAACCCTCACCGGCTCAATCCGATTGGAGCTCCGTAATTACCCACTAAACCACCAGGCGCCAAAATTTGGTTATATGGTTACCACCTAGCGTAGTAAATGGTTTCCTGGTGTACAGGAAACCATTTGGCTTGTCACTCACTGTAGAGTCACCCATAGGCAGAGGGAAGTGGAAAGAATGAAGGAGAGAATGACAGAAGAGGGAGTGTAAATTCACCTGTAGGCAGAAGGATGAGGAAAGATGCAGGAAAGAAAGAAGAGGATGGAAGGAAAGAAGGGTGGAGAAGAGGAAAGGGCAGACACCGGCGAGCAGCACTACATCGAGTGAGTGGATGGTGAGAGCCCCCACCTACCACAGAATAATAATAAAAATAATCATCCATCCATCATCCAATCCTACATTTCCCCATGAGGAGCGTAGGAGCCCGGGGTTAAGCAGCTGGTCCCGACATTTAAGATGCGAGTGAATAATAATAATAATAATAATAATAATAATAATATTGATAATAATAATAATAATAACATTGCACTGTAGGGTTTCGTTGATAAGTCGCGAACGACGTCTAGACAGGCCAGATGTTAATCAAAAGTCACTGAACGATTCAGGGTTTTATTCCTTCCAGGAACAGCTGAGGTACACTTGCAAAACATTGTGGTTCTCTCTCTCTCTCTCCTCTCTCTCTCTCTCTCTCTCTCTCTCTCTCTCTCTCTCTCTCTCTCTCTCTCTCTCTCTCTCTCTCTCTCTCTCACTAATACTGGTTCACTGTCCGTTCACTGGCTGATTGTCACTCACTGACTCTCTGACTGACTACTCTGTCCTTCACTGACTAAGTTTCACTGTCTAGCTCACTAACTCCGTCACTGACTGTCAATGTCCGTCCGCCACTGACTAACTGACTCAGTGACTGTTCACTGAGTGTCCGTTACTGACTGACTCTCACTGTCTGACTGGTTCCTACTCACTAACTGCCACTGACTAGCTCATTGATTAGCTGCCGGACAGAAAACTCAGTCTCCGTTACTCGTTTAAACTCTCTTGGAAGCGGGATGATCCCTTTAAATACCCAACTTCACCTACCAGTACAGTCCAGAGCCTAAGAGAAAACTTACATTTTCTCGTGTAATAGTGCATATTCTTGAGCCTAGGAGAGAACTCACATTTTCTCATGCAACAGTACACCTAAAGTAACTAGCGGGGCACTCAGTGCATCGCATCTCTCCGACAAAGGCAGCATAAATTTAAAACGACTCTTCATAATGGATTAGGTTTTCTCATCATTGATTAAGGTTTGCGGAAAGTGCTCTCCGGATCCAGAATCGGTAATACGATACGGATCGGTCCCAGAGTTAATCGATTGTTCTCTCGGACATGGGCTATCTACCCACCAAATTTGGTTCAAATCTCTCTTTCAGTTTTTGAGTAATCCTGCTAACAAACACCCAAATAGGGGTGAAAACATACTCTTCTTATCAGAGAGAACAATACACAATAACAATAATAAGAAACAAATCTTAAGGGAAGCTACAAAGAAAAAAGAAAAAAAACAGACATGCCGAAATCTCCAGAATGTTCCTCACATCTCCAGACACAAACCATTAACCTAATCCTACTGGCATAATACGAATGGTAACTGATACAACCAGTCTCATATTATCCATTTCTGGGTCCGAGAACCTCTTGGAGTTTGAATCGTTGTACGCAAAACACGGACTTCCACTCCCAACTTTAGTGTTCTACCATTATACTACTAGACACCCCTGGTGGACTAGGCATCACTCGGAGTGATGGTCTTACATTGCCCGCATGGATTCAAAAATTCAAGAGGCAGTTAGATGCACTGTTATCACATAATGCCGCTATTGAAGTAGGCCGCTTATCTATTCATAGATGTTCTGGACTATGTTATCCTAGCCTCGAGTTCGTGAAGCTCAATGTGAGTAATAAAGGACTAGCTATTAAAGCAATAATATAGGTAAATGGAAAGAGATCTGAACAGTTCAACTAGTTTCAGTACCCTGGTGCCGTAACAGAAAAGCAGGATAAATGCATACAAAGGAGATAGAGCATGGAGTGATTCAAGGATGAAAAATGAATACTGCCATGAAGGCCTTGATATGACACAGGGGCTTGTGTATATAGAGACTGCAAGACGACTGCGCGGTGTGTTAGTGCATATATTAACATATGAGACTGGTATGGCGTGAGTGTAAAAAGACTGAATAAGATGGAAATGGGATTGCTTAGGAATATGCGTGGAATGTGTAGTTGTAAGGATTAGAAATAAAGTGATTTATGGAGGACGTGGAGTAAAAAAATTTGTTGATGAAAGGGTAGTAGAGTGTGCGTTTACGAAGTTTAGTCATACAAAGATAATGGCTGAAGGAATGATGGTGGCAGTTGTAGCTGCAACCCCAGGTTCATGTGAGTGTGAACCCAGTAGATTGAAGGCTGAAGCTGCCCCCCCCCTCCTGAAGTGCACCATCCTCCTTTCAGGGGATAGGGAGGGAGCTGACGGGCATTTGCATAACCAGGTAGCGGAGTCGTATAGCTATGTCAGTCCCAACGCGTGAGGACGCCCTTCTCTAGCACCAGAAAGAATAGTGAAACGAGAGTGTATTAGTGAGTATGAAAATGGAAGGAGGTGTGGTTGCCCAAAAAATGTGGATGGATATGGCAACTGAATATGCGAGAAAAAGAGTTAAGGAAGTTGATGAGGCTAGGAAAATTACAGGGAACAAAGTTGGCTAAATAATATGAGTACGGAGAACCACATGACATGGGTCTGGCACACCCATTACAGTCGCAAGATTGATTACTTGCCAAGGGTATGTGCAGCGTATCCATAAAGAAAAATATCTGACAAAAATGTGCATATAGTTTGGCTTTGATATGGAGCCTGGATTCCAGGGACTCAGTTGAATGGTGTGTGGATGATTGTGTGGCCCATTTTACTGGCCTTGCTGTTGATGGCTCACTCTTTTGCACCATCTCTCTCCTCGATTCTGATTCCAACCACACCGTAACTTTAGGTATACAAAGAGGGCCAGGATGATGATGATGATGATGATGATAATGAAAAAAAAAAAATGGAGAGACCGATTCTTCACATTTTAATTCCACCGGGTCGGCACGGAAAAGTTGAAGGGGAATGCCATGGTAGGAGGAGGAGGAGAGAAAGAAAGAGAAAAAGAGGAGGGGGGGTGGAAAAGAAAGAAAAAGGAGAGAGGGATGATGAAAAGAGGGAAAGGAGGGGAGAAGGGAATGGAAAGGAAGAGAGAGGAAGTGTGAGAAAAGGAGGGGAGAAGGGAATGGAGGAGAAGAGAGGGGAAGTGTGAAAGAAGGAGGGGAGAAGGGAATTGAAGGAAAGAGGGAGGAAGTGTGAGAAAAGGAAGGGAGAAGGGATTGGAAGGGAAGAGAGAGGAAGTGTGAGAAAAGGAGGGGAGGGAAGAGAGAGGAAGCATGAGAAAAGGAGGGGAGAAGGGAATGGAAGGGAAGAGAGGGGAAATGTGAAAACAGAAAGGGAGAAGGGTGTCACGAATTGGCGCGAGCGTGTTTATAAGTTCGTGGCATTTTTGTTTCAGTGTGACAACCGCGAATTCTAGTGGAATTCTCACTGAGTATCACTCAGTTCAACCGTCCTAGCGTTCACTCGATTTAGACGGTTTTCAGAACATTTTTCACTGTTTCATAAGTGATCATCCTTGAGCGCGACATCAGCGCCTTCGCTGAGTGATTTATTGTGGGCGTGTATCGCTCACTTTCTTGCCGTTGAAGCAAGCAAGGCCATCCCTCGCCCCCTTTCATATTTCGAAGTCAGTCAGGCTTTGATCGTCGTGAGAGCAGGTTCGTGCCCAGCATGGAGCAGCGCTGCCACAGCGAGTTCCTGAAATCTCCACCTAAACGGTGAATCGGCGAAGAGGTTTAGCACGTTAGCAGCGTCCGTCCTATGTATCGACGCCCAGTCATTCCACTTAGCCCCCTCTACTGACCAGTATTTCTTTTCATTTTTCCTAGGTTTAAGTTTAGCTTTTGAGTGGGCGAGTGAGGGTTTTCTCCTTGTTAATATGAATTCATTTTGAGACTCATGTAACGTAAAATTAATTCATTGTGATTAATATATTCACAGTTCTTTTTCTTTGAGCTCAATGTAGTTAAACTCGTGTTTTACTTCTCCATAATTAGCTTATTTAGTTGCCACTCCTAGTTTGCACACATGCTTTACATTACTCATAACTGGTACTTAGGCCAGTCCTTTTGTATTAAGCTTAAATCCGTTGTGCCAACCAGGAGTTAATGCACTGGCAAGAACCTGTTTATTACTATCAGTATTAGTTATTAATTGTCAGGGGTGGAGTCACTTTCTCGAGAGGCTAACAGTACTACAAACAGCACTCGTGAGTAATTAGTCTCTGCTGTGTACTGTTGAGAAAGTTTATAAATTCTCGTCCTTAGAGAATCGGCGAAGTAAGCTGGCATAAAGTAAAACTTACTGCTTGATTTCACAAGTCAATTCATTGTCCATATTTTCAAGCAAAACACATAACCTTTAATTTTTTAATTTACAAAACCCCATGACATATGGCGACCCCACTCCAGGACATTAACTCCTAGCTCTAAAGTTATTAACGAGATAATACTCACTCACTCATACTTAGGTATTTATCATTAAAGTCTATAGGCAGTACCTTACTGGCGATTATTGATTCACATCTATTAATATTACATAATAGTTTTCACAGTCAGTTGTTTTTTTTAATTTTCTTTCTTTACCAGTTTAACTAGATAAAACTGGTCACCACTAACCTGTGTCTATATTCTTTGCTCTTGATTATTGGCATTCCTCTGCAAAATAACAGTCAGTACTTAGTCTTTAGTTCACTCAGACTGAGTTAGCATCATGTCTACCAACGTCTATGTACAGGAAGCTAAAGATATGGGGCTTAGCGACCCCGAAAAAGTCAGAGAGTGTGTACTCTCTCGGTTTAGTTACGAGCAGCAACGTGAGAATGATGCCTGCGAAGAGCGTAGAATTCAAAGTGAACATGAGCGAGAACAACACGAATACGAGCAAAAACAACGCCAGTAAGAGCGAGAACAACGCGAGTACAAGCGAGAACAATGCGAGTACGAGCGAGAACAACGCGAGTACGAGCGAGAACAACGCGAGTACGAGCGAGAACAACGCGAGTACGAGCGAGAACAACGCGAGTACGAGCGAGAACAACGCGAGTACGAGCGAGAACAACGCGAGTACGAGCGAGAACAACGCGAGTACGAGCGAGAACAACGCGAGTACGAGCGAGAACAACGCGAGTACGAGCGAGAACAACGAGAGAGAGAACGAGAACATGAACGTGCCGAGCACGAGGCACGTGAAAAACATGAACTTGAAATGTTGAAGCTCAAGCGAGATTCCTTGGCTTCGGACACATCTGGTGCAGCTGGCCCAAGCTCCATTAGCGCTCTCCCTGCGCATGTTCTGGCGACCCCACACATCAAGCTTCCTCCATACAAGGAAGGCAAGCGAATCGAGCCATTCATAGCTCGTTTCGAAGACATGGCTCAGCTGGATGAGGCAGCTAAGAGGCTCCAGTTTCTTAGCTTGTTTGAGGGCCCCACCCTCGATATTCTCCACAGAATTCGTGGAGACAATCCCACGTATGAGATGATGAAGGCAACACTCGTCAAAGCGTATGGTCTCACAGTTGACGATGGCAAGAGTCAGTTTATGAGGGCGCGTTTACAAGAAAAAGAGACTGCCGTTCAGTTTCTTGATCGGCTTACTGCTTACTTAGATGAGTGGATGGAGAAAGATGAAACTCCTTCCACGCATGAGGGGATAATCGACCTTATGCTATGCACGCAACTAGAAAAGTCGTGGCCTGCTGAACTTATGGCACAATTTAAAATCTGCCAGGTAATGGATGCCAGCCAAATGGTGGAGAAGGCTAATGCATTCTTCACTGCGTATGGGTATCAAACTCGTAAGCAGCACACCTGGAACAGGAAAGCTGACAAATCTGGGAAACCATCTCAGACTGAACCCCAGCAACAGGGCCATTCTCAGAATAATGGCCAAGGTCCAAACAAACCGCAGAAGAAGGACCAGGGGCAAAACACTCGGAAACCTGAGTGAAAGCGGTACAACAAGTACCCTAACCAGCAGCAGTATCAGCCATGCATCCGACCGTCAGGACTGTCCTTTTCATCACCAGCCCCTCGGAGGCAGGAGGCTAACACAGCCTTCATTCCTCAATAGCAGCACGGCGGTGTCGTCCCTAGCAGTACGGGTACTTCCCCACAGTTCACTAGTCCCACGGCGACAGTGAACCCTCCGCCACAGGTGGTCAATGCTCAGTCTCCCCAGACAGTGAGTACAACCCCTCAAGTATCTAATTCTCAGGGCACCATGTTTGCCGCAACATTTATTCAGCAGCCTCATCAGTGGCTGGCTGCTTCCTCCACAGGCCCTCCCACAGGTAACAGTGCCTTCCTTGTTCAGCCAGGGTTTGTGGGAGGCATTCCTGTAAAGGTCCTGAGAGACAATGGTTCCTCAGGTTGCTCTGTCAGGCAGAGTCTAGTTCGGCCTGAGGAATACACAGGTCGACAGATCCAAGCTAACCATATTGATGGATCAGTGAGATTGTTCCCTGAGGCACGTATCCAGGTGGGATCTCCATTTTACACTGGTACAACACTTGCAGTTGTCATGCCAGAACCTTTGTTTGACCTTATTATAAGCAATACTCCAGGTGCCAAGTATAGTTGCACTGAAGATGATGCTACTCAGACTTCGGCTGCAGTAACACGAGCCATGGCTGAGGCTCCGAACTGTGTCACCTCGGTGACCATTGCATCGCCGCAAGATCTGATTTGTTGCCAAGTTGTTGTTCAAGAACAACATGCTGACCCGACACTTGCTACCGTGTGGAAGAAACAAAAGGGTAGGGTGATTAAGTTTTCACGGGGAGGTTAAGCCAAGTTCCTTCATAAACAAGGACGGCTCTACCATGAGTCATGAACACCCCAGGGAGAGGTTCAACTGCAGTTTGTCGTTCCCGCTAAGTATCGCCTAGCAGTGTTAGAATGGGGTCATTGTTCAGCCTCAGGAGGTCACATGGGTAAAAGGAGAACCCAGGGCCGTATCCATGCTGACTTTTTCTGGCCAGGGATGGGACGAGAAATAGATAGCTTTGTGTGTTCCTGCAATGTGTGTCCACATACCACTAATCAGGGATATGTCCTTCCTGTGCCGTTTGAATCCACACCCATAATCTCCGAAGCAGTTGAGAGAAAGGGCAGTGGTGAAGTGGGTACCAGTAATACCTGACGTCTCACCCGCTGGTCCCACAGGACACGTTACGTCCAGGACCTGTATATACGTGTATTCCATTTAAGGGGAAGTTCGAGACCCCTGTAAGGACAATCCGAGGCTGTGTATGAATTACCTTGTGGTGTCTCGAGCTGTGGGCCTCTCTGAGGATTCCCAGAGAATGCACATTATCCATATGAGTGTTCACACCCACGGTGGGTGTTAAAATGTGACCTGCCCAAGATTTCGTAGGGATTCTCAGCTTCCTGTCGTTAATCATAAGTGTAGAGTTAGGTTAACCAGTAAACTTCCCGTTCTCAGAGATTTGAGCAATCCAAGAACTGGCACGTTTCCTGGTTAATAATGTAGGTTAATCAGTAAACTGCCCATTCTGAGAGATTTGGGCAATTCAAGAACTGGCACATTTCCTGGTTAATAATGTAAGTTTAACCAGTAAACTGCCCGTTCCGAGAGATTTGGGCAATTCAAGAACTGGCACGTTTCCTAGTTAATAATGTAGGTTAACCAGTAAACTACAAGGGTCCTGAGAGATTTGAGCAATCCAAAGACTACGTTTCCTGGTTAATAATGTATCCATTAATAGAATAATAGTGTACTTTTTGTAACATAAGTACTGATTGCTAGGCAGAGAGAGAGAAATGACACTTTTGGTGCTCCACCTTGATTGTTTTTGCAGGTGCAGCTGGCGGGTGCTACATTGTCGTGGAGATCAGCTGTCATCTCTGCCGCATGCTGCCGCCTCTTCTCTTCTGCCTCGTCATTATTTACTATTGTATTACATAATTTTACATGTAGGCACAGTTACACCACCACTGTCACACCTACACCATGTATTACATACATCACACTACATAACAATTAGTTGTTAATATAAATGTAGCAAACTTTTCGCTCAGTTTGACCTGAGTACAGGATTTTTCACCGTCGTCTCGGAGTTCTTCCTCAAGCTTGTTTCTATTAACGTAAATACGAGGTTTTTACGCTCATGGGCGACTGTGATTTTCTCCTGTAGCAGGGTAGTACACACACCACAGTGTGAATCTTGTGTGACTGAGTTAGGATTTATATGTATGTATATAATTTTTTTTTTTTTTAATTTGATTTTGGTGGGGCGTAATGTTACGAATTGGTGCAAGCGTGTTTATAAGTTCGTGACATTTTTTGTTTCAGTGTGAAAACTGTGAATTCTAGTGGAATTCTCACTGAGTATCACTCAGTTCAACCGTCCTAGCGTTCACTCGATTGGGACGGTTTTCAGAACATTTTTCACTCTTTCATAAGTGATCATCCTTGTGCGCAACATTAGCGCCTTCGCTGAGTGATTTATTGTGGGCATGTATCACTCACTTTCTTTCCATTGACCGTTGAAGCAAGCACGGCCATCCCTCGCCCTGTTTCATAATTCGAAGTCAGTCAGGCTTTGATCATAGTGAGAGCAGGTTCATGCCCAGCATGGGACAGTGCCACCACAGCGAGTTCCTGAAATCTCCACCTAAATGGTGAATCGACGAAGAGGTTTAGCGTGTTTGCAGCGTCGGTCCTATGTATCGACGCCCAGTCATTCCACTTAGCCCCCTCTACTGACCAGTATTTCTTTTCGTTTTTCCTAGGTTTAAGTTTAGCTTTTGAGTGAGCGAGTGAGTGGATTCTCCTTGTTATTTTGAATTCATTTTGAGACTCATGTAATGTATAATTAATTCATTGTGATTAATATATTCACAGTTCTTTTTCTTTGAGCTCAATGTAGTTAACTCGTGTTTTATTTCTCCACAATTAGCTTATTTAGTTGCCACTCCTAGTTTGCACAGACACTTTACATTACTCATAACTGGTACTTAGGCAAGTTCTTTTGTATTAAGCTTAAATCCGTTGTGCCAGCCAGGAGTTAATGCACCGGCAAGAACCTGTTTATTACTATTAGTATTAGTTATTGATTGTCAGGGGTGGAGTCACTTTCTCGAGAGGCTAACAGTACTACAAACAGCACTCGTGAGTAATTAGTCTTTGCTGTGTACTGTTGAGAAAGTTTATAAACTCTCGTCCTTAGAGAATCGGCGAAGTAAGTCGGCATAAAGTAAAACTTACTGCTTGATTTCACAAGTCAATTCATTGTCCATATTTTCAAGCAAAACATATAACCTTTATTTAATTTTTAAATTTACAAAACCCCGTGACAAAGGGAATGGAAGGGAAGAGAGAGGAACCGTGAGAAAAGGAGGGTTAGTGAGAATATGGAGGAAAGGAGGAAAACTGGAGGAGAGGGAGGGATGCAAGAAGAGGGATAATGGAGGGCAGGAGGGAAGGGAGAGAATAAAAGTATTAAATGATGTTTATGTGACAAGGGAGAGAGGAAACTGAGCAGTGAGAGGGGGAATAGGAAGTGTAAAGTGAGAAAAGGAGGAGACTGTTACTGAGAGAGAGAGAGAGAGAGAGATAGAGAGAGAGAGAGAGAGAGAGAGAGAGAGAGAGAGAAACTAGCAGCCACAAACACACGGATCCTAAAAGACACTCAACATGAATGGAAAAATATCAGAATGAATCTTGGCATAAATAAATGACGAATAAAGTGAAAATGAAAATACGAAATACAACACCTCAAAGCAGCATTAAGTAATACAGTAAAAAGAAATAGATTGTGTCGTAACATAAAGAATTTTCCTATTATTCGAGGCTAAAGACATTTCCATATAATTACTGAAATCTGAATAATTGTCCAAGGAGCGTTTTAAAAGTCACTCCAGCTTTATAATGTGCTGGAGGGAAGAGGAACTTAGTAAGGATATAGAAATTAGGATATAGTTGGACATTAGGAAATAGTTAGACATTGGGATACAGGTAGACATTAGGAGAGTTTGACATAAGAATATAGTTAGACATTAGGATACAGTTAAATAGTAGGATATAATTAGACATTAGGACAGAGTTAGACAAGTATATAGTTAGACATTAGGATACAGTTAGACACTAGGATATAGTTAGACATTAGGATATAGTTAAACACTAGTATGAGTATTTTATGAATGCAACAAGAACTAAGTAACATTTTCCAAAGACTCTTGGGGCGGCTTCTCTCTCTCTCTCTCTCTCTCTCTCTCTCTCTCTCTCTCTCTCTCTCTCTCTCTCTCCGGCCAACAATAGACAATTTTCTCCTAACTACAAAGCCTGCCGAGATCTGAGGTTAATAAGGATGTGAAGCTACTGGGGTAAACCGCAGTGTGATAAGCGGCAGTGTATATTTCAAACATTATATACATCTAAAAGACTGAATATTAGTAAATGAATTTTTTTTTTCTTTTTTCTTTTTTTTTTTTTTGCTGGAGAGGGTAACAACGTGCATATGAAAAAAAAAAAAAAAGTGTTTCAATCAATTATATAGTTGTAAATCTTCTTGGTTTTCTTCATTCATGAGTACCCCATTTTGTGTGTGTGTGTGTGTGTGTGTGTGTGTGTGTGTGTGTGTGTGTGTGTGTGTGTGTGTGTGTGTGTGTGTGTGTGTGTGTGTGTGTGTGTGTGTGTGTGTGTGTGAATTTGGGTGATGATTGATGATAATAATTTTTTAGCATTTCGTTATCACATTCGTATCCTTCCAATTTATCCACACATACAGTAATTATGTAGAGACTCAAAAATGCGAATGCCTTTTTTAAATCTTCCGCAAGCTGGCGAACTGCACGATGAAAGAATGATTTTTCCCGACTCTTTTTGGGAAGCGTTCCTCCAATGAACTCAATTATTCTCTATGCTTTTTCCTTCTCTCTCTCTCTCTCTCTCTCTCTCTCTCTCTCTCTCTCTCCTTTTTTTCCGCTTCGTAATCCCAGCCAGGATTTGGCTTTGGGTTCTTAAAGTTTTCACGGAACTTAAATATTTTTTCTCCTTCCCCTTCCCCTCCTCCTCTTCCTCATGTTAATGTTACTGACCGGTTACCATTATTGTATTAAAAAAAATAATGATATAATAATATTAATAGTAACAATAATAAAATGATTATAATAATAGTAATAATAATAATAATAATAGTAATAATATTAATAATAATAATGGAGATGATAATGATAGTAAAACACTAACAATAAAAATAATTACATTATTATTATTATTATTTTTATTATTGTTATCATTATTATTATTATTATTATTATTATTATCATTATTACTATTATCATTATTACTATTATCATTATTATTATTATTATTATTATTGTTACAACTACTACTACTACTACTATTACTACTACTACTACTACTACTACTACTACTACTACTGTTGTAGCTGCTACAGCAGCAGCAGCAGCAGTAGTAGTAGTAGAAGTAGTAGCAGTAGTAGTGGTGGTAGTAGTAGTAGTAGTAGTTGTTGTTGTTGTCAGAAGTGGCAGCAACAGAAATATGACTGCGCCACAGAGAGAGAGAGAGAGAGAGAGTTAAGACTGTAGCCTCACTCTGACGTATTGTAAAAAACTGCCCACACACGCAGAGGACTGGCATCACGATTCTGTGAGGTTAGTCATTTGTGGACTAGCTTTAAGGCTTGGCATCATAGACGAAACCCCACACACGCTGACGATTGTCGTTAAGGATTGGGTATAATTAATACCACTGATGTGTCTGCACTTACAAAGTAATTCCTGTAAACAGCGATTTTTTTTTTTTTTTTAATAACAGAATTATAAGACTTTGGCAAGCATTATTTTTATTTTTTTCGTTGGATTTCAATTAGAAACTATACAACATGAGAATGGCGATTTTTGTACTAAGAAGATGATTACAGTACGTTCACAAGTATAATTTGTATTCTTTCATTGGTTTTCCAATAAAAACATGATACAAAGACGTTACCATAATTTACCTACCTTCATAAAGTTGATTTTCAGAGCATCGTAAATTGCTTGGCATGTCTCTGGGATTATTAGTCCAAGAGCTTGTGGGGAGATACCTGTTGAAAACTTCAGATCTTCCAGTGACCGTCCCGTTGCAAGAAACCTCAGGGTTGCAGCTAGCCTCTCCTCTGCTGATATGGATTTCCTCATTACTGTATCTTTCTTCGTTATCACCGGGGAAACCAGTGTTAACAAATATCTGAATGAATCATCAGTCATCCTTAAGTAGTTTTTAAAATCATCAGGGTTATTTTCTCTCAGTTCATCCAGCAACACCATATGAGAAAGCTTGTCTCTTTTTTAGCCACGGTTTTGTCCATAGTCGACGTTTTTTATGACAACGTTCTTCTTCAGATTCGTCACTTATTAGCACTATCAGTAGAGCACTCTTCTGTCTTTTACTTAAAGTCATGATGTGCAACTGATGATGAGCAGAGGTCGACACGCCTCTGTGTGCACCGGACGACTGTTGCCTTGATGTCTGCTCTCATCTGCTCTCATCCCTCCACACACGCAAACGACTTGCGCCTTGATGTCTGCTCTCGGTCTGCTCTCCCTCCCTACACGCAGACGATTGGCTTCACGTGGCATCAAGCGACTGGCGCGAGCCGTCCCCTACACGCAGACGATTGGTGTCAATGACGCCAATCCTTTCCCGGCCTCACGTGGATTTATAACCAGACGTAATTCCATGAGGCCGAATAATTCCATCTGACGATTGGAATGAAGAGCTCACACACGGTGATGATTTTGTGAGGACTGGCCTCTTGACGCCAATCCTCAAAAAATCGTGATGCCAGTCCTCTGCGTGTGTGGGCAGCTTGAGATGACGGTGAGGCGGTAGGATGGAATATGACTGAAAACAACAAGACCCAGTTATTCCAATAAACTATTTATGACTTGCGATAGTAAAGACATTATTATTGAGAAAAATTTCTCCATGTTATTTACGGGTTAATCCCTTCAGTCCGATGACGTATTCTACATTCTTTTCACAGGTAGGTAAAGCGCCCATCATCTAACCACTCGATGTAGTGCTGTCTGCTGCTGAATGTGCAGCTGCTGAAAAGCCAAACAGATTCCTGGAACCAGGGAAACCATTTACTAGGGTAGGTGGTAACCATTTAACCCCGCATTCCCCGTGTGCCTAGGCATAAGGGAGGGGGTTGAAGCGATTAGCAGTTTCCCACCCTTTATATTTGCTGGCAGAAACACAGAACCTCAGAGGGTTCAGTTCCTGTCAGGATACCGATTTTGTCTTGCTCTCTGGACCCTTCCTTAGTCCTCACCCAGTCCTTAGGTGGGAACAGAAATTTGAAGATGATGATGATGATGATGATTACAGACGTCTTTATTAGCCTTGGGGAGATATCTTGCAGTCATTGGGTTAGTGAAGGGTATATCTATCCCATCTAGGCTGAACGGTCTCTCCTGTGTTGAGCAAAATACTGTAGTCTAGAGATGGTATGAATAAACTAGAAAATATACGTCATTGGACTGATGGAGCATTATTGTAATAAGCAAAATGAATCGCTAAGGAAGAGGTGCCTTGAAACTTCGGAGATTTCGCAGTGTTTCATCTTCAGCGATTTATTTTGCCTACTACGTATTTTCATCCCATTGTGAGCAACTGAAGCAATCTGTCAGTACTAAAATGTGTATAAAAAGAAAAATAAGGTGCAATACGCTTAATACATAGCAAAGAAGCCACTAAGAATAGAAGCCTTAGTGAGGCAGTGTTTTCAGAGTTTTAGGACCGTATTGTAGGTGCTAAAGGGGGTTCCGAAACACCTCTTCCTAAGCGATTTACAGTATTTTGTATATCGCACCTTTACATTCTCTTGGATGCTCTTTGTGTTGCTTTAATGTCGACAAATTTTACCATCACTAACATGCTAGGGATACTGAGGTGAATTGTACGATTCGAAAGAATTACAAAATAATACTATTGTGTTCAAAAGAAGGTAGTATCCCAATGTAGAAGCCACATGATCTCAATGGTGGTATATGTGAAGGGGTGATATCCCAGGATATACTCAGTGAGCAGTCGCAGCAGCAGCAACACTAGTAGTAATAGTAGTGGTGGTAGTAGTAGTAGTAGTAGTAATAGTAATAGTAGTACAGTACAAGTCCCATTATTCGGCATCTATGGGACCAGGATGATGCCGAGAAATTAGATTTGCCGAATAATCAAAAACCTACCCACTCAGTACCTTAAATATATTGGTGAACACTCATCACCACTTATGATATGGTATTACAACTGTGTTTGGAGAGAGTACTGTATACTGTACAATACTGCAATCAATACAGTACTATACCTGAAACTGAAATATATATATATATATATATATATATATATATATATATATATATATATATATATATATATATATATATATATATATATATATATATAAATTAATGAACATATACAAGGGTAATGACACAGTAGGCCTACAAGTCAGATAACACTTCCTGGATGGCCGAAATGATACGGAATATTACCTACCAGCTCAGTACATCACTTGTATTGGTGAACTCATCACTACTTATATTATTACAAATATGTTTGGAGTGAGTACTGTATACAGCACTTTTTCCAAACAAAATGAAATAGTCGGAAAATTGCATAAAATAAAGTAAAGGGATCTGAATTGGTAAGGTTTTTCTGATGAAAGTTATAACTTACATTTAGCACTCTTTTGTTCGTTTTTTTGTTTACATGTGAAAGGAGAGTACTGATGGAAACAGTAATGTATTCCATGAACCCCTTAATAACCTCCGACACTGAACAACCCTTTACAGTACCGATGTCAGTGACGTCGAGTTAGTGAGCTATGAAAAAACTGTGAACAATTATGGGAAGGGAACGAAGGTCACTGGTATGTTTACACGACTCTACGCTACGATTCCAAGCAGTCAGGGGGTCAATTAATCTCAGATGTTTTCGCCCATTTGGTAAATGCACCATAAAATTTATCAATTCTCCAGTCAATCATGGCGAATCATAGCATGGGTTTAGGAAGCTAAATAACATTTCTAGGTGCGCCAGACGATTATCTTCACATCTTATAAGAAAATGGAAGAAATTAAATCCCTCTCTGAGTATGTAAAGTTCTTCCATTCTTCTGAAATCAATTTATTTTTCTTAAAGATGGGAAGATAATCGTCTGGCTCACCTAGCAATGTGTTATTTAGCTTCCTAAACCCATGCTATGATTCGCTATGAGTCACGGAAAGATTGATAAAGTTACGGTGTATTTACCAAATGGGCGAAAACATCTGAGATTAACCGACCGCCTAACTGCTTGGATTCGTAGCGTAGTCATGTAAACATACCAGTGACCTTCGTTCCCTCCCCATAATTGTTCAGTTTTCTTTATAGCTCACACTAACTTAACATCACTGACATCGGTACTGTAAAAGGTTGTTCAGTGCCGGAGGTTATTAAGGGGTTAATGGAATATATTACTGTTTGCATCAATGCTCTCTCTTTCACGTTAAGCACAAAAACAAACAAAAGAATGAGCACTAAATGTACGTTTAACTTTCATCAGAGAGACCTTAGCAATTCATATTCCTCCAGTTTATTTTTAAGTATTTTTCTGACTTTAGGTTAGGTTAAGTTTGGTTAAATTATTAGGTACAGTTAAACTCGGTTAGGTTAGGTTCAGTTAAACAGGACAGTCCCACCATTATGCTGAGGAATAAAAGTACTAGAGCTGTCACAGCCGCACAGCTAAAAACAACGGGGAAACTGTTTTAACAAACAACATTTATTTATGGGTAATGCATTACAGTGTCAGTGGTTCATGGGCTACTCAATTACCGGTGTCATTTTCAGGAAGGCATCAACAATGAAAAAATTTCAAGAATTAGCGCGGGGGCTTGGAACATAACCCTCGCTAATTTGGTGGGAGTGGTTACTGTAGTGTATGATACTGTGTAATATTGTAATCAATACAGTACTATACCTGAATCTGAATAAAAATATAGAAATTAGTGAACATACAGAAGCGTAATGAGACATTAGGCCTACAAGCCACAGATAACACTTCCTAGACTGCCGAGATGATTCCGGACATCTGCCGAACAATCAATGATTTTCGTAAATGGGACTATTTCTCAAAACTGCCGAAATGTCTGATCTACCGAACAATCAGCTGCCGAACAATAGGCCTTTTACTGTAGTAGTAGTAACAGTAGTAGTAGTAGTAGTAGTAGTAGATGTTGTAGGAGTAGTAGCAGTAGTAGTAGTAGTAGTAATAGTAGTAGTAGTAGTAGTAGTGGGTGGATGGATGGAAGCCCATTCTACAACATGTACTAAGATATTAACACACTATCTGCCCTCCTTCCCCTATTTGTATCCTTTATAAGTTTTAGAGGGAGCTTACCCTGCTAAAAATAATAATAAAAGTTTTTAAATAGTGGAAGACATCATCAAAAGACCGGAGAATTTTCGTTGAAAGCCATGTGCTCACTTTCCCCTATTTCCGATCGCTTTTATTTTGGGCAAGGTGTGACCCTCCCAAGAATCATTTAGGGGGGGTCACGCTCCCCAAATATTGTATTATGCAGGAGAGTCCATTGTGCAGCATGTGCCAATATATCCAAGCCATATATGTCCTCTTTCCACTATTTGAGAATTTTTAATTTGATAAGGGGGCTCCCCCCCCCCTACAAATCGCGGTTGGAAATTTGCATAGGTTCTTTTTTTGTGTCCGACTGTGGCATAGGTTTTACAGTCCCCTCTCAAGGCCCAGTAATCCTTCAACACTCTGTGCACCTCCACATGTCACCGGTGCAGTGCTAATGCCTACTATCCATATTGAATAGGCTACATGCTAGGGTTGTCTCGTACAGGATTAGTGTTGACTATTGGTCTTTCCGGGGGTATTTTCACGACATGTCGGCAGGGTTTCTCACCACTGGTGTGGTGAGTTTTTATAATAATTATAGTAACTAGAAAACGGAAGATGCTATTAGCAATTACAATCATTCACCACATGACAAGGTCATCCAATTTCTTCCTCAGTTCGCCTGGAGGGGGCGATTTATTCCCCAATTAGCAGAGGTACCCAGCGCTGTTGGGTCAAAAAGGCGGACACTTTCATCCTATTTGTTCTAGTTCAGTCTTTCTTTCCACTCCAGAAAGACCATGTACCTCTTATGCTTCTGAAGAGGGATTATAAGAGGTCCAGGAACTTTCTATTTCAGCTTTAGCAGACTAACGCACAGTATTTGTGTGCACTGGTTTACTATTACCTACGACCTCAAATGACCTCTGAATTGTGACCTCAAATGTCGTCGGAGGTCAACCTCACATAGCCTATGTCCATGTCATTTGAGTCTCCATGCCAAAAATTGGGCTGCTGGGTACAGTCATTCGAACCTGTGTTACCTGTGACAAATGACCTCTGACCAGCGACCTCAAATGACCTCGAAGGTCAACCTCATATAGCATGTGTCTGAGCTGGAGGTTATGTGAGTCTCCACGCCAAAAATTGAGCAGAAGGGGTACCCGGCGTTGCCCGGGCCAAAAAAAAGGCGAACACTCTACCGGTGCCTTCAAATGGCCCAGATCTTAATTCTGACCTGCCTAAAAACCACCCTTGGGTCACCCTGATTCAGGATACATATGGGTCTTAGGGTCTTTGGCCTTTAGTTTGGGCATGATTGAAGAACAAATAAATAAACAAACAAACAATGTGGCTCTTTTATATATATATATACTGTAGATGTTCCAAAATTGTAGCTATTGCTGGACCTGGTGATTTCAACGCCCTTCATATATGAGCACTTCGACGTGAAGAGCTGGTATAGTAGGCCCCCCTAGCAGTGCCAAACAAGTTGGGCGAAAGTGAAAGCAAGAAAATCCTCGCAGAGCAAAGATGGCGGAGCCAAAACTATTTCCCATTGCCCCCTGGGCTATCTCAGAAACTACTGGCCCAAATGGGCTATTGGTCATTTCAGACCTGCTCCCCGACCTTGGCTATGTCCCAGAAAAATTTCAAGTCTGTGCCTTTAGCGGTTTCTGAGAATTCGCGAACAGACTATTTTTAAAGGTTTTTGGATGTAACTGGAAAACCAGTACTGGGAACTGGATGATACTGGGTCATATGAAGCCGACAGTTTGGGAACTCAGATGACCAAGTATGATGGCGGTAGCTTTGAAACTGAGCGAATACGAGCAATTTATTTCTTCGTAAGAAATAATAATAATAATAATAATAATAATAATAACAATAATGACAAGAACAACAACTTACCAATGGTGTGGTGAGTTGTAATAATATAATAATAATAATAATAATAATAATAATAATAATTCATCCATCCTTCATCCAATCCTGTGTCACCTCATGAGAAGCGTAGGAACCCGGGGCTAGGCAAGTTGGTCCTGACATTTAAGATGATAGTGACCAGCCTCACTCATCCCTGAAAGGCATTACGTGAGCAGTAAACCTCAACCATCCCTTGAATATAAACCTGCACTGGCTCAATCCGACTGGAACAGTTTAATTACTCACTAAACCACCAGGCGCCATAATTTGGTTGTATGGTTACCACCCAGCATAGTAAATGGTTTCCTGGTGTAGAGGAAACCATTTGGCTTGTCACTCGGTGTAGAGTCACACGTAGGCTGAAGGAAGAGGAAAGAATGAAGGAATGGAAGGCAAGAGAAGGAGTATAATAATAATAATAATAATGATAATAGTATTAATAATAATAATAATAATAATAATAATAATAATAATAGTATTAATAATAATAATAATAATAATAATAATAATAATAATAAAAATAATAATAATAACAATAATGAAGACAATGATAATAATGATGATGATGATGATCGTTTCGTTTTTTAAAGGCTCCAACATGCTTGCATGCGTCGGCCCTGGTCACCTAATGGCGGCTCTCCATGCTGCACGATCTATTGCAGCCCCTCTGCTCAGTCCCCCAACACCGAGGTCACACTCAATGACCTCGTCCCACGTCCCTCACGGTCCACCCCTCACAACCCCACCCCCAACACCAACACCTCCCACCCTCCCCACCCAATTACCATCCCTCACCCCCTCCACATGCCCTAACCACCTCAATCCACCTCCCTCCATCACAACACCAACACACTCCAGTCCCATCCCACCTCTCAATTCCTCCATCGCAAACCCAGCCCCCCCAGACCCTGCACGCAGGGACGCACTACACATCCACCCAATCACCGCCACCCCTGCACGTCTGAGCCTGCGAATATCCTCCTCCCCCACTGCCCAGGTCCCATCACCACACAGCACAACACTCCCAACACATGCTGCACACAAAGACCCCTCAGCACGTAGGGAGAGTCCTCTCAATGTCAGGAAAAGCAAAAGCTCCCCGAACTTCCTCCAACCACCCCCCACCCCAGCCACAGAGCCAGCTTCAGCCCCACCTCCAGCACACAACACATCTCCCAAACAACGAAACTCCTCCACACACTCAAGAGACTCACCAGCAAGTTCAATCCCCCCACGCCCGACAACCTCCACCCACTCTCCCCGACACGCCACACACACAAAATCAGCACAATCTCGTAGTCCACCTCTGACACCACTACATTTCTTGTGCGTCCACCCACCACAAACACCGTACAAGATGGAACCACCTCCCACGCCCCTGTGGCAAACTGCACATGACCACCCTCCCCCGTCCCCGACAGCTCCGCCACCAACCCTAGATATCATCACCTTCGTTCTATCTGCACCCACCCCCAAGCCCTTGTGTCCCATACCACCTCTCCACCCACCAAATTTTTCTTCCGCCTCCCTTTCGCTCTCTGCAGTCAACACCAAATCACCAGCATACAACATCTTTCACGGGAGTCCGTTTCTGAAGTCACGTGAGAGGGCTTCAAGTACCATGATAAACAACATGTGACTCAAAACTGACCCCTGATGCACACCAACGTTCACAGAAAATTCATCACTCAAATCTCCATTCACTCCCACCTGGGTGCGAGCACCTACACACACAGCCACAACCACCCCAACCAGCCACTACCCCAAGCCAAGCCCTCTCAGTGCCCACTTCACCATCTCTCTAGGGACTCCGCCAAAGGCCCCCTCCAAATCAACAAAAACAAAATACAGATCCCCCCTCTTCCCAACATATCCCTCCCGAAGCTGTCGAACAATGAATATGGCATCAGTGGTCCCCCTACCTGACATAAACCCAAACTGCATCTCATCAATATTCACTCTTTCCCTAATCATACCTTCTAAAACTCTCTCCATTACCTTCATTATCTGATCTAAAAGCTTTATACCTCTATAATTTCCTCTTTCCAGATCATCACCCTTCCCTTTATACACATTTACAATTACACTCTTCAGCCAATCATCTGGGACAACACACTCATAAATAATTATATTTATCAGGTCAGCGACTAACCTCACCCCAATATCTCCTGAGGCCTTCAACATTTCGGCAGTCACCACAGACACACCTGCTGCCTTCCCCATCTTCATCCTGCTTATTGCCTAACTCACAGTAGCAGCATCAATCAAAGGCCAACGGCCAAACACTGGGTCTGCTGGCTCCAAACCTTCCCTGTCCCAGTCAAACTCCTCATTCAACAACCGGCTATAACAGTCTCTCCATGCATCTTTAATATCCTCACTGTTCACCACTACCCTTCCTTCATCATTCTTCACACACTGCTCACCTATAATGTCCCGATTATCCTTCTTCATCTGATTTGCCACCTTAAATATCATGTTTTTCCTTTCCCCATGATTTAGGTTATCAAGTAAAAGTCTCTGTGACTCAGACTTCGCCCTGTATACCTCTCTTCTAGCCCTACACTTGGCAGCCAAGTATTCCTCTTTGCTACCACCCTTCTTCCATTCTCGGAAAAGCCTTCTTTTCTCCTTAACTGCAGCTTCTACACCCTCATCCCACCACCAAGTTACTTTATGTTTTGGTGGGCCTCTTGTCCAACCGCATGTTACATCAGTAACTCTCAAGAGATTGTTCTTGAAGGCTCTGTACTGTTCATTAACGCCTCTGTCTACGGCTCCCTGTTCAGCCACGACTCTCCTCATCTCGCTATAGAAGGAATCCCTTACTACTTGGTTTTCCAGCTTCCATATTTTCCTCCTAGGTACATAAGTCCTCTTTTTCATCACTCGTTCTTTAAGCACCATATCACAAATCAATAGTTTATGCTGCTGCACACACGTCTTACTTCCTATAACTTTAACATCCCTCACTAACCTCCTATCAGACCTCCTAACCAGAAAATAATCTATCTGACTGCTATTTCCCCCAGACTCATACGTAATTAACCTACTCTCTCTCTAATAATAATAATGATAATAATAATAATAATAACAACAACAATAATAATTTTATCAAGATGAACAAGGAAGGAAAAACAAATAAAAAAAATCCATACATCAGATAACAGGCATTCTCTGTTCATTTTTTAAAAATCTGTCACAGCTGAACATCAACCGCTATGGGTTGAAATTTGGGAAGAAACTAATCTGGTGAATCGAGTTCCAAAGAGAAGCAGTTCTGTTAATGCATGAATTCTGATATGCAGAAATTCTGCAATACAGTAATGTGACAGTCAAGTCATAAGTACTTCCAGATGCCTATGTAGCACGGGGGAAAGATTGGAGAGGTGGTAAAATGGATGCAACTTCGTCTGAGCATATGTCATAAAAGTTTATATATATATTTATTGCTAGACACCTGAATCCCGTAAAGGGTGGACACAAACAAATCGCTTCCATGTCATCCTGTCCCCCGCCATTTTTCTGCCCTCACCCCAGCTCACACTCCCCTCTCTCATTTACCTCTCCATTCCATCCCTCCATCTCATCCTCGGCCTCCCCCTCCCTCCTCTTCCTCCACTTCACTCACATACACTCTCCTCGTTAGTCTCTAGCTCTCCATTCTCTCCACATGGCCAAACCACATCAGTGTATTAAAATCGTTTTCTATCAAATTTACATCCACACCACAACTCTCCTTCACTTCCTCATTTGTCTGTCTGTCTCTCCATGTAACTCCACATGCTTCTCTCAAATAACTTATTTCCATTGCTTTCACTCTTGACTCGTGTCTTTCCAATAAGGTCCAAGCTTCGCTTCCATACGTTAGAGTTGGTATTACAATACTATCATGCAGCGACTTTTTTACTTCCATGCTCTCTCTCCTATTTCTTATCACTGCTTGCAAAGAACCAGCAACCCATTTTCCCTGTTGAACCCTTTCAAGCACTCTATCCTCTGGACTTCCATCCTTACTCATCACACTACCCAGGTACTCACATTTTCCATTTTCTCATTATCCACCCTTACTGTACATTCAGTGGCTTCATTTCTCTCGAAGACCATAACTTTACTCATACCTACATTCACCTTTAGATTCCGTTTCGTACACACTCTCCCAAACTCATTCCCCATGTGTTTAAGTTCCCCTTCGTCTTCACTTAACAACACAGTATCATCTGCAAACAACACTGCAGGAAGTTTCCAAACGTTGCCCTCTCTCATTGGGGCTGTTCCAACATCCACTGCCCTACCTTGTATCTCGTTTATAACCCCATCTATATACAGATTGAATAACCATGGAGACATGACACATCCCTGTTTCAATCCAACATTCAGACAGAAAAATTCACTCAGTTCACCATCCACATGCACTGCAGCCCTAGCACCCTCATACTTACACTTCAAGGCATTCAACAGCTTCCCATTTACTCCATATGTTCTTAATATTTTCCACATTCCTTGTCTATCCACTCTGTCATAATTATCCATTCTCCAAATCCATGAAGGTCGCATACAACTTCTTTCATTCCCGTAGAAACTTTTCCACTAAAGGCTAAGGATGAATATCTGATCTACGCAACCTCTTCCAATTCTAAAACCTCCCTGTTCTTCTCCAACTAATTCCTCTGTTAATCCCCTAACTCTGCCAATAAGTATCCTACCATATACTTTTCTTATTACACTAAGAAGACAAAAATCCCTATGATTACCACAGACTTCTTTTTCCCCTTTTCCTTTGTCATCACCATCATCATCCAATCCTACATCTCCCTATGAGGAGCGTAGGTGCCCTGGTCTAGACAAGTTGGTCCTGACATTTAAGATGAGAGTGACCAGCTTCACTCATCCCTGAGTGGCATTACTTGAGCAATATACCCCAACCATACCTTGGAAATAAACCTTCACCGGCTCAATCCGATTGCAGCGCCGTAATTACTCACCAAACCACCAGGCGCCATAATTTGGTTATATGGTTACCAACCAGCGTAGTAAATGGTTTCCTGGTGTACAGGAAACCATTTCGCTTGTCACTCAGTGTAAAGTCACCCACAGGCAGAAGGAAATGGAAAGAATGAAGGAAAGGAAGAGAGGAAGAATGAAGGAAAGGTAGTAGTGTCTAAGTGTGAAGAGCTGCGAAGCGTCGCATCATCTGCATGTGAGTGAATGGGGTTAAGGGTGACACACAGAAGATCATTAGTATGAATGGGGAACAGGGTTGAAGCCAAGACTGATTCTTGTGACATGATGGCATTAACTGAGTGGAAAGTAGAATATGCATCACCTACCTTTACTCTAATATTTTTGTTGCTGAGTATACGGAAATCAGTGGGACAAAAGAAGACAGGTCGTAGCAAGTGAGCTTAGATAACAGGGAATGGTGTAACACTCAGTCAAAAAGGCTGCTGAATGGGTTTCTCCATGTTGGTTAATAGACTGATGGATGGTATGAGTCAACAGATTGAATATATCAACGGTGGATCATTCGTAGTGAAAATCATACTATCCGACACTAATTAAGCTGTCAAATTCAAGATGTATAACAATGTGCTTACTAATTACAAATTTCAAATACTTTCCAAGGAAGATGTGATAGCAATTGGTCTCTAATTACAGGGATTAGACGAACCTCCTTTCTTTGGAATCGGGTGGATGTTGGCTTCTATCCAAGACTTTGGGAATGGAAAGTGCATATGCAAATCTGAATAATTTAGCTAGAGCAGGAGCAAGTTCTGGGGAACTCTTTTTCAAAACGATTGGAGGAATTTCATCTGGACCTGGAGCTTTGTTGGTTGGTAGTTTATCTAGGAGAGATTTGACGTATGTAGTCTGTATCTTCAGTGCAGCAATTCGAGAGTCAAGTTCTAGTACAGGAACGTTCTGACTGACTTACCCTAAGGCAGAATTTCTGGCAAACATAATGGTGAGAATGTTAGCTTTTCCACGTGGGCCATTTGTAGTGTTTCTGTCTAAAGACTATAGTGAGGGAATGGGTGATGACTTGTTACAATCACGATTGAATGAACTTAGAGTTGACCAGAATATTCTATTGTCATTAGAATCATTTAATAGTCTGGTTGCTTGGTTGTGAAGGAAGTTTGATTTGGCGACATTTGTTACTACTTCTGTGTGGTTTTGGGCATTTTAAAGTGCTCGAGGGATTCGGTAGTTCGGTAGTGAGTTATATGATATAGATTTTTGAGTCGTTGTTCTAGCACAATAAATTGATGTCGAACCATTTTGGGGAGTCCGATCTTTCAGCAAATTGTTGACAGGGTATGAACAATTCCAATTTGAATGATGTGATTAATGTGGGACTGGGTAGAAGAGATGTCAGTGGAGAAGAAAGACTGCCATAAAATATCAGATATATAATTCCTAAATCCATCCCAGTCTGCCCTATCAAAGTGCCCTTTGGTCACCCTGACTGGTTCAGAACGGGGAGGTTTGGGGCAACCGATGAATGTGGCTTTAATGAGATTGTGGTCGAAGGATCCAAGTGGTGATAACACCTCTACCCTGTACTGACCTGGATTATTATTCAGGGACAGGTCCAAGAGACAGGCGCTATGGTCAGGATTATCTGGTATTCTGGATGGTTGTTATACCAGTTGCGTGGGATTAAACGATGCTGCAAACAGCTCTCACTCTAGACCAGTCATGGCAAAATGCAATAACCATTCTACATACTGGACATAAAAATCATCAAACATCGTAATTTCAGTGGTAAGGGTGAGATTAAGGTTGGTCAACTGTGTGGGTACAGAGTCAAATACGCTGGGTTTTGATGAGACATTGATTGAGATTGGTACTAAGACCACGTATGTTGGTAAAACATGAGGCTGAACCCGCACTTCTCCGCTGACAAGCATGATTTTTTGTGGCAACAGTCTGTGCATTCGGGGAAAACATGGAGACTGCATACCCTGTCCTGCAATATGTATACCAGTTTCATTGAAGTCCATGTTTTTTTTAAATAATAGAACAGAGGAAGGAAAAACAAATGAAAAAAAAATCCATACACCAGATTACTGATGTCCTCCATTCATTAAAAAAAAAAAAAAAAAAAAAAAAGTAACAGTTGGACTCGAACACCTCTAAGTTGAAGTTTGGGGGGAACAAAGCTGGGGAAGCGAGTTCCAGAGAGTTACAGTTCGGGGAATAACAGATTTCTGATAGGCAGAAGTTCTGCATTATGGCTGTGTGATACCCCAGTCATGAGCGCTACCAGATGCCCGTGTAGCAACAGGGGAGGGCATGGAAAGGTGGCACAATGGATGCAACTTCGACTGAGCATTTGCCATACAAGTATCTGTAAAATAATGCAAGGGAGGCAACATCCCTTCTTACCTGTAGGGGAGGTAGCTTATTTGTAATAGTAGAGTTATTAATAACTCTAACAGCTTTGTTCCGAAATTTGCCTAGTTGCTTTAGTGCAACCTCGCTTTCCCCTATTTCTGATTGCTGTTGTTTTTGGGAGGGGGGCGGACTCCCCCCGAGAGTCAGTGGGAGGTTACGCTCCTCAGATATTGCATTACGGATGAGAGTCCATTATGCAGCAAGTACTAAGTGATCAAACTCATAGCTACCCTCTTCTCATTATTTCTGAGAATCTTAATTTGGTGAGAGGGACTGACCCCCCCAGAAAATCTTGGTTGGAAAATTGTACGTTGTAGAAGACTTTCCCAGTAACCCGACGAACTCACTTGGGAAGTTTCATTCTAATCAATCAAGTAACCCAGGAGTAGTTAAAGCGCGCGCGTACACACACACACACACACACACACACACACACACACACACACACACACACACACACACACGGAGGCTGGATCTCGTGCAACGAAATAGGGCGCGTTGCCGAAAATTATACCATCTGCTTCGCAGAACTGATAACAACAATAACAACAACAACAACAACAACAATAATAATAATAATAATAATAATAATAATAACTAGAACATCGTAAAATTGTTCAACGACAATTTTCATAAAAACTTCTCACAGCCACTGCATATTAGAAGCCGAGTTATAAAGAGACCTTGAGGTCATGGTCACTGATCTTCTGCATGTCACCTTAGGTCAGCAAGATATCTAAGTCCACAAAGTTTGGAGGCTGGAGCTTTATTCTTTCTTGTAAAATCAAGTGACTTCTATGTCTTCCAGAGTAGTCCAAAATTTTGGGCTACGGGCGAGCTCAGAGAACAATGACCCGATTTGGCCTGTATTAAGCACTGCATTCTGGCCATGTCCCAGGTATATGCCAATAAAATTTTAGCCCTCTAACTTAAGTGGTTCTTGAGTTTTCGGGTCACTTATTTCTTTTGTTCCGGATCCTATCTGGCTTTCGGTAGTCGGATCAGGATGATATTTGGTCAGATGAAGCGGCCAACCAGTACCATACTGTAATACTCGTATGACAAAGAATGAAATCTGTAGCTCAAACGGTATGGGAATGGCAGCGATTTAGATCTTCCCTAGATTAATAATAATAAATATATTGACAAAAACAAGAAAACTTCCGACAGGGATGTGGGAAGTTTTAATAATAATAATAATAATAATAATAATAATACAATAGGACTGAGCCTGTAGCAGTGTAGGAGTTTACTGTACATCCGAGGGCAGAATGGCGTTTATTGTTCACATAATGCCACTGAGAGGCGAGTAAAATTGGTTACCCTAGCATTAAATGTTGGATTGAGTAGTCTAGCCCTGAGTTCTTACGCTCCTGATGAGCAGAAAAAGACTGGATGATGGATGGATGGATGGATGGATTGTTGATAATGTTGTTGTTGTTGATGACAATGATGATGATGATAATGGTGATGAGAAAAGATAAGTATAACAAGTTAAGTACACACAGAGAGCACATATCTCCACCAACTCCAATACCAGACAACTCATGTCACCAACAAATTTTTATCGAACCTCTTCGTTGCCTAATGACCTATATATCCACAAAACCTAATTGAAATCCATCCATAACTTTCTGAGATATTCTGTGAACAAACAGACAAACAAGGGTGAATACAAAACCTCCAACTTCGTTGGCGGAGGTAATAAGTACATTACATTAAATATATCGAGAAGGTACCGATTCAGGGGTTCCAGATTTGGATCATGTAAGTTTCTGAAACATTCGAGAAACCTCCCGTCAAACCACACCAATTACCTACGCCATTACATTCCAGAGTGAGACAGAAATTGCCGCCCAAACTGCTGTAATAGTGACAGAAGAGAATTCAGGAAACGCGATGAGGCGTGGTGACTTACAACAATTCTCGGTAACCTTTTTAAAAATTCGACGTCACATTCTAGAATCTGTTCAGTCTTTGCGGCTCACCGAATCAGGTTTTGCAGTTATAAGACATTGTTTTTTTTTCCTTGATTCAAGGAAGAACCAAAGACTGAAAGCCTGCAAGTTGCTTTCTAGGAGAAAAGAAAAAGAGCCAAATTCACTATCCGTTCATTTCGAAATGCGTTTAAAATGCTGAAAGTCATAGGCAGGTTCCGCATTAAATTGCTGGACAGAAAAAGGAGTTGCTGCTATTGTTGATCAACCCCGGTCTGTCTGTCGGAACAGATCCAACAATCACAGCATAGCTTATTTTCCTGTAGGGTCGTCCTGTACAGTGAACCTATGTGCCCTTGCTGCTGACACATCCCAGCCACAGCGAGGCGTGGGGAATAGTGTGATGGTTTAGTTCCTGGATGGTCGCCGCATTTGTGTCTCTCCACCCAGTTAGCAGGGGTACTACAGCAGGCTCCTATCATCCCGTTATTTTGTTATCTAGTTACCACTCAGCACTGTGAATGGTTTTCTGGGTTACAGGAAACCATCAGGCTTGTCACGCAGTGTACAGTACAGTAGAGCCACCTGAAGTGGAAACAAGAGTAACAAAAAAGAGACAGGATGGAGAGGGAGAAGTAGGAGAGAGGGGCATATGCAGAGAAAAGGAATGGTAAAGTTGAGGAAGTAGGCAGCACTGCACCAACTGAGTGGATGATGGTCGCTAACACCTACCACAGAAAAGGGGTAAGAGTATGCTGTCAGCCGAGTGCTACACGCAAGCCACAATCGTGTAGGGATGCGATCAGACAGTTTAGAAGAGAAGTAACCAATAAACCAGAACTAGTAGAGAGACAAATATGCAACGCAGTAGCAGAGAGAGAGAGAGGGAGAGAAAGAGAGAGAGGCTGGAGGGAGTCAATAATAGGAGAGGAGTTGATGAGACGAAAAGGCTTTGATTCCACCTGTTAGAAGAGCTGTGTGTGGTGAACCTCACCTCACATGGGAAATGTACTATATCTAGGGGCGAATAAGACCCTTGTGCAAAGTCAACAGCTTTGCAAAAAGTAAAGAAAGTACTTGGTCGGCTCACCACACCCGATCTCTTGGAAGCGGATATTGCAATGGAGCCACTGTGATCAGTCCATGATAAGCCCCAAGTGATGGATATCCCAAGGATATTGAGAAGCTGAGAAATGACAAATGGCTGAGTTGAACATTATGGAATATCCCTGAGGAAGATTTTTGCTGGTTAAAAGACGCAGGAGCTTAATTCTTTATACGTTTAATGAAAAGTTTCTTTGATCCTAGTCAGAAATAACAGTCAGAATACAAACCAGGTGCATCACAGCCTCATTTCGTAATTCCTGAGGAAACTGCTGTTTTTGACATTGTGAAAGTGGGCGGATATAAAAGGTGAAGTCATCAATGTATAAGTAAACATGACTAGATGTGCAGTGCAGAATATGACGAACAGAAGGAAGAGACCTGGTGAAACAACACAACCCTGAAGAACAGCACTACTGACACTTCAACAAGAACAGTGACCGTTTTACAAATGAAGCGAAAGAACAACCAGAACGGAAGCTAAAGGTAAAGGCACAAAGAGTGATAGAAACCGTAAGAGGCCAGTGGGAGAGTTAAAGATTTGTGTTAGATGCGATCGAAAGTCTAAGAGTTCATGTGCAATAGTTAAGGCTGCACCAAAGTCCCGAAAGGTGGATGACCGAGAGGCAGCAAGGAAACTGATATGGAAGTTTCCTTGGCAGAACCCACGTTGACGGTTAGAAAGATAGCTATGAGAAGAAAGGGGCTTCCAAATCTTCCTACAAAGGATATACTGAAAGACTAGAAATACACGACGTTCCAGCAAATAGGGAGCGGTCACTTCACTAGGATAAGCTGAATGATAGCAAATTACCAGTACGTAGGAAATCTGCAGGTTGACAAAGGCGAAAGAACTTACCCAGGCAGCGTGTCAGCTTCGAAACACAGTTCTTCAGAAGAACAGAATGGACCCCATCAGGTCTATATGCCTGAATAGCAATGAAGTCAGTGAGAGAATCGTTGGAAGAAATTTTAATGACAGGTATATGGAAGTAGCAGAGGGAGGAGATAGAAAGATATCGGAATTGTCCAAACTGGAAATGGAGGAGTAACTTTCGGCAAAAAGCTCTGCCTTGTCAGTAAATGAAACAGGTACGGAGCCATCAAAAAAAAAAAAAAAAAAACAATCGGGAGCCGAATGCTACTCGCCCACCAGAATATGCTGTTGGCAAAGTCCAAGATTTTAGCCATCTCTTGATACCCTGAAGGTTTCATGTTGATAGCTCAAGCCGTTCATAAGATATAATGGTGCTAAGGGCGTTCGATAAAAGCTAGTTGACCTTTGGCAGCCATTTTGGTGACCTTGACCTTGACCCCGAGTGCCCATTTTCGAACTCATCCAAGACTTTGGTCATATCTTGATACCTTGAAGTTTTCATGTTGATAGCTCAGTCCGTTCATGATACATAATGATGCTAAAGGCGGGCAATAAAAAATAGCTGACCTTTGACAGCCATTTTGGTGACCTTGACCTTGACCCCGAGTGCCCATTTTCGAACTCGTCCAAGATTTTGGCCATATCTTGATACCTTGAAGGTTTCATGTTGATAGTTCAAGCTGTTCATGAGATAATAATGGGAACATACAAACACACACACACACACACACACCGAGAGACACAGAGACGGGCAAAACATTACCCCTCCGCCTTGCTAAAAGGCAGACGATATAAAAGGAGGGGAAAAAGTAATTATCGACCGCCTTTAGCAGGCGGGGCGATAATGTTTTTGTCTGCCTCTGTGTGTGTGTGTGTGTGTGTGTGTGTGTGTGTGTGTGTGTGTGTGTGTGTGTGTGTGTGTACCTGTTCCCATCATTATATCTCATGAACGGCCTGAGCTATCAATATATGGCCAAAATCTTGGCTGAGGTCGAAAATGGGCACTCGGGGTCAAGGTCAAGGTCACCAAAATTGCTGCCAAAATTCAACTAGTTTTTATCGCCCGCCTTTAGCACCATTATGTCTCATGACTGGCTTGAGCTATCAACATGAAGCCTTCAGGGTATCGAGATATGGCCAAAATCTTGGACGAATTCACAAATGGCGCTCAGGGTCAAGGTCAAGGTCACCAAAATGGCTGCCAAAGGTCAACCAGTTTTATAGCCCGCCTTTAGCACCATTATATCTCATGTACGGCTTGAGCTTTCAACATGAAACCTGCCGGGTGTCAAGATATGGCCTAAATCTTGGGCTTGGCCAACAGCATAATCTGAAGGGTGATTAGCATTAAGCTCCCGAACGCTTTTCCTTCACTACAAAGGTGTTTTGCGAGGTGTCGGAAGGAACGGGATTAATTTGAGTTAGAGAGTTCAGATGATTTGGAATGGATGAAATCATTCTTGACAAAACGGAGAACAGATAGCTCAGTTGTAAACAGGTGTGAAAGCATGATTAAGCTTTGTTTTTTTCATTATTCCGAGGGCAAGAGAAAGGAGACTGTTTCCACGCCCGACAGAATAACCTCTGTAATGTGCAAAACACATCATATTTATCATGAATGCTTTCAGCGAGTTTGGTGTACACTCATAACAGACGTGAGTAGGGGGGGACACAACCTGGCCGCACTATGGGGTGGTACTACTACTCTGCGGCCAGGTTGTGTTAGGAAGAATACTGCCACCGTATTCCCTGCGTGTCGTGAAAGGCGACTAAAAGGGGCGGGGTGAGGGGACTAGGGACCCCCTCCTCTGTTTTTTAGTTCCTAAAAAGAGACAGGCCAGAGAAAGGGATGGGGGATGGAGTTATCCCCGTACCCTGAAGATTGGGTCTATGAATGTGCGTGGATGTAGTACGATTGAGGCTAAAAGAGGAGGAGATTGGGAGAATGTTTGTGAGAAGAAAGTTGGATGTGTTAGCTTTGAGTGAAACGAAGATGAAAGGGAAGGGGGAATCTATGTTTGGAAGTGTGAATGGAAGATTGTCAGGTGTTGATAGAGGAAGGGCAAGAGAAGGTGTGGCCTTGTTAGTGAGTCCGGAAGTACAGCAATGTGTGATTGAATGGAAGGAGGTGTCATCGAGACTGATGTGGGTGAAAGCAAAATTTGAATGTGAGTTGTGGGTGTTTGTGAGTGCATATGGGCCTGGTAGTGAAAGGGATGATCAAGAGAGGGAGTCTTTCTGGAATGATATTGATGAGTGTCTGCAGAGTTTTGGAGCGAATGTGAATGTGGTAATGATGGGAGATCTGAATGCTAGAGTGGGAAATGTAGCAGTTGAAGGCGTAGTTGGTATGCATGGTGTGCCTGGAAGAAATGAAAATGGGGAACGAATGATAGCGATGTGTGTTGAGCGAGAGATGGTGATTGGGAATACGCTGTTTGAGAAGAAAGATATTTATAAGTATACATGGGTGAGACAGGAGGGTGGAAGGGTTGTTGGTAGAGCTTTGATGGACTATGTGGTTGTGTCTAGGAATGTAATAGGAAGATTGTTGGATGTGAGAGTTCTGAGAGGGGAGGGTGGAGGTATGTCTGACCACTACCTGGTGGAGGGAAAGTTAAGAGTAGGTAAGAGATGGGTGAGAGCTAGGAGGGTTAGGTGTGGCAGGGAGGTTTTGAAAGTGAGTGAGTTGGATAAAAGAGAGAAAAAGATAGAGTATCAGGAGAAATTGAAAGATGAGTGGAACGCAGTGAAAGATTGGGAAAATGGCAGCATGGAGGAGGAATGGCAGTTGTTTAAGAGTGCTGTGGTGGGGCACGCAGAAGAGGTGTGTGGTGTGAGACATGTGGGTGGTGGTGTAAGAAAAGGAAGTGAATGGTGGTGCAAGGAAGTAAGTATGGCTGTGGCTGAGAAGAGACGTGCATATGAAGTGTGGCTGCAGAGGAAGGATGAGATGGCATATGAAAGGTATAAGGAAAAGAGGAATAGAGCGAGAAGGGCTGTGCGTGATGCTAAAGTGGCAGCAGATGAGAGGTGGGGTAGGAGGCTGACAGAGAATTTTCAACAGAATAAGAAAATGTTTTGGAAGGAGGTGAAAAGGGTGCGAAAGGGAGAGTCTGGGAAGGAAGAACGAGTAAAAGCAGAGGATGGAAGGATGTTAATTGAGATGGATGCAGTAAGGAAGAGATGGGCAGAGAATTTTGAAAGATTGTTAAATGTAGAGAAGGAAAGAGTGGCTGCGATTGTGGCGGATGGAAGGGTGCAAGGAATAAATGTGTTGGGAGAATTGAATGATTCTTTGATCACGAAGGAGGAAGTGGAGAAGGCAGTAAAGGAGATGAAAACAGGGAAAGCTGCAGGTATGGATGGGTGTGCTGTGGAATGCCGGAAGGGTGGTGGAGTGACTATTGTTGACTGGTTAGTAAGATTGTTGAATGTGTGCTTTGAGAAAGGTATGGTGCCAATTGACTGGGCATGCTTGTGTGGTCCCGTTGTATAAAGGCAAGGGTGATAAATATGAATGTACTAGCTTTAAGGGTATAAGTCTGTTGAGTGTTGTAGGTAAGGTGTATGGTAGAGTGTTAATTATGAGAGTTAGAGAGGGTACAGAGGGAGTGATTAGTGATGAGCAGTGTGGCTTTAGGAGAGGGAGGGGATGCGTTGATCAGGTGTTTGCTGTGAGACAAGTGTGTGAAAAGTATTTAGCGAAAGGCAAGGATGTGTTTTGGGCATTTATGGATTTAGAGAAAGCGTATGATAGAATTGATAGGGAGGCTTTATGGACTGTTTTAAGATTGTATGGACTTGATGGTAGGTTACTAAAAGGGGTGAAAAGTTTTTATGTAAATAGTAGAGCATGTGTAAGAGTGGGAAATGCTGTGAGTGATTGGTTTCCCGTGAGAGTGGGGCTGCGACAGGGATGTGTGATGTCGCCTTGGTTGTTTAATATTTACATGGATGGTGTTGTAAGGGAGGTGAATGCAAGAGTTTTAGGTGGAGGTCTGAGTCTGGTAAATGTTGATGGTGGAGATTGGAATCTGAAGCAGCTGCTGTTTGCAGATGATACTGCACTGGTGACTGATTCAGAGGAGAGATTGAGACAGTTGGTAGAGGAGTTTGGAAGGGTGTGTGAAAGGAAGAATTTGAAAGTAAATGAGAATAAGAGTAAAGTGATGAAGTGTACGAGGTTGATAGATGGTAGGGGGATGAATATAGTTTTGAATGGTGAGTTGCTTGAGGAGGTAGATTGTTTTAAATATCTAGGGTCACATGTTGCAGTGGATGGAAGAATAGATGCAGAAGTGAAGTTTAGAATAAATGAAGTAGGAAAGGTGCTGGGAGGAATGAAAAAAGTGTTTAAATGTCGTTCACTTAGAATGGATTTAAAGAGAAGGCTGTATGAGGGTGTTGTGGTACCGACTGCATTATATGGGGCTGAAACATGGAATATGGGTGTAGCAGAGAGGAAAAGTTTGAATGTAATGGAGATGAGGTGTCTGAGGAGTATGTGTGGAGTGACGCGTATGGATTGGGTGCGAAATGATGAAGTGCAAAGGAGAACTGGAGTTGTTCGGGAGATGGCTGGTAGTGTTGAGCAGAGGGTGTTGCGATGGTTTGGGCATATGGAGAGAATGGATAATGAGCGATTGGTGAAAAAGATAACTAGATCTGATGTGAGAGGTGTAAGGCTGAGAGGAAGACCACGAATAGGATGGATGGACAGTGTGAAGAGAGCGCTGGATGCGAGAGGGATGTCTGTTGAGCAAGGAAGAGTGGCTGTGCGTGACAGAAATAAATGGAGAGAAATTGTGAATGAATAAGTGATGACGCAGCTCTGAGGGGATATTCTCCCGCATTTGGTCTGATCATAGTCAGGTCAGGTGCGGGTAAGGGGATGGGTCTGTTATGATGTGGCAGGGGTAAACCAGTTCTGCTGTCGGGCCCTGCTGCGGATGTCACTGATTGCATTGCGCAGTTGACCCTTGTGCGGTGTGATGCGGTGAGGATCTGTCCGTTCTCCCCTTTGGGGCTAAGATGTGAATGAATGTGTTTGAATGCATGAGTAAATGGAGAGTGTGTCGTCCTGTCTCTGCTACCTCCCTTTCCTTGGGGGAAGCAGCCTAGGTATATAGATATAGATAGACTAAAAACATTTCATGAAGTTCTTTTCCCAAGCATATTAGGCATTAGATAAACTGCTCACAGTGAGTGCTAAACCCATCAGCCCAGGCAGAGGACATCTTTCATTTTTAAAATCTCATGCTTTCTACATACAATTTTTTTTTTTTTCAGTTCAGGGGAGTCCTTCTGTTATGAAAAGGATAATGGCGGCAGCAAATCTAACCCATCACAAAATAGCTCTAGCTGACTAAAATCGAGTGGGGAAGGCACTACGATGAAATGGACGTCCTCGAACTAAAGGGGTTAACACAACAAAACCTGTTCGACAAAGATGTGTTGTGGCGTAGTATCACGTGATAACACACTGATGGCATACCTGTCTGTGGTTGCTGGTTTGTAGTCAGAATGTGTCCAGTGGCACGGTATCCATCCTTTCAGTGCGATGACGTATTCTTCATTTTATTCGTGATATCTCCAGACGTATTTTTCGCTTAGGACAGACTATTGAAGGAGTTAGATATACCCTTAATTAATACTGTAAGTGAGACAGTCCCTCCTTAAATTAAAATAAACTGACTGGTGGTAGGGAAAAAAATGAAATAGAAAGGAAAAGAAAAGATTACTGGCTTCTGTTTAAGCCAAAGTTTGAGGGTAAAATCAACCTTGACATTAACTCTTCAAGTTCGAGACGATAATAGTATTTCTTTTTTGTTACCGACAAATGGCTTTCTTTCTTTTTTTTATTCAACTGAGAATGAGTCATAAGAGCCTGGGGATGTTAAATAGAGCATTTGTCTGCTACCATGTTTAGATGCAGAATATGCTTACGGTAACACAGTGGTTACTACAATATGTAATTAGATAAACTTTAACATTGCCTGTCTTTATGACTGACATTTTACTGGGGGGCGGGGGAGGGGTAGCAGTGTGGTGCAGGTCACAGCAGCCCGTTTCTCTAACCTGAGGAAGATCCCAAGCCCTTTTCAGGCCATGTGTAGGCAGACTGGAGAGCCGATTTGACAAGCAGCAAAGGAAAACAATTCCCACCTCATAACTAAGGGTCATCGAATTACGTACAACCACGACATCATCCTCAAATTGCGGGACTGGACAAGTTCCGTCAGGTGAAACACTCCGACTCTGGTTACATAATCGCATCACAAAAATTGCTTTCAGTCTTGATGCTATCGGGGAAAGTTGCCTTCTCTTCTCCCTCCCCCTTTTTCTTACATACGTGATTGAAGTCTTTCTTTTTCTGCTACTATGCACAATTTCTGTAATATTCAGCTATAATTTTCTTTCATTTTCCTAACGTGCTGTGGCATACCAGCTGCAAAGCACTGGCTGACGGACATAAAATCAAATTATTTAAACACTACGAAGAACTAATGCAGTCTGAGAGGCTAAGGTTCTCTCTCTCTCTCTCTCTCTCTCTCTCTCTCTCTCTCTCTCTCTCTCTCTCTCTCTCTCTCTCTCTCTCTCTCTCTCTCTCTCTCACCCTTTCACGTGAGATCTTGGATTACCCTCTCTATTCCCATTTGACCTAGTCTAACTGAACGTTCTGAGGAAATTAAATTCTCTAAGGTTTTGAATCATAATTTAGAATTGACAGAACACACTGACTGTATACGTATCTTTGTAGAGACGGAGGCCATTTGCTCCTCATGCTGTTATTCGCTCACAATAGTTCCTCTTCCCCATTCCATTCCATCTTCAGGTGTTGTTATTATCTGATACTACTGCCTGTGTAGGAAGACGCCAGACATGTGAGGACAACCAGTGTTATTTTGTTCTTATTGTTGGAGAAACCTTTAACTTAAACCTTCACTGCGCCGAAACCATTAATCCTACAACTCATTTTCACAAGGTGGACTTGCATGATTCCTACCCCACACCAACGCAAATCCAGCTCATCTCAATCGCGCGCGCGTGTGTGTGTGTGTGTGTGTGTGTGTGTGTGTGTGTGTGTGTGTGTGTGTGTGTGTGTGTGTGTGTGTGTGTGTGTGTGTGTGTGTGTGTGTAAAGGATAGACTGGAATGAATGTGTTATCGTGTGTGCATCATGTACAGTATGTTTGTATGACTGTATGTATAGATGTATTATGATTATGTATCGAAAGTGTGTGTAAGCGCTGTGTTTGTTGGCATGTAACACTGCATTCATCTACTGCATATATGTTTCTGTCCTTGGCTGCTGCAGCTTTTCCTCCATCTCTTTATCCTATAGCTTCTCCTCCTCCTCCTCTTTCTCCCCCTTCTCCTGCTTCTCTTCCTCTTAATTCTCCTCATTCTCCTTCTCCCGTTTCATATCCTCTTCTTCCTTCTGCTTCCCTTCCTTTTCCTAGAGTTCCTCTTCTTCTTTCTCCTCCTTCTGCTTCTCTTCGTCTCGCTTCTCCTCTTTCCCATTTTCTTCCTCCTTCTCCTCCTCTTCACCATCTTCATCCTGTCAATATTCTTCCAATTCCTCCCTTTTCTCTTCCTCTTCCTTCTCATTCTCAACCTCACCTATATACATCCATCCTCTTCCTTTTTATCTTATCATTCCTCTTAGCTCTCGTTTCATCTTCCTCGTCTCCCCAAGCTCTTACACATTTCCTATCCCTTTTCTCTTCTTTTACTCTTCTCTTCTATCTTCATCTCTCCCTCTTCTTACTCTTCTTCTACTTCTTCCTCTCCTCCTCTTCTTCTTCTTCTCCTTCCTTCTTCCTTCTCCTCCTCCTTCTCCTCCTCTTCCTCCTCCTCCTCCTCCTCCTCTTCCTCCTCTTCCTTCCTCCTCGTTTTCGTCTTCCTCTTTTTCTCCTTTTTACTCATCTCCTTCCGCATCTTCTCCATCATCTTCTTCCTCCATATTCCTCTTCTTTTGCTTCCTCCTCTTCCCCCGCCTACTCTTCCTAGCCTCTCCTTCCTCGTTTTCTTCCTCCTTCTAGTCTTCTTCTTCTTCTTCTGTTCCTCATAACCTTGACGACGTAACTTACCTCCTTTGTATTCTTTCTTCCTTCTTTCACGACTTTCCCCTCTCCTCCCTCCTTCCACCTCTCTCTCTCTCTCTCTCTCTCTCTCTCTCTCTGTCCTGGCATTTGTGACTTAGGTGTGTGTGTGTGTGTGTGTGTGTGTGTGTGTGTGTGTGTGTGTGTGTGTGTGTGTAAGTAAGTAAGTAAGTAAATGTTTATTGCTTTATAGTCATACATCCATGTAGGCTATACATTTGAACATTACATAACAAGCAACGGTCTGTCGAGCCTAAGCTCCCTGACAGACATTTTAATAAATACTATATATAAACTGTGGTTGCTTTAGTTGGATATACCAGCTACAATCGTATGTGTATCAGAAAAAAAGTAAATTATTTAAATATAAACTACAACCTTATGATTATCGGAAATATACATGCATAAACTCATGCATATATACATACATACATTCATAAATAAATACATATACATCGATATACATACACACATATACTTTTACATATATATCGTACATCCATATTCTCACATACACACATGTGCACATATACAGTATACGCACATACATATACACATACACATACATATACATACATACACATACACACACACATACACATATATACACACATACATATACATATACATACACACACACATACATATACATATACATATATACACACATACACATACACATACACATACATATATACCCACATACATACATATACATACATACATACATAATGTACATATATATTTATATATATTCTCAAAACACATACACATACATACATACATACACACACACACACACACACACACACACACACACACACACACACACACACATACACATACTATGCATTAATTGTATCATAACTTGTGGTGCTTTTGTTCTACCCTAAATTATTACAGAATTATGTGTATTGTATGTATTGCTGACCTAACAAATAATTTTTCATTTCTCTTTTAAATGTTAGGATATTACTTGACTTAAGGAGAATTTTTTTATCTCTTGGTAAACCATTAAATAGTTGAGGGCCGAAAGATATTATACTGTTCTTGAAGAGGGTTGTTCTAAATTGTGGAGAGCATAAATTAATGCTATTACTACGAGTATTATGTGGGTTTTCTACAAACTTAAATATTTCATTCCCTACATAGACTCTTAAGGTCTTATACATCAGTAGTAATGTATAATACTTATGAATATTTTCAAAGTTCAACTATTTTTTATTTGAAAATATTAGGGCTGTCGAATCGAATTTACCTAGAAAATATATACATCTTAGAATTTTTCTGTGTGTGTGTGTGTGTGTGTGTGTGTGTGTGTGTGTGTGTGTGTGTGTGTGTGTGTGTGTGTGTGTGTTCCATGACTGTGTGTCAGCGTGACCATATGTTGCGAGAATGTAAAGGTATGTGTGTCAGTTTTATCAAAGAAAGAATGTGTGTGTGTGTGTGTGTGTGTGTGTGTGTGTGTGTGTGTGTGTGTGTGTGTGTGTGTGTGTGTGTGTGTGAGAGAGAGAGAGAGAGAGAGAGAGAGAGAGAGAACCAAATATACTCCTGGAAATCGATTAAGAGGATATTTGGTTCTCTCTCTCTCTCTCTCTCTCTCTCTCTCTCTCTCTCTCTCTCTCTCTCTCTCTCTCTCTCTCTCTCTCTCTCTCTCTCTCTCTCTCCTTTGCATCTTGCTGTTTTGACATCATTACACCTACTCTTGCGAAGCGAGAGCAGGTGTTGCTTTGTTTGACGTGTGTGTGTGTGTGTGTGTGTGTGTGTGTGTGTGTGTGTGTGTGTGTGTGTGTGTGTGTGTGTGTGTGTGTGTGTGTGTGTGTGTGTGTGTGTGTGTGTGAATAAAATAATAATACAATGTGTATCAGAATTAGACCAAACTTCGTGTAAGGGTTGGGGACAAAGCAAAGGACTGACATCGTGTTTGAGAACAGGTCAAAGGTCAAGGTAACATGGCAAGATCAACGTAATTTTTTTAACTCGTTCTATATTTAACTTTGTGGAAGGGTTCAGGGTAAAGCAAGGATAATAGATATCGATTTTTAAAACAATCGGTTGAAGATCTAAGTCACAGTTAAAGGTCGAAGGTCAAGGTTACAGAGCAATTTCAACTAAAACAGTTGTGATACAGTTCGGATCAAACTCAGTGGAAGGGTTTAGGGTTTAGTAGGAAGGAATTTGCTAGATTTTGAGAACAATCTGTAAAATATAAAAGTTCAGGGGCAAAGTCAAAAGTTCAATTCTTAGGAGAGCTGGTGGGTGCGAGTGTTACCCTCTCTGAGTGCTCCATCTTGTTCTGAATAATTTTAGTTCGTCTTTCCTAGTCTAATAATTCTACTTTCTACAGCCGCACGTATTATAGCCCAGACTGTATAGTGTTTTGCCTGGTGTGTGTGTGTGTGTGTGTGTGTGTGTGTGTGTGTGTGTGTGTGTGTGTGTGTGTGTGTGTGTGTGTGTGTGTGTGTGTGTGTGTGTGTGTGTGTGTGTGTGTGAATAAAATAGCTATAACAGTTTTTATTTGATTCAGACCAAACCTGGTGGAAGGGATGAGGGTCAGCCAAAGGACTGACCAATTGATCTGGGGAACTATGAGTCAAAGGTCAATGTCATATGGCTTTTACTCAATTTAGACCAAACTTTGTCGGGGTAGAACAGGGATGATGGGATTCAATTTCGGAGAACAATTCACCTATTGTCAATGTCAAATATTCGACCCCATAACTCAGAGTTTTGGACCAAGGGTCAGTCAGTATTGAAGACATCTGATTTTCAGAACAATATATTAAAGGTCAAGGTCACAGGAAAAATTAATTCAAGTAGTTTTAATCAGGTTTGAATCAGACTTGGTGGAAGGGTTGAGGGTAAGACAAGAATGAAGTAATTTGATTTCTAGAACAGTCAGCCTAAGGTCAAGGTCATAAGTCAGTGTCACATATTTTACCCTTTGACCCTGTGCAGGGTCCAGATTCCAAGTGACCCTTCTTGTTTCTTTTTGTCATCGTTTTCCATTTCCTAATTTTCTTCATTTTCATTTCCTCCTCCTCGTCTTCATCCATACTTCCTTCTTCACCCTACTCACTTGCTCAATAATATTCTTCTTTCTCTCTCCCTACTGTAGAATAACCTTTAAATCTGGTGGCTGGAATTACCAGCAAAAACATGTTCAAAAAACGACCTGACTATTAACTGTTTGTTATAATTTGCCAGTCATAGGTCAGTCCCACAGCATGAATGTCAGGTTGTGGATGACTGAATTTCAGTGAACCTTGGCTCTGAAGTAGCAATAAGTCTCCTTGGCTACTAGTCAAATCATCCCTCCAGTCAGATTATACCTGACCACCACCTTAGCTGATAGTGCTTAAGGATCGACAAATTAGAAAAAACGCGCTTCAGTCAAATCGACTTCCCAGTTTGACGACACTTGGTCATTAAATGAGCTGAAGTCGTTAGGGATCTTCGTCATGTTATATCAGACGCTCTATAGCATCTGTCAGTATCATGTATTATCAAAACCACGACCACCTTAGACAGGTACAAATGCCAGTATCGATCTCCCCTTCTGTCTGACAAGGTTAGTATGTCCTGTATTCATAACCAGTTATATGCTGGGCTGTCCAAGAGCATAGTTGGTGTAAGTGGCTGATCCTTACTCCCTCGCACTGAAGGTTGAAATAAGTTGTTAGGTTAGTCCCAGTACATTATTTTAAATTTAACTAGTAGCAAACTAAAAATTGTGTATATGTATGCCCATGTGAATGTATCTATATCTATCCATCTATCTATCTGTCTATCTATCTATTAATCTATCTATATCTTTATCTATCTATCTATACATCTACATCTATCTATTTATCTATCTATCTATCCAACTATCTATCTATCCAACTATCTATCTATCTGTATCTATCTATTTATCTATCTGTCTATCCAACTATCTATCTATCTATATATATATATATATATATATATATATATATATATATATATATATATATATATATATGTATATGGATAAATAGACTGATTGGCTGACATACACGACTAAAGAATACATGATCTGTAGTATTAATTTTGTATCTAAATATTATAATTTCATTTCTAGGTCTACTCTCTACCTTTTGTATAGAAACTACATTACATATTTTTTTCCAGCAGTGATTCTTCTTTCACTTTTGCTTTCTGACGATTTGCTGTAAAGCTTGGAGTGTAAGAGAGTCTTCTTCTTTGTTGTCCTAGTCATAAACTGCAATTAGAATGTAAATCTCTAAGTATAGCTATCATTAAGGTCTGCGTGGTCTGTGTATCTCCGGCTTTGTTACCATATTTTAAAACTTATAATTACAGACCAAGTCTTTCTACTAATAATACGCCTGAACCACAATGCTAGGGCCATATGATCTGAGTGATCTGTTTGTATAACTCTCTCTCTCTCTCTCTCTCTCTCTCTCTCTCTCTCTCTCTCTCTCTCTCTCTCTCTCTCTCTCTCTTTCTAAAATTCATCTTCCTTCTCACCCCCATTCTTATCCTCCCTCACTTCCCACTCACACCCCTTCTCATCCTACACTCATACCCTTTCCATTACCCATTTACTCCGTCTCTCACTCCTTTCTCATCCCCTATCTCATCTCACTGACTCCTTATTTCCCTCCCACTCACCTATCCACATCACATCTCCTTGTCATTACTTCCTGTCACTCCCATCTCCCACTCCATTTCCCCATCAGTCCCTCTCATTACCAAATACCACTCACACCCTTGTCACCCCCCCACACTCCCTATCACTACCTTCTCACGCTCTCTCTACCCTCTCCCTCTCTTTCCCTACCCTCACACCCCCCACATCCGTCCCTCTCCACACTCACCCCCTCTCACTCCCTTTCATCTGTACGCCTTCATCTCTAAGCCGAACCATGTGACTAATTGCCAGCTCACACACTCACTCGCTCACTCACAACTCTTGCTCACTTTCACACACACACACACACACACACACACAGATTTGGTCTCTTTCAAATACGTCGCGTACCGGTTTATATTCTGATTCCATATGTTAACACACACACACACACACACACACCGCCATCAAACAACATACGTTCATCGCCCCGCTTCACTACCCTTCACACACTCCATCACACACCACCTGACTGCCGCCAAACTTTAAACAAAACACTCACATATAATTATACTAATGACAAATCACCATCTGGGGGGAGAAAGTTTCTCTAACAAATATTTTTATTTGCTTGAATTAACTAGTACAGTGAAATATCAGCTTGTCTATTAGTTGCTTTGAATTTTTTTTTTTAATGAAGAAACATGTACCCACAGGCTGAATGACTGTAAAACTTCTCTTAAAAAAAAAAAAATTATAAGCAAGATCTGTATATTTCGGGACACATTGCACTTAACCAGTTCACTACGATAACCCATTTTTCATCCATGCCGGGATCCCTCCGTGGAATATTCAGCTAATAGAGAGCCTGTATTTAAACAACGAGAGCTGTGAAATGTGTGTGTGTGTGTGTGTGTGTGTGTGTGTGGGCGGGAGGGGGGGGGTATATCCGATTTCTTTCCACTAAGGTCTGAAGTAAGACGGATGTGTCCCTTCCCTATCACGTTTCCTCACGAGACTGGGTACTGAGTCGGACTGAATTCGGAGTTACTGTGGAGAATCGATTGGCATTTTTAAGGTTACTGACCGAGACTTTGCTGATGCTCCAATTACCCTACCTGAGTGGTTGGAGACACCCGAGTGCCCTCGAGGCATTTCATGAGGGGGCAGAGCCACTGGGACTAAGGGAGGGACTCCTGGGCCAAGACTATGGTCTAGGTAATTGGTAGTTTGTTCGATGAAGCAGTACCGTCTGTTCTGGCTTGTGGAGCGGACACAAAAGTCTTGGAAAGATTCACTTATCTCGCCAGTGTGGTCCATAACAACGGTAGGTCAGATGATGAAATTTCTCGTTGCAATGGTCTGGCCTATGATGTTATGATTTCACTCAAACGAGTATTTGGCGTTGTCATTATTCGTGTACGACAAAAATCAGCATCTTCAAGGCCCTGGTTCTCCCTGTTTTACCATATGATTGTGAAATATGGATATTAAGCAGTGCCTTGAAGCAGCACATTGACTTCTTCAGTACTGAGCGCCTTCACGGGATCATAAGGATATCGTTGGTATGACTGGGGGCGTAGTGAACAAGATCTTCATGTGACTACATAGAGGCCTCTCCCCCCCCCAAAAAAAAAAAAAAAAATACAATACGTGAACGCCAACTCGTTATAAAGGCACGTGGCTTACAGAGGAGTGATATCTGAAATTCTCAACCTGGGATGGGGCAGACCATGGATATGACTACAGATCTCATGGATGGAGCAAGTCGATCGTTTGTGTCAGGATACTTGCAGAGAGTGGAAGAGTCGCTGTCTGAAGGCTTGCGTGGACCCACCGTGGATGGAGTGGAAGGGTGAGTGGGGCTATGTGCTCAGCGGCGATCGGCCCGAGTGAGTGAGTGGGTGATAGGGCACGTATTAGAGGATATCTTTCACTTGCCTCTCCAATACTTAACCCATTCCCTTAAACCGAATAAACTCGTCTGAAGATAGAAAGAATGTAATGCAAAGACCTTATTTACCGCACTGGTGTTATTGTATATTCAGAAGTCACATGACCAACACACACACACACACACACACACACACACACACACACACACACACCTAATTCTTTCTCTTAGATTACTTTTATGTGACTTTTTTTGCTACCTCCAGACAATTCACTTTAAGAGAAACTTATCGACCTGGGCTGCGGCAGGGGGGAAGCAGATATACTGTAGCTTTCACTGACCCCTTCACTACAAAAGGTCACCCCAGAGATTAATTAATTTGTCTGCAGGTAGAAAAAACGAACCAAAAGAATATCACCTGATTCGAAGAGTTGAACACATAATTATAAGGTACTGTATCAAGTTTTTATTTATTTTTTTTTTACTTCAGACGGTTCTGTGCAACTGCCCTCTGTAGGAAATTAGTCAGGAATGGTTTTGTGAAACTTGTCTACTTCGAAAAGCCTCTTCCAAGATGAATGAATCGTCTGGTGGGAGGAAGACTGACACAAAAGACGTCATCTCAGTGTAGGAAGTAGATCTGACAGAGGCACGCTGGAATCCCGTTGTAACAAAGGGAGTTATTACTGGAAATGAGTCTGGGTTCGTACATCTCAGCCTGGTGGATATTTTCCTCTTGTAGTTTATTACCCGTAGTTCATCAGCAGAATACGACAACACTACCGCTTTGTATTCCTTCCACAGCACTTCTTCGTATCATAACTAGCATTATTCTAGTATTAATCTCTTACTACAGCACAGCATTGAACATGGAAAAATGGCAATTTTTAGGTCAAGTACAAGTGCACAGAATATAATTCCAGTACTCCCTAAGCGCACCACATTCCATTCACTACTACTGGTGGAGAACGTATTTTGGTTGTATTTTGACTGCCACCTTACGATTTAATTTGGCCTTGGAAGACTTTCAGTATAGAAGAATTTAATGGAGATAGTTTCTAACCGTTTTGCAACGAGAACTTTCCTAAGAGTTAAGTATAATCGTCTGATAACAGCAGGAATAAATGAGTCATCACAATGAAGGTGGTAAGGCACCCCCGCTGTTACCAATACACCGTTTGGGTTATATTTCCTTATCTCGGAAATTACAGGGAACAAAGTTTGCTCAAGCCGGTGGGATCTGAGTGACAGATATTGTACAATTATTTCGCTTTTGACACTTCATGAAAACAGGCGGAATAATTAACAAATGCTCACAGTCGAATACACTCTAAACCCCGCAAGTAAGCAAATATATAAACACTCCATACATGCATACAGGAATCCACTGACACACATTATTCAATCACGTACCCACATCCATTTACATCAACATACAGGTTTTTTCATGTACACCCTCCCAAAAAAGTATCGGCCCCATAGGGTACGGTGTTTGTGAAAATGAGTGAGTTCTGCAGACACACATGAATCTATAAATCTGGTGCCTCAAAACATATACCACCCAGTATGTGACTTTTTCTTTGCGATTTCGAGTTAAAATAATTACCAAAGATAATATTTTCACTTATAATCACAGGATGCCCTATATCACAATGTTTCGTCCATGTTTCAGAATGATACGTGCCGTTAGAGGGCCGATAATTTTTTTGGAAGGGTGTACATATACGGTAGGTATTACAGCTACATACATGGCCATACATCGCTTAGGATAGCTTCGTTACATACATACGGGCCCACATTCAGACATCCTATTTACGCGCGTATGCATACATGAGAGAGAGGAGGGGGGGAATGGGAAGAGAGGAAAGATAAAGAAAGAGACAGGTAGGGTTAGAGTGAAGAGAGGGAAGACACAGTAAAGATGCAAAATGAAATGAGAACGGGGAGAGGAAGCGAGGAGAGGAGAGGGGAAAGAGAGAGCTGAAAATAAAAGCTAATGATTCAGAGGTCTGCAACAAAAAATACTGTTTAAGATTTATTGCCTGTTTCTTACCAGTTTCCTTACGCGGACTTCAAAAATTAATCTGAAACTTAAATAGAGGTCAGGAAAGTTTAAGCTGATCGCTTCAGGTCTAAGTCGCACAAGGTGGCATAGCCTGTTCCTCTCATTAAATTATAGCTCTCGAAGTGAATCTTGCACTTTTATTTACATTATAACAGGATTGAATATGAATATCAATTTGTGAGAAAGAGGTTTGGAAGGGGAAACAAAGAAGTATGCCAATTTACATCTTGCCTCAGTACTGTTCGGACGTTCATTGTAACAGTGCGATTAGGGCAGGAAATGGAAACACAAAGTCGTGACCAAGATACTGGTGATATTTAATTCCAGACGTTTCGACATTTTCTTAATGTCGTAGGCTGCAGTCCCCACCTCATTCACCCGTGAGGGAACATGCTGATCTTTGTCGAGTTCGTCTTAAAGGTGAACATTTTAAACTTTCAGATAGCTGCTCTTGTGATTGTATACGTGTGTTACAGTCTCTACTTATTACACTGTATAAGCCCCAACTTAACACTACTATATCACTTTGTATGCCACTACTTTTTATTTTAACGCACATAAATATTTTCTTGTTAGTAATTTTAATAACTTATATAATTTTAGGCCACTCAAAAGGACATTAAGAAATGTCGAAATGTCTGGAATTAGATATCACCATTATGTTCTTCACGACTATTTTACTTTTCCTGCTCAAGATCTGGTTCCCTTGGAACCAGTCAGTATCGAATGAGTGTGACTAGCTTCAGTTTTGTCGTGAAGTGCATTGTATGAGTTTTATTTTCGCGGAGGTGTTCATTGTACTTTAGTTGTTTCAGAATAAGATGTAGTTTACCTGGCAATGGCTACATGAAGTTTTGTTAACTGTCTGGACAGTTTCTGTTACATCTGTGGCGAATTTGTCATAATGAAACAAGAGAGATATATTACAGACTTTGTCAAAAAACCGTACTATCCATGCTTTGGGGTGAAACTTGGAGACCAGAACAAATCATGGGCTTCTAATAAACTCTATTTATGCTGAAGAACTAAGGTAATGGGCAAAAGGAACAAGAAAATATTTTTGCTCTAGTGTTTCAGTGATCTGCAGGGAGCCGAAGACTGACAGTGATGACTGCTGCATTTGCACAGGTAATGTTCAAGGATGTAACACCAAGAATGAAAAAACACTTCAAAACCCAAAATCCACCCATCTGTTTTACAACTTGTTGCTCTTGGGCCAGATATACCCGTCCCAATAGCTACCATCTGAAAACCTTGAAGTCAACACATTATTGCTCTGACCAAGAAAGCAGTGGCAACAATGGTGATGTAGACTTCCAGTGTATAGCAGCAACACAGTATCTTTTTATTTTTTTCTCGACATGAACTAGGTGATCTGATGAGAAAGTTGGTCCATGCTAAGGAGTCTGCTAATATTTTAGGTTCCAGATTCAAATCCAAATGTTACTTAGCGCCAGGAACATCAAAGTTGTGGTACAAAGATTTTCTCCCATGTTTGAAATAAGAAGATGGTGTGGTTTATTGCACAGATCCTGCTGGATGAACAGAAAAGTTTGGGGTCTTTTTCAGTGTTGATGAGTAGACGCTATTCATTGATTCTTTGAAAAGAAGTTTCAAGGCAGTTTTACACAATGGTGACACGTATGCTTCTGTTCCTGTTGCTCATTCAGTGCACCTCAACGAAAGTTATGAAAATTTACCGATGATTTCAAGCAAGACTAATCACAAGGACCACAACCGGACTATTAGTGGAGACTTAAACATACTTTGTATGCTGCTTGCACACCAGTCGGGCTACACAAAGTTGCCGTACTTGTTGTATGAATAGGATAGCAGGGCCAGGATTTTCCATTGGTCTCAGAAACAATGGCCAAGTAGGAGACAACTTTCACTTGGGACAAAGAATGTTATACGAGAATGTTTGGTTGATTAAAAAAAGGGTTCTTTTGCCTCTTCTACATATAAAACTTGGCTTAATGTAGCAGTCTCTTAAAACTTTGTCACGAGACGGAGATGGTTTCAAGTATTTGTGCAAAAGAGGCTTCCAAGACTGTCGGATGCCAAGCTCAGTGGCATAAGAAAACTTGTCAAGGATGCAGGTTCTAAAAACTTTCTTCTTGCTGTTAAAAAAAAAAAAAAAAAAAAAAGTGGATTGCCTTGAAAGACGTCATTAAGAACTTTTTAGGCGATTATCAGGATCCAAACTACAGAAACACTGGATGAAGGATGCTGGAAAATTTCAAGACCCTAGGATGTACAATGAATCTCAAAGTACATTTCCTGCATGCTCATTTGAACTACTTTCCGGAAAATCTGGGAGCTTTGACTGAAGAACCAGGTGAAAGATCTCTTAAGGATATAACGGAGATGGAGAGAAGATACCAAAGAAAATGGAATGTCAACATAATGGTCGACTACTGCAGGATGTGGGAATGCGAGAATCCATTGAAAATCCATAAATGGAGAAGTTTCAGGCGCAGTTTTGGAAAAAAAAAAAAAAAATGAAAGCAGCGGTTCTGAATGAAGGAGTCTATAATCTATTACGGGAATGTATTTTGTTTACTTTTATTCTATATTAAAAGCTATATATTCATTTTCAATTTTGATTTTGCTTTGCCTATAGGACAATTCATGCATACCCTTGAGTAATATTTTTTATCATTTTGCGAGAAAACCTTATGTGATGGAGAATAAATAACTGGCGTAAAATTTGGAATTAACACAACAAAAGTATACTGATCACTGAAGCAACTTCCAACAGGTTACATTTTGCAGACCTGTGGATCAGTAAGGTGTTAGTCCCGTACTAGGCAGCTCCATTCTAATGGCATGATCAGATTACTAGAACATGACAAGCATTGCAACCAACTACCAGCCGAATCTGGCAAGAAAGGTGAGAAGCACCATACAGTATATAAAAATTGGCATCGATACTTTTATTTTACAGGAAAGGACCAAGGAACAATATATTTAATACTACCATATTAGAGTCGGGAACAATATAGTAATAAATTCTGTCCTGAGTGTTTTAGTGCCTGGGATGAGTTTTATACCCAACCATCTTCAGTTATATGCCTGTCTAGCCGATTCTTGAAACTACCCATCGAATTAATATCATCTATATTATTGGGTAACTTGTTCCACTCATCCACAATTCGATATCCAAACCAGTTTCTTTCTGTCTTCCCAATGAGACGGAAAAGTTATACTCCAGAATCAGTTTTGCCTGTTTACTTCTGCCTGCTTGTTAATAAAGTATCACTAGTGTCTCACGTATTAAGTCCCTTGATCCACTTAATCACTAAATATCTTTTCAGTCTCCGCTGTTTCAGTAAGTGTTAACTTTCTTAATTTGGTATCATAAAGATTCTTAAGAAATACTGTGGATAAGTTTGTTTTCCTTTCCAGGCACTCTCGTCAGGAATAAATATGCACTGTTTGTACAGACTCCAGAACTACACAGCATAGTCCATGTGTGGCCCCACTAAAACAAGAGAAAGCTGAATGTTACTTCAGAAAATAATATTGCTCACTCCTTTTTCCTGTCAAATTTAGGACACTGTGTTTTAATCTGTACAGCATATTAATATACTGTTGTCCAAGTTTTAGATCTTTGCTAACCATGACTCCTCTCACAGACTGACCTGTCGGTTTACAGAGCATCATCATTCACAGCTGGCTGCACTAGTAGGATTTGTCCACATGAAATATTGTGAATTCATCAACGTTTTATTTTAATTATGACTCCTCAAAGAAAGAGAGGAAGTGACAGGAGAGAGAGAGAGAGAGAGAGAGAGCGGGGGGGAGGGAGTGAGGGAGAGGATGAGTGAGGGAGCGAGGAGCGTGTGGGGACAAGAGACAGGTGAGTGGCAGGTGGACGGTGATAATTAGGTTGCTTCTGGAACGCGTGAGGAGGCGGGGTGGAGAGGCAGAGGAAGGGGGAGGGGGAGGGGGAATGAAAAGGAGAGGGAGAGGGGGAGGGGGAGGGAGAAGGTGAGGGAAAATGAGTGGCAGAGTGTGATAAAGAAAGAAGGGGAGGCAGTGATAGGGAAAGGTAGGGCAAGTATAGGGAGAGGGACAGGTAAGGACAGAGAGAGAAAAAGGTAAGGCAAGTTGTAGGGAGAAGGAATGGTAGGGAGAGGGAGAAATACTGAGAGTGGTAACGAGAGGGAAGTGTACACACAGGATTACACACAGGAAAGCAAACAGCAACAGACCTTATGGTCCATTCGAGGTTACTTGTTACAGAGAAAACTATGACTACAAGATCTAACTCTACATGCTGAAGGATAAGGATAGTAAAGCAAGAAGGCTCCCCCCACCGCCAAACCCTCCAGGAAAAAGTGAGAAAAACCACCATGCAGAATGGAAAAACTGACATGGAAATTTTATAGGAAACATTGGAAAGGAAAAGTCACATTCTATAATACTTTATCTATAAGCTACCCGATTGAGTAACCTGAAAAAGAAAGTAAACAAATAAAATAATAGTTACGGCATGACATTATAAACCGGTACATTGAGTTAATGGGAAGTCTGTGGACATAACGTGGAAGCTACACACTGCACAGTGTGGATGTTTAGGGATGGTGCGGCAGCCTTGCCTGGTGCTTTTAAGGTAGGCAGCAGTCAATCAAGCCCTAGCTCCGTTCGCTCCACTGAGACAAGGAACTCTCCCATGTGGGACAAGTACACAAGTTTCATCCTGAAGCAGTGACCCCTGGTACATTAAAAAAATCCCGATGGTGGTCACTTGACTAACAGGGACCCTCAGTGATCCACAGCCCATCACAGGTCGAAAGTAAGAGTAGTGACCGTTAACTCAGGGTTATCTGTGCAGATCCTAATCTGTGCTTATATTGCTTTGTTTGCATTGGGGAAATTGAAAAATATATAAGATGGGATGTCTTAGATAAAAGTGGACTGCACAGTGCACAGTGTGGATGTGCAATGCACAGACTGGATGTTTAGGGGTGGTGCGGCAGCCTTGCCTGGTGCTTTTTAGGTAGGCAGCAGTCAATCAGGCCCTAGCTCCGTTCACTCCACTGAGACAAGGAACTCTCCCATGTGGGACAAGCACATAAGTTTCATCCTGAAGCAGTGACCCCTGGTACATTAAAAAATCCCGATAGTGGTCACTTGACTAACAGGGACCCTCAGTGATCCACAGCCCATCACAGGTCGAAAGTATGAGTAGTGACCGTTAACTCAGGGTTATCTGTGCAGATCCTAATCTGTGCTTACTGTATATTACCTCATTTGCTTTGGGTAAATCGAAAAACGTATAATGACGTGACGTGATGCTATGTTAAGTTTATGGGGTGTCCTGTAGACACGAGGGGACTGCACAGTGTGGATGTTTAGGGGTGGTGCGGCAGCCTTGCCTGGCGCTTTTAAGGTAGGCAGCAGTCAATCAGGCCCTAGCTCCGTTCACTCCACTGAGACAAGGAACTCTCCCATATGGGACAAGTACACAAGTTTCATCCTGAAGCAGTGACCCCTGGTACATTAAAAAAAATCCCAATGGTGGTCGCTTGACTAACAGGGACCCTCAGTGATCCACAGCCCATCACAGGTCGAAAGTAAGAGTAGTGACCGTTAACTCAGGGTTATCTGTGCAGATCCTAATCTGTGCTTATATTGCTTTGTTTGCACTGAATAAATTGAAAAATGTATAATAACGTGACGCAACACTATGTACGGGTACGTTGTTTACGGGGTGTCTTGTGGACAAAAGGGGCATGAACTTACATGTACCGTAGCTATAAAAGCAAGTTATTCGGACGGAAAAAGAGTCAGCTGAGGATTCTCGTGCAAATACTTGTCTAATTTGTTTTTGAGTGTCTCAACTGAGATACTGTTCACAGTATCTGAGGGTAATCTGTTCCACATATTTACAACTCTGTTAAAGAAGAAGTATTTTGCTTCGTGGGATTGGAATCGCTTTCCCATAATTTTGCAGCCATTACTTCTGGTTTGACTCGACCAGTCTATATCAAAATATTTATTCATGTCTACGTTGTCATATCCCTTCATGATTTTGAAAACTTCAATAAGGTCCCCTCTTAACCTGCGCTTCGTTAGGCCAAATAATTTAAGTTCTTCAAGGCGTTACTCATATGGTTTGTTTCTAAGTCGTGGTATCATTTTTGTGATTCTTCGCTGAATTTTCTCTAATTTTTCAATGTCCTTTCTGTAGTACGGAGACCAGAATTGCACACAATACTCAAGATGGGGGCGCACTAGCGAGTTGTACAAGGCAAGAGGGAAGTGTAGGGAGGGGGTAGGGAGATTAAGAGGTGGGGAAAGGAGGTAGTAAAGAGGGAAGTAACTAAGGAGATGGAATGAGAGAGGAGAGTGGCGGAGACGCGGAGCAAGTTGTAGGTAGAGCGAGAGAGCGAGAGCGAGCGAGCGAGAGAGAGAGAGAGAGAGAGAGAGACGGGGAGGGGGAAGGAAATGTACGAATAAGAAGAGGAGGAGGAGGAGGAGGAGAAGGAGAAGGAGGAGGAGGGAGGAGGAGGAGAAGGAGCAGGAAGAGGTTAGGAAAAAGCGGAAGAATTAAGGAGGAAGAGAGTTAATTATAGGAAGAGGCAAGTAGGGGTTGTATGTAGGGAAAGATTTGTGAGGAGATGTAAAAAGAAAGAAAAGTGGGAGAAGAAAGCAAGGAAATGGGATAGCATGGTTGAGGGAGGGAGGAGAAGAAAGAAGAGGGAGGATGGACTGAAGAGTGGTAAAGCAGAAGGAAATATAAAAGAGGTAAGGAAAATAGGAAAGGGAGGGAGGAAAGGGAATGAAATAAAGTTGGGAGGACGGGAAGGAGACATTGTAGAAGGAAAAGGAGAGGAAAGAAAGGTGAAAAGAGGGAAACAAACACGGTGGAATAAAAAATAAGAGGGAAGGGAGGGAGGAAGGATAGGAGGGAAAGAGATGGGTCAGGCGAAAAGGAAGCAGGGAAAGAGGGAAGGAGTAATGGTAGGACTCGAGAAGGAGGAAGGAGAAGGAGGTAAGGTAAGAAGGGGGAAACATACAGAACAGGAGGGAAAGAAAACAGTTATGCTGAAAATGAATGAAAACAGAGCAGGTAAGATGGAAGGACGGAAGGAAGGAAGAAATCTGGGCACCGTGACATATATTTTGCATGGTACATATTAGTCTTCCATTGTATGATATACCTATTTAATGCCAACAACAGTGTGAAGAATAAACATGCAAGTGAATATGGAAGTGTAGTATCAAAAATTAAATCGGTAAAGAAATGGTGCTAAAATCTTTTAATTTCACAAGCCTACTGTCGGCTGCGACAGATTCACGAAGCTGATATTTAAAGTTCATGGAGAGAGAGAGAGAGAGAGAGAGAGAGAGAGACAAAAATAAAAATCTATATCGGAGTAAAAGGTAAATTATGAATGAATTTAGATACATAGCACTGTCTCCCAGGTTCTTCACTAAAAGGTAAATCATGAATAAAAGAAAGCATAGACGTCTCTCTCACCTACATCACCCTCTGACAAAATAGCTGTACGAGGAAATAAACAACTATAGTGAAAATTAAAAACAATGTATCGAGAACGTTCACAGTGATGACGCTATTGTGCCTTGTTATCAGAGTACCGTGACTTGTTCAAATGCAAGAATTATACTGAGGAGAATATAACAGTTTTAGCCCGACCTGAGCCCTGATAAGGTATGAGGATGTTGCCCTTATACTCTTGCTGCGACTAGACGATTTTGTTCAGCTCAGTGATAGCCTCTGCCCTCCACTGATCCTTCACCACCACGACTTTACAATTACACTCTTGTCACCGACAGATCATGATTATCAGTTCAAGAAGGACCTCTGGTAATAATGGTTTCAACAACATAGCGGAGGCGTCGGTAAATAGCTGCAAATATCTATGATAGTCATAGTCTTCATATCATAGTCTTCATACATCCTGCATATTCCAGATTTTTTTTTTTTTATTTGCTGCAGCTGAATACACTAGTCTGGGTGAATGCAAAAGAAAATAATGATACTGCATTCAAACACAGGAGACTTACTGCAGTTGAATGAGGTGATTTGGCGGTATGCAAAATAATATAAAAATCACATTAAAACATGAACGATTTCCTGCAGTTGAATAGAATCGCTTCGAGCAGAATAAAATACTGAAAATGCCTTTGGACTTCCTGCAGCTGAATAAAATCGTCTGACCGCATGCTGAATAATAGAGATACAATTTTCTTTTCTCTTTTCCTTTTCCTTTTTTTTTTTTTTTTTAGTAATTAAGACGCAGGGTGCCTCATGCAGCTATATAAAACCGTCTGTCGCCATACAATATAAAATTATATAACCACAAGTCTACTTGAAATTTAGGCTGCGAGCCAGGAGGGGAAGAATGCAAAAACTACCCCTTCAATCTGATGGTCTATACTAAATTTTATTCTATTTCTACACGATTTCCTTAGGCATGGTGAGAGAAATCAGGCTGCGGCCGGGCTAAAAGAGACTGTTTTTATTCTAGTCACTATAAATAATTTCTGCAAAGTGAGAGAAAATGGAGATGAAAGGAAAAATTTGACAAAAAAAAAAAAAAAAAAAAAAAAAAGATGCATCACAAGATTCAGGGGATGATGTAAAAATAAGAGAAAATCTACACGCCGTGTGCTCTAGCTTCAGTAAATATGATACTTGCATTATTAACTCCAACGCGACATGGGCCGATTGAAGTCCATTGGAAGGCATAATATATTTTTACCATAATTTTTAATTAGACAAGCAGGAGATGTGATAGCAGTTTGTATTTTCTTTGGTTGTTCAGTGCTGACATTTCATACATAATTCTGGCTATTACTTAAGGATATCAACAGTTATTTTTTATTTGTAACAGAAATTAGCGTCATGAAGTTTTCACTAAATGTCTATCTGTCTATCTATCTATCTATCTGTCAATCTATCTATCCATTTATTTATTCATTTATTTATTGCGTAGTTTCTTTACACTTCACTACTATGACGCATTATTAATTCTACTCAGACTACCACCAGACGCCATTATTCATGCCAGGAAGGACCCTAAATCGTGAAGGGATTAATGGAGGATATAATGAATTCACTGCTGAACAAAATCGCCTACAAATGGCAAAAATAAAACAGAAAAAAAAAAAGAAGTCTGAGGATTGAAGTGTTAAAATTTTCAGAGGGAGGATTTCTGTTGATTTATAGGCCGGTTGATGGCAGGATGAGGAGAGGGGGACCAAGAACGAGATAGAAGAGCAGAGTGCAAGAGGGTATGAGGGAGGATGACTTGGGTTGGCAGGATTAAATGGCGAGGAGTGGTGAATGTGAGGCTTAGTGGTATTTTTGTACCAGCCACAATCGATGATCTCTGGGATTAGGCATCTGGCAACAGAGAGGTAAACAGACAGATAGATGCACAGAAGATAGGCAGGTAGATAGACTGATAGATACGTGTATAGACAGATACACAGGCAGAAAGACAGACAGATACAGCAGACAGACAGACAGAAAAATGCATCCAAGACAGGCAGATCTATAGACTGATAGTTAGATAATTGGATAGACAGTAATAAAGACAGAAAGACACAGCAGATAAACAGATTGATAGATGCACAGACGACAGGCAGGTAGATAGATAGATAGCTAGATAAACAGATAGACAGGCAGAAAGACAGATATAGCAGATAAACAGATAGATAGGTACATAGAAGACAGGTAGACAGTCAGACAGGTAGATAAGTGCATAGACAGTACAGATATAGAAAGACTTATGCGATTTTATTCACTGTACGATCTGTTTACGTTTGTGAAGAGGTTATTGGAAGCAGTTTGTCGCCTCGTCCTAAAAGAGGTGCTCCAAACAGAATTCATTAGCTTTGTGGTGGCAGGATTATAACAAAAACAGTGTCATCCTATTGGAGAAGTGTGCGAGGAAGAGTTGACGTCGAGAGAGAGAGACAGAGACAGAGCAGAGACAAAGACAGAGAGACAGCATTTCTCCCCCTCACTCCTCGCCAGTGACCAAAGAGCTGGCATCACCTGAGCCTGACTAATTACACAAGTAAGTAAGGGTGTAAGCATCTCATTACTGAACAGGTGCACCGGCCTGTCAGGTGTGTTGGTTAGCAAGGGGTGTGGGATACTTATGAGGTTTGTGTGTGTGTGTGTGTGTGTGTGTGTGTGTGTGTGTGTGTGTGTGTGTGTGTGTGTGTTAGGAACTGAAGAGCATAAGAAAATGAATGAAAGTCAAAGTAGCATGTGTGTGTGTGTGTGTGTGTGTGTGTGTGTGTGTGTGTGTGTGTGTGTGTGTGTGTGTGTGTGTGTGTGTGTGTGTGTGTGTGTGTGTGTGTGTGTGTGTGTTAGGAATTGAAGAGCATTAGAAAATGAATGAAAGTGAATGCAGCATGTGTGTGTGTGTGTGTGTGTGTGTGTGTGTGTGTGTGTGTGTGTGTGTGTGTGTGTGTGTGTGTGTGTGTGTGTGTGTGTGTGTGTGTGTGTGTGTGTGTGTGTGTGTGAGGAATAACATATAGACAGTCACCAATAACTAATGAATGAACTAAAATGAATGAGAGTCTAGATGTGCAGGAACAGAGACCAAGAAACAGACAGGTAAGGGAGGGAGAAAAGTGACAGACAGCTGACAGAGGGAAACAGACAGGGAGAGATTGAGGGAAAGGAGGGAGAAGCGGAGGGAGGTGACAGACAGACAGACGGAAGATGCCATTAAAAAGACAAGGGGATGGTGGGTGGGTAGGTAGGGGGAAGAGAGAGAGAGAGAGAGAGAGAGAGAGACGACAAAAAAAAATAATAATAACAATAAGCTTGGACATAATATTGAAAAAGAGATACATCAAGGAAAGAGAAGACACGGAAGAGAGGAAGAATGAAAGGCGAGGAGGAGGGGCGCAAAGGAGGGAAACATCAAAGAGGATAAAGGATGGAAGACATGGAAGAACTGAGACACGGAAACGAATGAAGGGAAATGAAGATGAAAACAAAAATGAGGACGAGAAAAATTGGGTTATAGAAAGAATAAAGAAGTATATCTGGAAAGAATCAAGAAAAATGAAGAAAGTAAAAGTATACAGGAAATAATATCGAGAATGAAGGTAGAAGCAAAGAAAAAAATAAGAAAGTAATAAAAATAATGAAAAGAGAAATAAGGAAAAGAAAAATACGTAAAAATAAAGAATGAAAAACTTATAAAAATGAACGAGAAATGAAAATAATGGAAAGTATAAAAAGGAAATAGAAAATGAAAAATACAAAAAAAAAAAACATGAGAGAAAAATTAAATATAACAACGAAGAAAGACTAAGGTAAAATCACACAGCTTGAACTACCAGGAACTAGTTCAGTGTCGCCAGCAACTACCATCGTCAGGCAACGTAACCATGGCAACGACAGCAAAGCAGTCACCAGAAATAACCCTCGCTGCTTCTTGGCTACGACGGCTTCTCAGATAGGCAACCCCACCATGAACGGCCCTGTCCATCAGTTACTCGCTAAGGATTATCGGAAACGCTGTGCTTCACTCCCGTAGACTTTAGCAATGCCCCATATTAGAGCAACTTTTTTTTTTCCTTGACACCAAAACTATACTGAATTTTGGGATATTTTTGTTAATAAGTGGGAAAGAATTGTGGGATATTCTTGCCCCCCAAACAGTTAACTCGTATTCCAAGTGACACTGAAGGTTTGGTAACACCTTCTTCTTAGCAATTCATTATACTTATCCTGATATTCTCATTCATGTTACTTGTATCTTTTTAGTACAAACATATTTTGCATGAATAACACACAGGAGGATATTGAGATGCAATGTGCAGAATAAATCGCTAAGAAAGAGGTGCTACGAAGCTTCCTGTGCCACTTATACTCGTAGATAGGTGGCTTAGTGAAATGATTGTTACCCGCCGGATAAAAGCACAGTTTTTGGTATGAAGGTTCTATTGGACCTAACTTCTAATTTTAGGGAAGGAGCCCTGCGAGTGGGGGCTCAGATCTGGTATGGGGAGGAGAGTGGGGGCGGCCACCCTACCCCACAGAGAAAAATACAGTTCAAAGCCAAATAATCTTCGAAACAACCTATAACATACGTAATTATGGTAATAAAACATGACAACGATGACAAAACACCTATCCCAGAGGTTAAGGGCATCAATAGGCCTAACTGATGGGAGCAGGGGGTCGGGGAGGAGGGTGGCCACCCTACCCTACATAGAAAAAATACAAGTTCATTTGGAAGTAACAAGGTCTATTTAGAACATTTCCATTTGCAAAGTGGTGAACAGTCCAAATTTGCAGTGCTACATTTACAGGTAGAAGAGTTTCCTCTGCAGGAACATTTGATCAAATCTCGACACGCTTTGGAGACCTCTGGAATTGTCATCCACACCGGCACCCTAGACCCTGATTCCTTGGTCCTGCCATAGTCCTGTGAAGATGGAATCTCTTGCTGAGACTGGCTGCTTGTCATCCAAATTCATGCCTGAAACACTGCCCTTCGTGCATGTTGCAGCAGTTCATCCTGTGTCGGTGTGGCAGTTTCTCCACTGTTCGATTTTCGTGGCAGAATAGGTTTCGTCTTGTCTCGTTGACTGAACTCAGAAGACTTGATTTGTCGTACAGGATTACAGTCAGTCCATCAAAAATTTTGAATGGCTCAGAGCCAACATCAAGCTTTTGGAAGGGATGCTTGGCCAGATGAGTGAATGTTTCTGTGGCATCATCAAAGATCTGCCAAGCCCACCAGGCTAACTTCTTGCCCTTACCATGGAATGCAGATGTGTCACAACCAGGATATGAATGAAACACAGCTAAGGCTTCCGAGTTTGATGCCCCAGGGCTCTGATAAATAGCACTAATGTGGTAATATCTGTATTTCATACCCATTTCAAATGCAATCCAGATGTCAGCCAATGGCTCTATATTCAGTAGATTGTGGAACTGGCCTACGATAATCACTACGATATCGATGTCCACTGTTCGTACCATGACATTCCTTGCTCCATGATGAAGTGCGTGGTCGATATGCACGATAATTCTTGTGTCCGCCTCATCGTGGTTGCACTTTTCGTGGTGACAGACCCGGAACATAAGACATTTTCATCAGATGTGACGTAGACATCTTTGTCACGGGGCCAGCTGAATCCTTCAATCTTGAATGTAAGAAAGCCAAATAACTCTTTCTTATTCGCTGGGTCACGAAGAAAATCCATCCAATTACCTGGTAGCTTAGACTGACCAGAGACTTTCCTACGGACACCAGTTTCTCTCTTTTCTCGGGTAGATTCCTTCAAGCTATCTGCAGTGTATCTGTCCCACACAAGATCCAACCTCTTTGTATGCTGTAGCTGCTTTCCTAAATATGAAATGAAAACTTCATTAGCATACTCATCAAATGTGCTGACACCAACATGAGGCAGAGAGTGTACGATGACAGCTCCATCCAAACCTTTCCAGCCAAAACTTTATTTTCCATCCTTAAGTGAAATAGAATGGAAATAATTACTGTGTTTTTACTTTGAATACCATTTAGGGTCTACACCCCAATGCCACTACCTCCCCACACGCTTAAATGCAATTCTTGGCGGGGGCTCCTACCCTAATATCATTTAATAAGTCCCAAGGACGCCCTGTGCCAAAAATGGCGCTTTTATCCCGCAGGTAACGATAATCTAGAAATTTGACGCTAAGCCACCTAATTAATAGAGCAAGACTGAAAATCCCACCATAATCTGGTCAAAGTTACATGTGTGCTATGCAGAGGACAAGGTTAAACATTTTAGGACCTTTTAGGATCCTGTCTGAAACTTTCCCTGTAGGCAGTAGAGGCTAAGACAATCACACTATTTTTGAAAGAAAAGGGTTTTTCTTCATACGAAATACTCTGCAAGCAGCACTGAATCCTACGTTCCGATATTCAAGGCGTGCGGCTTTTACCTCATTTACTCACTTGTTAGTGAGTCATAACTCGTTTAGTTCTATGACTGTTTCGTGCTGCCATCAGACAATTTTCGTTCAGTCAAGGCAGTATTTCTCAAGCTTTTTTACTTCATTCCCTACTATTGGAGATCTTAACATCCTCGTGACCCCTTTTCCGTTTGTTCTCAAGCCCTTCACAAATAATGATGAACAAAACTGTTTTGGTCTCTCCATTTATTTTAATGCCTGCAACTTTCAATCAGAATGCATATTTTGTAACATATCAATGGGATGGATGACACTGTTTGCTTTCAGTTACTCGACTGATTCGAGGTTGAGTCACTGATAACGCATATCTCATATCTGGGTCCACATCCAACGGTTCTGGCTTTTACTTTTTATGTGTAGAAGGGTGGAGAAGCCAGATTCACATAAATATGTTGTGGAAAATGGCAAGAGGACTCTAAGTGCGATTCACAGACATACTCTGATTTACTACTTACACTAACTCACCATGTTCCCCCTTCCCCTAAAAGCCTGCCGTGGCCAAGAGGGCCATGGCTCCCAGTTTGAGAACCAGTGAGTTAAGGAGCGATCTTTGCTCGTGAAAGGCCAAACACAACCTCTGTCAAGGTAATCCCTACAATACGATGGCTTTTTATGCTTGCTGCTGCCAGAAGATTTGACTCAGTTTACAGAGAACCTTAGTTATTAAGTCAAGGTCCTCTTAGTACTACGACATTTTATTCTTGCTTCCACCGGACGATATTTATTCACCTTAGGGGAAGCCTCTGTTCGTGAAGGGGTAGCAACAGTCGCTATCATTCCCTTCAGTACAATGACTATTTAATTCCTGCTACTGCCAGACGATTATTTTCAAGTAAGCCCTCTGCTAGTGAAGACACAGAAGCAGTCTCCAATAACGCCTACAATACCATGACTTTTTACAAGCAAGAGCACCTCTAGGAGCGGTCCGGTCCGTCAGTTGAGCCGAAGTATTTTCATATGTAAGGTGGTTCACTCTAGCGAACTCCCATACGGTGCTTCACGTTAGCTCCAGTCCCTGAGCAGTTTCACATGCAATCTGCTTCTCTCATGTGAAGCCCCACATATTGCTTCACTCTCTCCCGAAGGATATTCACACGTAAAGTGCAACACGGTGCTTCACTTTAGCCAAACCTGCGTGTGTATAGTACTTCTGTGTTAGTACCGCAACATTACTATATTCAGCGGAAAGGACGCCTCTGTTAGTGAAGGGGTAGAAACTATTAACCTCTTCAGTAGATGCGCGTTTTATTTATTCTTACCTCCGCCAGACGTTTTATTCAGGGAAATGGTTGGCGACCATTATCCACTCACGATGTCGTGCTGCCTACTTCTTCCTTAGCCTTTATCATTCTTTTTCTGTGCCTGCCCTCCTCTCTTCCTACTTCTCCCATCTTTCCGTCACTTCTCATTGCTTTTCTTTCCTTTACAGATGGCTTTAGATTGAGTGACAAGCCAAATGGTTCCCTGTAAGCCAAGAAACCATTTACGACGCTGGGTGGTAACCATATAACCAAACCATACGTGCTCCCTACGCGTCAACAAGTGGGTTGGTGAAGAGTTAGTGTCCCTTCCCGTAAAACAAATAACTCAAAGTCAAACGGTCACCCCTTACGGGATTATGACGTCTGGCAATAGACAGATGAATAGAACCTATAGAAAGATGACGTATTTTCAAATGACGCCTACTTCTGGGTTCATCATATCACTCATTCACTCTCTCTCACCCTAGCTCACTCGTGCATACCTCTCTTCTCCCACTCACTACTCACTCACACTCACTCGCTCACCTTGTCTCATTTGTGCTTTCCACCATTCTCTCACTAACTCACCCTCACTCATTCTTTGTTTCTCTCTTTCTCGTCTTGTTACCTGCCCGTCACTCATACCACCTTACTCATTCACCTACATTTGTTGTTCACTTTCACATTTTCGCTCTGTCACGCATCTCTCTCACCCACACTAGCTCACTGACTCTCTCTCTCTCTCTCTCTCTCTCTCTCTCTCTCTCTCTCTCTCTCTCTCTCTCTCTCTCTCTCTCTCTCTCTCTCTCTCTCGTTTTTCACTCTTCTTCCCCTCATCCCACCTTGGTCACTCACTCATTCTGTAACACTCATTCTCTCATTCTTTCACGTAATCACTAATTTCGTTGCTCACTCACTTTCTCAGTCTGTCACTCTGATTCACTCTATCTCACTCACTTTCTTAGTCTGTCACTTTGATTCATTCAGTCTCACTCACACTTTGCTACCCACTACTGTAAGCAGGCCATCTCTACCCTTCACCCACCCACTCAGACACTCACTCATTCTGTCACACATAGTCACTCATTCTTTGTCCCATTCACTCCTTTCCACACCAGTCTTACTCACACTCACTGTCTTTCTCACTCACTCACTAATTTGGTCAACCATGCTGTCAATCACTCATTCTGTCACATACTCATTCAATGTCTCACTCACGTGCTGCCACCCCTATGTTGCCCACTCGTTCAATTACTCACCCACTCACGCCAGCGACTCCCAGCATACTCATTCGCTCACTCAGTCATTTACTTATTCACTCACTTACTTGTGTACTCACCCACTAACTCTATTTTGGTTTCTCATTCTCAGGATTTTTTCTTTTCACTCCTTCCGTCTTGCTTTCATCTCTTTTCCTTCTTATTGTCTTTGCTGTTTTCTAGTATTCTTTTCTACTCTCTCTCTCTCTCTCTCTCTCTCTCTCTCTCTCTCTCTCTCTCTCTCTCTCTCTCTCTCTCTCTCTCTCTCTCTCTCTCTCTCCACTCACTACTTCACTCTCTTGCCTCCCCCTCATACCTCTTTCACTCTCCCTCTCCACTCACCCTTACCCCACCCTCACCCTTTCACTCTAGAGCTCTCTCGCACCCTCCCACACACGCCACTTTTCTCCCTATCTTTTCTCCCTTCATTTTTCACACTTTCCTCTCCTTTTCTCTGATTTTCCCTTTCCTCTCCACCTTTTCTCCTTCTATTTTCTCATAACACTAAAGTTTCCGCTCTCTCTCCTCCCAACTTTCATAATTCTTCTCCATCTCCTGTCCAGTCGGATTTTCTCATTGTACTTACGTTCCTCCAATTTTCGTTTTTCTATATAACATCATTTCCTTTATGTCTTCTTCTTCTTCTTCTTCTTCTTGGTCCTCAGCATTATCAGTACCTTCATGGCCATCACCTTCATCATCATTGTTATCACGATCATTCTCTTTCTCTCTCTCTCTCTCTCTCTCTCTCTCTCTCTCTCTCTCTCTCTCTCTCTCTCTCTCTCTCTCTCTCTCTCTCTCTCTCTCTCACACACACACACACACACACACATATTCCCAAATTGCATTTTTCCTTCTGTGCCACCTTCCTCCCCATGTGCCCCTCTCCCTCCCCACATTCTTTCCTCTTCATTCCTCCTGTATTACTTTTATTCTTGTTGTTTATACTATTTTCAGAGTTCGGATCACTGAAGAGGTAACGCAGTCCGGCTATTTGCACAGAACAGGTCTATATTTTCTAGCAGCAGGATCAAGTGGGCAGACAACATAAACACTCGACATGAATAACCCGATACAGCATTGAAGTAATTTGTATTCAGTGAGGCTCATACCTGACAATTTTAGGTCCTTTGCTTGTGGGTATTAAGTACAATTATATAAATTAGTGATGAATGTTAAATGAGTACTAATGCGTATGACGTGTGGAATGGTGTGAAGGTGAATAACAAATGTTACCGTAGGGGTCTGTGTACCTGGGTCTGTGTACCTCAGTGCTGATGCGACCTGAGGTGCCTGTGTGTAGTTGGATGAGTGTTGCCTTCTTTGGGGGGATATTAGAGTTCATAACAGAGTGCTGATACTGAGATGCCTGTGTTGCTCCAAAGAGTGTGACAGCACCTCAAAACTGATCTACAGTATGTGATGTGAAGTAAAGTGAATCTTTGAATCTTGAGAAGACTCTTTAATGTTGTCATAGCAATCACGTACACCATGGTTCGATAAGCTATCTGGTGATGATTCCGAGATGAATTAGGGCAGAATGTGAATAGTTGCGTGAGGGGCCTGACCGCCCCCCTCGTTGTTCCAGGTGTATGTCTTCTTCAGCAGAGACATAGTTAATCTATGTCTGGGTAAGATGTGCCAAATGGCTCCCGAGTGTACGGCCCTTCGTTTTCGTTGATGGATTCACTGGACGATGACACAGATGAATCGCAAGACCAGCTTCTCTCTTCTAAGCATAAAGTGCCAATAAGGATGCTTCTATAACGCCAGGTGTGGTGATGAAGTATAGGTTAGGAAACTGGAATGCACGCACTGTATTCAGGTATATAGACCTGAGGATGGCTCGGACTGAAGGGGGGACTGGTAGAAGCAAGGAGGAAACTAGATCTAGGTTGAAATGAGACCATCCACATACTTCTGCCTCAGTTCTCGGGTCATGTGCTGTGTCTGCCTGAGCCCAGGTTTATGCCATACCGTCACACTTCAAATTCTCTCTTCTCTTTTCTTGAAGTTTTCCTTTTTATTCACTTATTTCTTCCATTTATTCTCTATTCATCTTCATTTATTTCCAGCTTTTGTTTCCTTTTTGCTTCTTTTCTTTCCTTCACTCTCTGACTCTTATTTTTTTCATCTCTCCCTTCCCCGCTATTCTTTTTCTTGCCACTTTCTCTCTTACCCCATTCACCCTTCCTTTCCTCTCTCTATTTTTTACAGTTTTCTTTTGCCTCCTCTCTTCTTGTCTTTGATTTCATTCTTCTCTCTTTCCCCTCCACTTCCCTGTTGCTCTCACTATCATTTTTATTTCTTTGTTCTTCCGCCTTCACTCCTCTCTCTCTCTCTCTCTCTCTCTCTCTCTCTCTCTCTCTCTCTCTCTCTCTCTCTCTCTCTCTCTCTCTCTCTCTCTCTCTCTCTCTCTCTCTCAGTGAAAGAATGCTGTTCCTTTCCATCTTCATAACTTCTCTCTCTCTCGTCTCTCGTTCCCACCTCTCCAATTTTTCCGCCTCATATGCAGTTCATTCTCTCTCTCTCTCTCTCTCTCTCTCTCTCTCTCTCTCTCTCTCTCTCTCTCTCTCTCTCTCTCTCTCTCTCTCTCTCTCTCTCTCTCTCTCTCCCTCAGTGAAAGAATGCGGTTCCTTTGCATCTTCATAACTTCTCTCTCACGTCTCTCCTTCCCACCCCTCCAATTTTTCCACCTCATATGCAGTTCATTCTCTCTCTCTCTCTCTCTCTCTCTCTCTCTCTCTCTCTCTCTCTCTCTCTCTGATAGGAATGTAACTACTAGGAATAGGTTTCAGGTTCGTGAAGATAAAATGCAGGATAACCCTAGTCTCATGCTTCTCGGCGATTCATTGATTAGGCACCAGGAGGAGTTTTGTGTTTAGGGTTCTAGGAGGAAGTGTTTATATTTTCCTCTGTGCAAGATACAGGACGTGACTATGAGAGAGTTGATGAGTTAATCAGCAACACTAAAAAGTATTTGATCTGCCACTGTAGTAGGAACGAACACTGGAGCTTCAGGCTGGTCAGAATAGATACTTAGGAAGCATGGGGACCTTTTCAGGATGACTGGGGAGTCTTAGGAAGTTTGTTATCTGTGGTTTGTTGCCCAGGTTTGACGCAGGTTCTGTGCTCATCAGTAGAATGACAGGAAACAATAGTAGGCTAGGAGGTCTGTATAGGAAGGAGGGTGTGATGTTTGTGGACGTTTGGGACAGTGCTAGTCATGATAGAAACTTGTATTGCTGAGGCAGAGTTCACCTCATCTGGACAGGAAAAACCAGGATAGGTAGGGTTCTAGATGGTAGTGTTACGTATGTTTTAGATAGTCAGAGGTGGAAGTGTCATAAAAGACTTTGTAGTTACTTGTAGTGGAGTTTTCTATATATTAGACTTGTGGGCGAGCGGTGGTTATAAGTGAGTTGTTTTGTAAGTAGCTAATCTTCTTTCCCATTTGTCATGTAGTGACAGGAGAGGTAAAGAATAGTATGGGACTATTTTTATTTGTCTTGGAAATATTAACAAGTCTCTCACTCACGAGTGAGTTGAGCAGAGTCCCTGTCTCCCTGTCTCGCTCTCTCTCTCTCTCTCAAGTTGCTAAGCCCTTCTCCCTGCGACCTGTCTGTTCTATGGCCTGTCTCCTTCTGAGCCCTCTTTCCTAAATTCTGGTGTAGCAGGGGTTGTGTCACGTGTGTCCCTTGTGGGTGGAAAGTTCTAGAAACCTGTGTGTGAGTATGTGTGTATGTGTGTGTGTGGTCACTAAGGCTTTGTTCACCGGTGGATTGCTGACAACTAACTGCATCATCTCCTTACTGGCCACTGTCGTCAGCTTTCCTCAGTGTAATTTGCAAGCTCATTTCCCATTCCCAGGCTCGCATAGAGCTGTCTATCTATCTATTTATCTATCTATCTATTATGATTTGTAACTACAATATGGAGTCCCAATACAGAAGGAGGGAAAATTAGTGGCATAGCTATTACCAGTTCACTCCCTGAGGCTAATGGTGGTGGGGTAAGTGAGGTGAGGACAGATTATCAGGTGTGTCAGGTAGACATGATCTCACCTCAGATACAGGTAGACACTCGGGATTTCTTGGGAAAGAGGGGACGTCACATCAGTTGATCGTAGGAATGTTTCAATCTCAAATGAGAATTTAATCCATGAAACAGGGCTAATTTTTATGTCTCACAGCACTACTAGGTCCAGTTGTACTATGAATATTATGTATATGAATGTGAGAAGTACTATTTCGAAGCGAGACGAATTAGCTGAATCGGTAGAGAGGCGGCCTGCAGTCCTAATGGACCCAGGTTCGAATCCCGGCTGGGGCAGGAAACAGTTTAAGGATTTGAATTTCATAAAAGGCAGACTTTCCTGATCTACCAGATGACCCGCCGACATGTCGTAAAAATACCCCCGCTAATATCAATACACCAGTCCTGTATGAGACAGCCCTAGCATGTATTCAGTATGAACGGTGGGTGTTAGCGCCGAAGTGGTGACATGTGGAGGTGTAGGAGGACCACTGGGCCTTGGGATAGGCTACTGCCCCTGAGATATAGGCCCTGAAGCCTTTGCCCGGAGTCGGACACAAAAAAAAAAAAAAAAAAAATTACTCATGAAGCTGCAAAAATCTCGACATAATTATGATTACAGAATCAAGATTCTTGACGTGCGTCCTTCCAACAAGGTACAGCTTCGCTTCCATAGATATGAATTGGTATCACAATGCTATCAAGTAGCAACTTTTTTACTTTCATGACCACTTCCCTACTTCTTATTGCTGTTTTCAAAGAACCAGCAACCTTTCTTCCCTGCTGAACCCTTTCAAGCACTTCATCCTCTAAACTTCCATCCTTACTCATCACTCTACCCAAGTACCGAAATGCACTCACATTTTCCATTTCCGCACCATCTAGCTACACTGCATTCAGCGACTTGATATTGTATAAACGCACGGAAAGAGAAGATGACGGTACCGAATATTTTAAATTACAGCGGCAATATATTCATTTGGAAAACTGGGCGAGACTGTGAAGCAAAAATTTCTCATGAAGCAAAGGCAAACAATATGAGATTTTTTTCCTTTTCTAAAGTGTAAGAAGAATGTAAATGACAGCGTAGACCCTCTAATAAACTAGGAAGGTGATCTCGTTCAAGATAACCAGACAAAAGCAACGATACTGAACGACTCCTTCCACAGTGCTATAACAAAAGAAAACAGAGTAAACTTTCCCATCCCACAGTCGGTTTTCTCAGAACCAAAAGGTGATAAATTATTGATCAATGAAGTGACATGCAGAATAGAATATAAATTATCGTCTGGAAATCGACCCAAGCAAATTAACTGGACCAGAACGGGAATATCCTCGCATACTGAGTGAATGTTACAGTTAGCCTTTCCTATAACCAAAATATTCAATAAATCATTAACTGAATCTGCAGTACCTAATCAATCGAAGTTCGCTAATATGTCATCCGTCATTTAAAAAGGGCGATTAAAGATGACTCAATTACTGCCCAATAAGCCTAACCTCAGTATGAAGTAAGACTGTGGAAAAAACTGTTAGAGACGAAATTACCTTATTCCATAACAAGCATAATCGTATCAGGGATAATCAGCACAAGTATCGTACTAATACATCATGTCTTACAAATCTGTTTCAGTTTTTTTAAAAACGTACTGAAAAGGTACCGTCGGATGTCATCTACCTAGATCTCCATTAAGCGTTTAAAAGGTTACCCATCTACAGTAAGACTACTAGAAAAACTAAAAACCCAGGCCTCTCTAACAAATTAATTTCAGGTTTACAAATCGCAAGCAGCTAGAAGGAACAACCGAAGGGATGTGAGCTGATGACAAGGACGAGCTGGAGCTTCTGCTTCATCAGCCCTCGGGACTAGCTTCTGACCATCCCCCTTTGCTGAACTTTTTCAGTGTTTCAGTAATGCAGAGAGCAGGCCAGCATGCTCTCCAATACATGTTCCTTTAACTGTCAACACAAAACTTCATGCACATTACACACTACACTTCCTAATCAAAATTTAACAAAAACGGCATCTCATCACCAAGCCTCAGAGTCCCCAGGGGTGGGAGAGACCATCAAAGTCCCCAACATCCGCCCCTCTCCCGGTGACGACCAAGTGAGATGCCTGGAACCACTGTCTGACTCACTTCTTCCTTTCTTCAACATTCGCAGCCTTTCCTCTAACTTTCTGTTGAACACCACCTTTCCTCCTCTAAACCTCACTTTCTCTTCCTCACTAAGACTCAGCTGTCTGAGGCAAGTGATGGCAAACCCTTCTCATTGTCTTCCTACTTTCTCTACAGTCATTTCAAAGCCAAAGGTGGCTGTTGTGTACGCAACAACATATCTTACTCTCGTGTTCATGAACTTGAATCTTCTAAATTCTTTACTCTCTAGCTTCCGCTGTCTTGTCATTCTCTGACTAAATATATCTATGTTGATTACTAATCCCTTAATTCTACTAAGAAAAATTCTTCTACTATCTAATTTCTAGGATGGAACACATCCTATAGCTTTCTCCTTTCTCTGAAATCTCCATTCCAGGCGATTGCAATGTTGACCACCACTTTTGGCTCTCCTCTCCTTTCACTGATCCACCTGGTAAACAATATCGTGTCTATCCTTAAAGACCTAGAGCAGCTTGTACTGCACTCTACCCGTATCCCTGACTGAAAAGATTAACTGCTTATACTGTTAATCTTTTCTCTCAGTTGGGTTCCTCTGATCACAACCTTATCACATTAACCTGTCCTATCGCTCTAGTACGGCCTGTGGACCCTTCCAAGAAGTAGCGGTTGTGGCACTTTAGAGCTGCTGATTGGGAGGCCCTCCCTGGAATGAGTATTGCTTCCATGGCCGGGAGCCATCTGAGTGTGCGTTGCGCATTATGGAGGTTATTCTCTCAGGCATGGAAGCATACATTCCTTTCTCATATCCTGTGACTAATGCAAAAAAAAAAAAAATTACTGTCTCCAACAAGGAGAGGGCCTACAGAAGGTACCAGTGCCAACCTACCCCTGAATTTCATCTCTATAATGTTTCAGCCGGGAATTGTGCTAAGTCTGTTCTTCGCTCTGCTAGAAATAATTTCATTCATGATAAACGCTCTCAACTCTCCAACTCACATTCTTCCGGCTCCTCCTGGCACCTTGCCAAAACCTTTCTTACAACTTTACCTCATCATTGTTCCCTCCGCTTTTCCACTCTGATGGTCTGCGGGTATTTATTCTACTGATAAAGCAGAACTCTTCGCTCAGACCTTCTTCTCTAAATCCATCTTAGACAATTCCGGTGGTGTTCCTCTATCACTTCACCCCTCTGAGTTCCACTTGGCTGACATTATAATGTCTTTCAACTGATGTATTTTCTGTCATCACTGGCCTCACTACCAACAAGACATATGGACCTGTTGTCCTAAAGAACTGTGCTTCTGTGCTTACACCCTGCCTAGGTAAATTCTTTCACTTTTGTCTGTCAACTTGTACGTTTTCTTCTTGCTGAAAGTTTGCTCTCATTCAGCCTGTCCCAAATCAGGGCGGCTATTCCCAGTCCTCTGACTATCGCCCAATTACTTTAACATCCTGAATTTTTTAGTCTATTCTTAACAAAAAATTTTAACGCACCTTTCCTATCACAACCTTCTTTCTAGCTGTCAGCATGGGTTCCGCCAGGGATGCTCCACTCGCGATCTTCTCACTTACCTTTCAGATTTCTGGTCATCCTCCTTTCGGGACTTTGGCGAAAGCTTAGCCATTACACTTGATACCTCAATGGCTTTGGATCGAGTCTGGCATAAATCTTTAATTTCCAAACTCCCCTCTTATGGACTCTATCCTTTTATCTGTGCCTTCATCTCTAGCTTCCTTTCTGGTCGTTCTATAGCTGCTGTTGTAGATGGCCACCGTTTTTCTCCTTCAGCTATCAACAGTGGTGTTCCTCAGGGCTCTGTCCTATCACCAACTCTCTTCTTTATATTCATCAATGACCTTATAAGCTGTACATCCAACCCTATCCACTCATACGCTGATGACCCTACACTTCACCTTTCCATTTGATTCCTGCAGCGTCCATCTCGGCAGTTACTTCAACAAACAACGGATGAGGCTATGGCACACCTAATGTCTGACTTGGCTCATATCTCTGTTTGCAATAGAAGTAATCTTGTTTTTAATGCATCAAAAATTCAGTTCTTACATCTTTCAACCAGACAAATCTTTGGCAGGAAGATCCTGCCCTTGTCCCATATTCATGTTCATGTTTGAGAACTGCCCCGATCACCACGATCGTACCCTCGAGGTATGATCTTGGTGAAATGCCACGATCATACCTCAATCGGTAGGCCTAAACGACCATTTCATGACACAGTCACGTTAGTGCTAAGACACACAAAGACACTGCTACGACATCCCACGACACCCTACGGAAGTGTTACATTATCCTGACGACACACTACGATCATCCCTCAGTTAAAAAATAACTGTCACTTTGACTCCACGTCACGCCAAGATATCGCCACGACAAGCTACGACAAGTTACGACACGCTACGGAACCGCTAAGTTATCGCTAAGTCACAGCTAAAATTATCAGGCCATTTGACGATACACGACGATGGCTCGGATCATCGGTGAGAGGCTATATAGAGGAGGGTAGAGTATAGGCAGGCGTCAGTAGGCAGGTGTCAGTGTGTCATACTGGGTCTTCAGGATCCGATCTCCAAGTTATTACTATGACACGTCAAGTCACACTTGTTACTTGTCTCCCTGGCGCATTATATCAAAGAGCAGTATCTATGGGCAGAGATATATAAGCCTGTCTCAGGTCTGCAACATTAGCCAGCCGAGGGAAGTGAGAAACATAAGGGATGTAATACTACATCAGCTTTTGTCTTTGTCCATAAATCATAAACATCAACTCCATCCGTAAGATAATGTCCAGGTCTGTTTTAGTCACGCTACCCCCAGACGATTTCATTTAACTCTGGAGAGATCTGTGGTAATGGAGAGAATTTGAAATAATGTCCTTCAGGTTATTCATTGCGGTGACTATATTTTCTTCTTGCTGCCACCTGGCGATGAATGTCATTACTGCGATGACATATTTTAGCCTTACACCCTCCAGACAGTTTTGTGTAACTTAGGTAAGATCCGTCGTACTGAAGAGGTTAATGAACGCGACACCTCCCCCACAAACGTGAAAAATCTTCGCGGACTAAAATGAAATCATCTGGGAGCAGCAAAAGCAGAATATAAAGCACGTAATCTGACTGAAGGAATTAAATTTATCTGCAGATTGGACCTCTCCTGGTGAAGGTTCATTTACAGCTGTGGACATTAATCCGAACTAATGAAGCTAGATTACAGCGCTTCCAGCCTGCTTGAATATCACGGGTTAATTAAATCCCTTTACCGTCATGACGGATTTTATGTTCTCTTTTTGCCTCTACCAAACGATTTTATTAAACTTAGGATAGGCGTTTCGCTGTCGAGATGTAAAATGCAGCCTTTATTAACTCCTTTAAAAGGGATGTCGCTTCAAAGCCTAATAAAATCATTTGGTGATAGTAAGAATAAGATAACAAATAATCGTACTGCAGTAAACCATCTGAATCCAATACGTGTTCTGCAGTTTGTTTTTGCCACCTACAGACGATTTTAGTCAGCTTAGGAGAGAGAGTCAGAACGAGAGGGGAAGTTAGATATGGTTTCGTTGGCTTCTTCGCGACAAAAGATCTGCCTTAAAATAAGGCAAATCGACTGGAGATGAGAAGAAAAAGCCCCCCCCCCCAAAAAAAACACATGTTTGAAGGGGTTAATACAGGTAAGGTAATTAGGTTCTGAGGCAACTTGGAGGTGTACACTAATAATTGACCGAGCGCTGTACCTTTGAGTCGTGGTGTTAGGGTGAGTGAAAGCTACGTCCATAATGTTGAAAAAGAAATTTTGTGCTCTCTCTCTCTCTCTCTCTCTCTCTCTCTCTCTCTCTCTCTCTCTCTCTCTCTCTCTCTCTCTCTCTCTCAAATCCTCGTCACTTTTTCTTTCAGGCTTCTAATTCTTCTTCTGATTTCTTCATTCCTTTCCCTCTTTTGTCCTCCCCTCTTTGTCCCTGTTTCCTTCTCTTTAATTCTGTCTTGTAATCTCTTGTAAAATCTGCTTCCAAGAGATTAGGTGTGCTAAGCTGACTTCGTACCTTCTTTACCCCTGCACAGTTGTTAACTTTATACACGGGTTTTATTCGCCCCTATGTAGAGTAAAACTCTCATGTGTGGGGAGGCCTCCCACATACAGCTCTTCTCAATAGGGTGGAGCCATAGGCTTTTCGTCTCATCAACTCTCCTTCTCTTACTGGCTCCCTTCAACCTGTCTCTTTGCCGCACTGTTGCATCTTTATTTCTTTTCTATCGCTATTTTAATGGTCGCTGCTCCTCTGAACTGTCTGCTTGCATCCCTTCACCTCTACTACGGGAGCATAGCACCTGTCTAGCAACAAACTCTCTTCCCTTTTCTGTCCAACTCTCTAATGCAAGAATTAACCGTAACTCCCAGTCCTTCATTTATGCAACAGGTCAACTCTGGAACTGTCTCCCTCTGTCTGTATTTCCTACTTCGTATGATCTCCAGTCTTTCAAACGCAGTGTGTCCAGGCATCTCGAAATGATCGGATCTTGAATTTGGCTCTCTTTTGTATTGTTTTTGTTTTTTTCTTGGAAGGAACGGTTTGAGGGCCCCTGGCCTTTGGTTCCTTCTTTCTTGCATAAAAAAAGCTCATTCGCCTTTCCCCCCCTCTCTCTCTCTCTCTCTCTCTCTCTCTCTCTCTCTAACAGAAACAGAGGGCCCAGCAGTCGCCCGGACACTGACATACGACCGCCCCGAAATTAAGTGTAAATATCAGGGATACAGATGGCCGCCATTTTTTACATCAATTATAAAGCCAAATATATTCAACCTCTCTGGCCCATGGACGTCTTTTCTTTTTTTTCCTCCTGTTACCCCGACTTTTCTCTCTTTCTAGTGTCCCCTTACCCCCCCTTCTCTCTCTCTCTCTCTCTCTCTCTCTCTCTCTCTCTCTCTCTCTCTCTCTCTCTCTCTCTCTCTCTCTCTCTCTCTCTCTCTCTCTCTCTCTCTCTCTCTCTCTCTCTCTCTCTCTCTTTGCGTTTGTTTGTCAGTCTGTCTGTCTGTCTGTCTGTCTGTCTGTCTGTCTGTCTCTGTCTGTCTGTCTCTCTCTCTCTCTCTCTCTCTCTTTGCGTTTGTTTGTCAGTCTGTCTCTCTCTCTCTCTCTCTCTCTCTCTCTCTCTCTCTCTCTCTCTCTCTCTCTCTCTCTCTCTCTCTCTCTCTCTCTCTCTCTCTCAGGGGCAGCCAAGTGTAGTCCTTGTGACTAATTCTTTCTTTCAGTCACTCTCTCACTCACTCACTCACTCACCCATTGAGTTACTGTACTTTCTTGAAGAACAGGGTCCAAAACGTATGAGAGGAATGTTAGGAAAAGGAAATTTTGCCTATTGGTAGACCTTCCCCCGGATCAGGTTTTGGGCAGGGCGGGACAACCCGTTAGACACGGGCAGTTTTTAACCTAGGGAAGCATATTTTTGCACAATGACAGAACTTTGCTCAAGCCAGGTTATAAGCACGGTGGGACCGTCGAGGGCCGTACCCCTACATTGCCGGCGCCCCCTGGTGGTCTTGGACCAAGTGGTTATGCTGGGCCGAAGTTTTTAACTGAAGAGCATGAATTTTGCATATTGATAGATATTCACCCCAGACGCGTGTTGGAAAGGGTGGACCCACCGAGGGTCGCCCTCATGGAGGTGGGATAGGCCCCTGGGTCCCGGCAAAGTCATTATGTACCGCCACTGTTTTTAACCGGGGAACACGAGGTTTTGCGTATTGGTAGGTGCTTACCCGGTTGTGTTTTAGGCTGGATGGGACCCCCGGTGAACACCCCCCACGGGGAATTGCTTCCAGGGGGGACAACGTATTAGTTTTTATGTAGGCATACGAAATTTTGCACAATAGTAGACCTTCACCCGGTCCAGAGTATACGGAGAGTGGGTCCTCGTGGTCCGCCCCTCCGCCTTCCCAGCAAATAATAATTTCCCCTTACAATGTTACAGGGGTGGGTGCGACTGCCACAAGTGTACTTTGTCTTGTTTGCATTTTCGTTTTCCTACTGCGGGATTATTTTATTCATCTTAGGACTGACCTTTCAAGCACGTGGTTAGAAATAACCTCCATTAATCCCTTCACTAAGAGAGGTTTTACCTAAGATAAAAACAATACCCTGACAGTATCATGAATAATAATTTAAAAGAAAAAAAAAAAGGCCTGGTACTAATGAGTTAAGAAAGGCCCTCCCTCGGACAAACTGGGCTAGAGGAAGTCTAATAATTTCTTCAGCCCGGGGATGTCTTTTATTCTATTATTTTTATTATCGACAGAGTATTATTTTACCTTAGGGGAGAACCCAGGGACTGAAGAAGCTAATGAGGAGAAAATCTTATATATCGTATTATTAGGTCTCCGCACTGTGATGGAGATCTACCGTATTTGTTCGATTTTTCCTCCTTGCTTTCTTCTTTCTTAGCTTCAAACACTTTTCAGTTTGGTGCCATTCTTTCAGTGCTTCACCAGGTCCCTTCAAATATGGTACAGTAATTTATTTTTCTATTTAGGTCTTTCAATGGGGTCAAAGGTTAAACCATATAAGTACGCAGATTTACGGATCCTGTGATTTTATTTTTATATTTGTCTATCATCACGTCTTTCTGCCTACGGGTGACTTTGCACTTCCTCTTCTGTCTTTCATTCCTTCATTCTTTCCTCTTCCTTCTGCCTGTGGGTGACTCTACACTGAGTGACAAGCCAAATTGTTTCCTGTACACCAGGAAACTAGTTAATAAGCTGGGTGGTAACCATATAACCAAATTTTGGCGCCTGGTGGTTTAGTGGGTAATTACTGTGCTCCAATCGGATTGAGCCGGTGAAGGTTTACATCCAAGCGGTGGCTGGGGTTTATTGCTCACGTAATGCCACTCAGGGATGAGTGAGGCTGGTCACTCATCTTAAATGTCAGGACCAAATGCCTAGCCCTGGGCTCCTACGCACCTCATGGGGCAACGTAGGATTGGATGATGGATGGATGGACTATCATCATGGCAATTAGCAAAAAACTTTGTCACTGTAGCCGTGTAGAGACCATCCTGCACTCCCATGGCAATGCTGACAATTTTTACTTTTACTGTACTACCGTAGCGTTTTTCTTTCTCGTGCCTCAGACTATGAACGCAAGGTCGGGTGCCTGTTCCGCTGTCCATTGGTCCATTAACATACCTGTAGAGAGGTTCCAACACACACTGACACATTACTACATGAGCTTCAGTACCCACTATCATTACTGTTATGTCAGGAATATCTCTGTCAGCATCGTGTAATGTTCACTGGCATGTTTTTATGATGTGAGAGAGAGAGAGAGAGAGAGAGACGTAGCCACGATATTCAGAGTGGGTGTCCAAGGGTTGCCAAACGCATGTACACATCAAACTAAAAAAAAAAAAGTACCACATAACCACAATATGTAGGGACAGACAATATAACCGACGATTGACATATCACCTACACCACATACTAACACCATACCAGAACACCATATTTTATAACCGAACACATCTCACCTACACCACATACTAACACCATACCAGAACACCATATTTTATCACCAAACACACCATCTCACCTACATCACATACTAACACCATACCAGAACACCATATTTTGAGTATAAAGTCCTTAATTCCCATGTAGCCTCTCTCTCTCTCTCTCTCTCTCTCTCTCTCTCTCTCTCTCTCTCTCTCTCTCTCTCTCTCTCTCTCTCTCTCTCTCTCTCTCTCTCTCTCTCTCTCAAAAATGCATATGGAACGTTCTCAACTCGGGTGAAATATTTTACCCAGAACGATGAAAAAGAGGACGAAAGGTGGGAAGGAACAAAGAGAGGGAAAGAGAGAAGGAAAGGGGGATAAGGAAAGAGGAAGAAGGAGGAGGAGAGAGCAAAACGAAAGGAAGAGAAATGGAAAAGAGACAGAGAAGAAGAAGACGTAAAAAAGGAGTGGCAAAAGAAGAGAGAGAGAGAGAGAGAGAGAGAGAGAGAGAGAGAGAGAGAGAAGTGGAAGGAAAACCATGGAGAGAGCAAGTTACAAAAAAAAAAAAAAAAAAAAAAGTGAAATAGAGAGGGGGGAAAAGAAGAAAAGCAAAATAAGAAGAAAATTTCCGTACAAACCATTATCCCCTTCTTCATACCCGAGTTGTTTGCGTCATACGCCAGATATTTCACCCAATTTATTGTTAATCCAGCTACCGAATCCACAAATACAGTATATATATAAATTCGGCTAGTATATCTCGCTGTATGGACTGATGCTGATAGAAATATACTTCGGTTATGCAGATTACCTTTTAAACTTAGCACCAATAAAAGGATGTTAAATTCGGCGATAAAATGCTGTTAAATCCTGCAATATAATGCTATGAAAACCGCCAATAAAATGCTATTAAGTCCGGCGGTAAAATGTAGCCATAAGTCAGAGCATAAAAATAATTTAAATCTAGCCCTAAAATACACCATAAATCCAGCCCTAATATACAGCCATAAATCCAACCCCAAAATCCAGCCATAAATCCAGCCCCAAAATCCAGCCATAAATCCAGCCCTAAAATCCAGCCATAAATCCAGCCATAAAATCCAGCCATAAATCCAGCCATAAAACACAGCCATAAATCCAGCCACAATATACAACCAATGAATCCAGCACTAAAATCCGGCCATAAATTCACCACAACAATACAGCCATAATACAATCATAAAATAGAACCATAAATCAGCTACTAAAATACAGCAATAAAACCAACCCGGGACTAAAATTCAGCCGTAAATCCGGCACAAAAAGACAGCCATAAATCCTGCTCTAAAAATCAACAGCATAATCCATCCACAGAATTCAGGTTTAAAATCCAACCAAAAAATTAGAATTTAGGTATCAGTCTACAAAGCCAACTTAATTTTGCAACTAGAAAATCAGCATTGAAATCTAATCTGTAAATCCAGCTTATAATTCGGCAGTGACATCCAGGTTTAAATTTCATGTGCAGTAGAAAGTTTATATTATCGACAAAAAATAAAAAATAAAAATAAAATTTCTTCTACAAAACTTATATTATCGGCAGTGAAATCCAGATTAAAAAATCAGCTATTTATTGAAAAAAAAAAAAATACACAATTGGAGAAAACCTGCCTCCCGTGGTGAAGTAGTTAAAGGCACCAGTCCAAGTATCGAAGTAGTAGCCTTGTCTTGCACACATGGGTTCAATACTCCCATAGGTGGTTGGAAGGTTTCGATATTTTAATTGTGCAGGGAGCAGAGACTGACCATCTAAAATTAATCTTTTCATCACGTATGACTAACTCCAGACGATTTTCTGCAGTTGAAGGAAGCCTGACGTAGCATACGGGTAACAGAAATAACACAGTAACTCTTTCAGTATGTACACTTGATAAAAATAAGTATATCTTTACTCAGGTGACCGATGTTTTCATAATGAGTGCTGTTGCTTTTCTCATTTTTCTGTAGGTGAATATTTCACAATTAGCTTTTTACCTTATATGTTGCATAGTGTTCTTTATTCATGCCATCCTGATAAAATTATTTGCCATGTAGGGCTGTTCAGTAGTTACTGGAGATTTTTTTCATACTTTTCGTTCACTTTCAAAATGTAAGACGGAAATTTGTAAACATCATTTTTTGATCGAGTGTACGTCTCACTTAGGTATATTATTTTGGCTTATGGTGGTAGTGAGGGTGACTCTGCTGCCAGACCCTACACCATGAAGTGTTTTTTTTTTTTTTTTTTTTTTTTTTTTTTTCCAGAAACAGTCCAACTGTAGAATACTGAATAAGAAAAAACGGCAATCCTATGGTGCTGGCTTGCCATATTTCACCCTCGCAGTGTATTTACGCACCGAAGATAAATACAGTACCTGTATATCATTTAAATGTGTTCCGTATCGACAGGGTACATACAGATGTTCACGAATCAGGGGGAATGTCGTGCGTTCTGTCCATATAAGGTTGTGTTTTTAATGCTTTGGGATCCTATCCATCTCCATCCTACCTTCATCTTGTCTTCATCCTATCCATGTCCACCTGAGCAGCGCTATAGACCACCATACAACCAGGCAAAATGACTATCAATTTATCAGTCTTTCTGTATATCTATGTCTGTCTGTTTGTCTGTCTGTCTGTCTGTCCATCTACATAATATTCTCAGCACCCTCCGCATCCCTCTGTAAAAACAAACGAAAAAACAAAAGATGGTGAAGAAGAATGAAAGAGAAGGATGGAGAGAAAAAAAAAAGTGTGAGAGGCGGAGGAGGAAGGAAGGAAAACAGATGCTGCAAGTTAAAGAGATGGAGGAAAATTTAAAGTATGAAATGAATGTTCGGAGAGGCAAAGAAAAAGAAAGGATACAAGGAAGGAAAAGAGAGAGAGAGAGAGAGAGAGAGAGAGAGAGACAGGGTGAGAAGGAGGAGGGATGTAGAGGGGAGGAACTGAGTAGGAAATGGTCCATCCTTCCTCATAATGTGTCCACCATAGTCTGTCTGTGAGGAAGAGAGAGAGAAACGAAGAGGAGAGAAGCAGAGGAATGAGGCAAGAAGGAACTTGGAAGAAAGGAGAGAGGGAGGGAAGAAAAAAATGAGATAGAAAGAGGGAGGATGAAAATCATAAGCAAAGAAAGAACTAGAGAGGCACGCAGTGAAGCGCATCTTTCCAGCAAGGGCAACGTAATTTCCAAACCACTCTTCATAATGGGCTAGGTTTTCTCATTATTGATTAGCGTTTCGCTAAAAGTGTTTTGCGGATCCAGAATCTGTAATACGATCCGGATCGGTCCCAAAAGTTAATCGATTGTTCCCTGGGACATGGGCTATCTACCCACCAAATTTGATCCAAATCTCTCATTTAGTTCTTGAGTAATCATGCTAACAGACAAATAAACTAACAAATAAACAAACAAACAGGGGTGAAAACATACTCTCCTTGTCGGAGAGAATAAAAGAGAGCAGCGATTAACAGAAGCAGGGAAGAGGAAACGGGAGTGAAGGAGAGAGGAAAAAAGAAGCCGGGATGGAAAGAAGGAAGGAAAAATAAGACAGGTAGGGGTAGGAGGATGGACGTAGAGGGTGAAATAAGGATGAAATGGAGAAGAAGGGCAGAGAAGAAGGAAGTAGAAAGAAGAGGGCAGAGAAAGAGGAAGTAGAAAGAAGAGGGCAAAGAAAGAAGCAGAAACAAGGAGACGGTGGAGAAAACGGAGGAAAGAATGAAAGAGGAGGAAAGAAACAGAGGACTGTAGAAGGAAGGAGGGGAGAAAGTAACTAGATAAAAAAAGAGAACGAAAGAGGCAAAAAAGGAAAGAGAAGGAGAAAATGGAGAGAGAAAGAAGTAAGGAGGAACACGAAAGGAAAGGGAAAGAGGGAGAGAGGAAGGAAAAAATAATAATATGGAGAGAGGTGGGAAAGAGGGACGTAGAGAGGATGGACTGAGATGAGAGTGGTGTATCCTTCCTCATAGTGTCCACCTTAGTCTGGTTGTGAGGAAGATTATATATATATATATATATATATATATATATATATATATATATATATATATATATATATATATATATATATATATATATATATATATATATATATATATATATATATATATATATATATATATATATATGTATATATATGTAGAGAGAGAGAGAGAGAGAGGGAGAGAGAAGGACGAGACGAGGAGAAGAAGGGAAGAAGGGACAAGGAAGGAAAGAGGGAGGGAGGATGAGGGAAGAAGGAGGGGAGAAAGAAGATGAAGAAAAGGAGGGACTGAGGGGATAAAATTGAAGTAGAGGAAGAGAGTAAGGTTGAAGAAATGAGAGCCGGAGGAAAATGAGAGAAATTAGGAAGGAAGAAGGAGAGGGAGGAAGAACGATGAAAGGAAGATAGGAAAGTAACAAAAAAGAAAGGGAGAAGGGGATATAGAAAATGTGGAAAGCGATAGGGGAGGAAAAAAGGAGAATGAGAATGGAGAAGGAAGGAGAGGGAACTAAGATGAAAACTGTCCATTCTTCCTCATAATGTGGAAGAGAAAAGGAAGACAAGGAGGCAGAGAGGAGAGAAGGTGGGAGGAGGTAGATGGAGAAAGGATGGAGGAGGAGGGAGGAGGAAGATGGAGAAAGGAAGGCGGGGAGAAGGAGGGAGGAGGAAGATTGAGAGAGGGAGGCTGAGGGGAGGGAGGAGAAAGATTGAGAGGTATGAGAGCGCAGACAGGGAGAGAAAAAGAGGGTTGAAAGAGACAGAAAGAGGGAGGGAGAAGAAGAAGAAGAGGGTTGATATAGAGAGGAGGGAGGGAGACCATGAACTCTGAGGTACTGTGTGGGTGTGAGATGATGTATGGTGTGATGCTGTGTGGTTTTACGGTGATGTGAGGTGATACGGTTTAGATATGTGAGGAAATATGCTGGAAAGTTGTGAGATTGTGAGCTTCAGTGCGTTGTATGATTGTGGGAGTGAGATTGTAAATTGCAGTGTGATCGTGAGACAGGCTGTGAGGCGATGTGAGATGTGATACTGAGAATTATTAAGATTATGAAGTGTTACAGTTTAGAGTTGTGAAATCAAGTGCTATGAGATTCTGTGAGGTGCTGTAAGGCTGTGATTAGAGGGTTGTAAAGTGATGTGAGATTTGCCATTTTGAAGTTGTAAAGTAATATGCGGTAATTCAGTAGCCTGTAGAGACGTGAGGCGCTGTGAGGTTGTGAGGTTGTGTGAGATGCTGTAAGGTTGTGGGTGATGGGTTGTAATGTGATGTAAGGTTTGGCATTACAAGATTATAAGAAGAATGAGGCGTTACAGCACCTATACCTGTCAAGCTGTACGGTGTTGTGGGCTTGGTGATGTGAGGGACAAGAAAATTCATGCACCACCCCACAACTGAAGCTGGGAAGGAAAGGGAGGACAATAATCAGAGGAAGAAGGAGGGTGAAGGATAGGTAAGGGAAAAGGGAATGGAGGGAGAGGGAGGGAGGGAAGAACAATAATCAAAGGAAGAAGGAAGGTGAAGGATAGGTAAAGGAAGGGGAAAAGGACGGAGAGGGAGGGAGGGAAGAATAATAGGCGAAGTTGGGAGTGAGGAAGGCAGGGAGAGAAGAAGGAACGAGAAATAATAGAAACAGGAAGAATAAGGAAGAGCAGGGTGAAAGACGGGTAGATAGATAGATGGATGAGAGAGAGAGAGAGAGAATGAAAAACAGAATGGAAGAAGACTGGTGAACAAATAGGGATAACAGGAGAGGTATTAGTAATGAGGAAAGAGGGGAAAGGCAGATGAAAGGACATGTGGAACCGGAAACAGAAAGGAAAATAATATAAAGGAACAAAAATAACAAAAAGGGGGAAAAGACGGAGAATTTAAGTTAGAGAGAGAGGAAAAGATTACTATAACAGGAAGAGAAAGCAGGGAAGAAGGAAAGATTCAAAATAAAGAAACTGAGAAAGGGAAAGAGAGAATGGGGAAGCAAAGCGAATGAGAAACAAAGAGAATGAGAACGCGAGGGAAATATAAAATAAAAGAGAATGTGAAAGCGGATATCAAGATGGCAGAGGAAGAAAGGCAAAAAACCGAGAAAGAGAGAGAGAGAGAGAGAGAGAGAGAGAGAGAGAGAGAGGGGTAAAGGGGGGAGGGGGAGGTACAGATAAATGGAGAACTATAGGCCCATGACGAGGTTATTGTTTGATTAAAAAAACTAATTCTGCTAAGATGTAACCAACGTGTAAGAAGCAGAAAAACAATAGAAAAGACATTATGCTTGTCTAAAAGAACAAACATGAAAATATCTAAAGGAGAGGCAAAGGAATCACTATGCATGGTGTAATCTCTAATACACAGATCTGTAAAAGAAAGAACATAAACAACAGCCGAATGTTCTCAGTATTAAGCAAACGTTTCACGGTCGTCAGCATACAGTTCAGCCTGGATATAAGCAACACTAAATTAGTATAGCCCAGTCTTGAAATATTTGTCAAGCCGAATTTTTAACGTATCGGTAGTTTTTGCACTTAGGCTACTGTTGTTGCTGGTGACTAATTTCTTTGTTCCGCTACGCGAATATTACGGTAACTGTTCTATATTGGTAATGAGTCACTTGCTTTTGGGTTTCATTCCAGTATTTCTGGTCAGTGTCATTCTACATTTCGAACAGATTATCATATCTACCATCGCTGAATTTTATAAGAACTTTAAATACTTATATTAGATCTCCTCTGAGTCCTTTTTTTCAAGAGAGAGAGAGAGAAACATATTAAAACTCTGTAGTCGCTTTTCACTGGGTAAGTTTCGCATCGATGGGATCATTGTCGAGACTGTGCGGCGCTCTCTCCGGTGTATTTTCATCCTTAGTAAGGTTCGGGTACCAGTGCTACACACAGTATTCTAGAAGTGGTTTAACAAACGACGTATAAAGCTCAGAGATTACATCGGATATTTTATTATCGAAGTTCCTTGCAATGAAGCCGACCATTTTGTTTGCCGTGTTATTTGCTACTGTACACTGTTTTGAGCTTTTGAGGTAGTTACTGATACTAACTCTTAAATCTTCATCGTCCTTTACTTCTGTCATTGTGGTAACGATCATGCGGTAATCATATTTAATGTTTTTGTCGCCGAAGTGCATTACCTTACATTTATCTACATTAAATTTCATGTTATTTTCCACTCCAATATATTAACTTATCCAGGTCGTTATATGTAGATTCACAGTCTGCTTTCTAGATCACTGATATAACTATGAAAAGAATTGGTCCTAGAAATGGCCCTGGAAGAACTTTGCTTTTTTTTTCTAAATGCAAGGAAGAAGGAACCAAAGGCCAAGAGCCTGCAAGACTGTTCTCTCCACGGAAAAACATAAACAAGATAACAGAGCCAAGTTCAAAATCCGTTCATTTCAAGATGCCTGGACACACTGCGTTTTGAAGGACTGGAGATCATAGGAAGTAGGAAATACAGGCAGAGGGAGACAGTTCCAGAGGTGACCCGGAGCATACATGAAGGACTGGGAGTAACATTTAACTTTGCATTACAGAGTTGGACAGAAAAGTGATCAGAATTTATTGTTAGACAGATGCTATGCTCGCGCCTCAATGGTGGTGGGATGCAAGCAGTGTTCAGAGGAGCAGTGACCATTGAAGGAGCGATAGAAAAGAGATAAAGGTGCAACAGTGTGGAGAAGAGACTGAGGTTGAAGGGAGCCAGTAAGATGAGGAGAGTTAAAGAGATGAAAAGCCTTTGGCTCCACCTTGTTAAGAAGAGCTGTATGCGAGGAGCCTCCCCACACATGAGAGTTGTACTCTACACAAGGTCGAATAAAACCTGTATATAAAGTTAACAACTGTGTAGGGGTAAAGAAGGCATGGAGTCGCCTTAGCACACCTAATCTCTTTGAAGCAGATTTTACAAGAAATGTAACATGATTTTTTCCAAGATAAATCCCGAGTGAGTGAAACCCCAAGCATGTTTAAAGATGATGCAGGATTGAGCTGGATATTGTTAAGAATTAAGCGTATGTCCCACTGTCAGGAAGTTTCCCACGACATGCCACGATCTTCCTGCCTTCATGTGTTGCCGCATTTCGTCATGAGTAACGTGGCATGACTTACGTGTGCCTTAAGGGACAGTACACCGACGGGAATAGGTGAACTTTTATCCTTTGCTGAAATTTGCGGTCAAAAATCCATTCACACATCCAGGGTTCGGAAATAATGAAGCGATATTACACCCCTTCCAACCTCTCTGAATATCAAGGGTTAGTTTGCTGTTTCATTACACCCCAGCTCGAGCTCGTGAAATGAGGGCGTGTGTTATGTTTTACTGGACAATGTGTGTGTGTGTGTGTGTGTGTGTGTGTGTGTGTGTGTGTGTGTGTGTGTGTGTCTGTGTGTGTGTGTGTGTGTGTGTGTGTCTGTGTGTGTGTGTCTGTGTGTGTGTGTCTGTGTGTGTGTGTGTGTGTGTGTGTGTGTGTGTGTGTGTGTGTGTGTGTGTGTGTGTGTGTGTGTGTGTGTATTTTCATGTCCTTTCTTTCATAACCCCGTGACTAAAAGGACTTAATATATTGTTTTGGTTCTTGGTTCTTTCACACGATTTTACTTACTGAAGGGGTTAATAAAGGCTATATCAAATCACCTTTACCATGTGTTGACTCTTAAATTTAAATCATACTATAATCGCCTGGTTATAGTATGAGTAAAAAGGACGCCATTGATGTAAAGAAGTTGAATCTTTCCTCTCCTCTGCCTTTTACCCTCCAAATTTTTTCTTATGGTACCTCATTATTACAGTTCTCCCCCTCCATTCCCTTCATGGTATCGTTCTTTTTTTTTTTTAATTACCTTCTACTTTCCACGTTCTATCCTCTTTCTTCTCTCCAGTCCTCCCTCCTTTCCTTTCTTCTAAGTTTTACCTCCTTTGTTTCTCTCCTCCTCATTCCTTTCTTTTTACTCTTTGTTTCAACTTTTATTTTCTGCATCAGTTTTCTTCTCAGTGTTCCCTCCCTCCCTCTTCAGTTCCTCCTTCCTTCCTTCCTTCCTTCCCTCTCTCCTTCCCTTCATTATTTCTTTCTTTTTCCCCTAACTTCCCCTGTTACCCTCCTTTAATCGTTCCTTTTGTGTTTTACTTTCGATGTTCTTTCTTCTTTTCAACACTTTCTCATTCGTTCCCTTACATTTTCGACGCCTATTAAAATTCTCACTATTCCCAGTTCTTACTTCTCTTTTTTCTTCCCTTCTTTCCAACTTTTACTTTCCAGGTTCTTTTTTTCCTCCGCTTCTCAGAGTATCATTTCATACTCATACACTTTACATTTCATATTTTATTTTCCCTTCTCTTTCCTCTCCTTCTTCCTGCTCTCCCTTCTACTTCTGTGCTCTCTCTCTCTCTCTCTCTCTCTCTCTCTCTCTCTCTCTCTCTCTCTCTCTCTCTCTCTCTCTCTCTCTCTCTCTCTCTCTCTCTCTCTCTCTCTCTCTCTCTCTCTCTCTCTCTCTCTCCCTTCTCACCTACCCCTGCCCATCTTTCTCTTCGTTTGTTAATTCCTTCCTTCTCACCTACATCACCTCTCCTCGTCTTTTCCTTCCTTCCTTCTCATCTGCCTACCCTCTCCTCCTCTTCTCCTTCTTTCCTTCTCACCTACCTCTCCGCTCCTCATTACCTTCCTTCCTTCCTTCTCTCCTATCTCTCCTTTCTCCTTGCTTCCTCGCCTCTCACTTTCTTCGCCGTCTTCTTTCCTTCCCTCTCACCCACTGACTTCAACAGACGAAATATGAAAGAATTCCCTATCTTCTTCCCTTGTGTCCCTCCCACCTTTATCTTTTTCTTAGGTCTTCCTCTTTCTTCGGTTCATTCATTCATTTTTATTCGTGCCTCAATCACTTTCCATCTCCCTAATTCTTACTTTTTTATTGTTTCCTTGTTCCTGCCTATATAATCTTCCTCCTTTTACTTCTTTCACTTTTTTTTTCTTTTCCCTGTGTGTGTGTGTGTGTGTGTGTGTGTGTGTGTGTGTGTGTGTGTGTGTGTGTGTGTGTGTGTGTGTGTGTGTGTGTGTGTGTGTGTGTGTGTGTGTGTGTCGCTTATCCTATATGAAGGTGATATGCATAATATACAGTATATGGTACGTATGTGACGAATCTCGAAAAAAAAAAAAAAAAAAACTTGGAATATCGGTCTTTCGTCAGTTATTTCAAGACATCTTCAAAGTCATCCAAGACTGATTAGAGAGTGGTTAGAGAGGTAGTCTGCTATCCGAAAGGATGCAACCTTCGATCTCCAGTTGAAGCAGGGACCAGTTTGATGATATGCATTTCGTTAAAACGGGCTTTTATGATCTTTCACAATCTTAGGACATGTCATTAAATCACCCCAGCTAATACCAATACACCATTCCGGAATGAGACAGAATCAGTAAGCATTGAGTGAGGACGGTAAATATTAGGGCTGCAGCGGTGACAAGTGAAAGGCATGTGGCACGCAGAACTGCTGGGTCTCAGAGAATGACCTGTTAAGTATATGCCCCATGTACGAATATCTATCTATCTAGCTAGCTAGCTATATATATATATATATATATATATATATATATATATATATATATATATATATATATATATATATATATATATATATATATATATATATATATTCCGACAGTTTTAAAAGCCATGTATAGGAACTAAAAAACTCCAGTTATTTGACTTAAGGTTCCAATTAAGGTGGCAGGTGTAGTGGTATATGTATCATTTTGTCATCCTTCACTGTACTCTCTTCAATTTCTTCTTATATTTTTGTTCTATGGTGATCAAAATTGAACCCAGTACTACAAGTGTAGAAGTGCTAAGGAACTGTACAAAATGAGGATGAGATTTTCTGGGAGGGGATTCTTAGATATACTTGCGATCGATCTCACACACAATGGTTTGCAGGAAGGACAAAAAAGGTTTATATTCTCTCTCTCTCTCTCTCTCTCTCTCTCTCTCTCTCTCTCTCTCTCTCTCTCTCTCTCTCTCTCTCTCTCTCTCTCTCTTCCTGCATTAATACTAGTGCCTTAGATACGTTAAGATTTTAATGAGTTTTTTCTTCTTCATTTTTTCTTCTTTTTCTAAAGAATTACATGGAAAAGAGAATGCAGAAACTTTCCGTCTCTATTTTTTCTTGCAAATATTAATCTTGTTTACGGCAGGCAATCGATTGTAAATATCTTCAAAAATCCTAAGGCTCATCTCAGTTCCAATGCTCTGCCCACGAATGCTGATGGTTGGTTGGCTTTCCTGTCTGCCTAGTGTGTCGCCTGGCTTTTCAATCGTTAGTTGTATTCCTAAAATCTTATACTTATTTTGGTTTACATCTTCAACTTGGATGCTGTTCGCTGTCTACGTCTGGAGTACATACCAGTACTAGAAACAGGTCTCTGCATCGTCTGGTTATGTACGGGTATATCTGCTCTGTTTCCAGTCAAGGGGAAGGGGTGAGAGGGGAAGAGGAATAGGTTAGGGAGGGGAAAGAGAGAGTGGAACCTTGAACATGCAGAAAAGTGTGTGTGTGTGTGTGTGTGTGTGTGTGTGTGTGTGTGTGTGTGTGTGTGTGAGAGAGAGAGAGAGAGAGAGAGAGAGAGAGAGAGAGAATACAAGTAACACGGGGGTGAGAAATGGAACCGGGAAATAAAGCAAGGTAGTATGTGGGCAGGCAGAGTAATGCCAAGCGAAAGGGAAAGTACCCCAATGAGAGAGAGAGAGAGAGAGAGAGAGAATATGACATTCACATTACCTTTATAACTTGACTACATTAGATAAGTAGCCAGCTGTCCCAACACCTATACACACATGTGTACATTCGGATACATACGCATGCACCCATGTGTGTACACATATGTGCGGCGCATGTCTGTTTACTTTTAGCATTATACACATATGAACAGTACATACACACACATACACAACTGCCTGTATTTACTCATATGTTAAGGCAAGCATTTAGACCTGCCATGGAAGCTGTCAGTGATAATAACTAGTGCAGTTATACTGGTGATATCAGCTGCTGACGCTTGGCAGAGCAGAGCAGAGCAGGTCAGGCTACGGGTCAGGGGCTACCGCTACACCCCTCTTCTTCCCTGTGCGTATTTTTTCATGGGCTTGGTGTATGCCTATTGATGAGAGGTGAGGATCCAATTTGGTTTTCAAAATTATTATGGCGGTATTTTCGTCCACGTAAAGGTGGTCTGTTCCACTCCTCGAACACGTCATGGGTGAAAAAATAATAAGTACTATTAAGGTTACATATATTTCCTTTGAGTCTGAGGCTGTTCCCACGTGCTGACAAGTCTGGGACAAAAATGAAAAGCTCTGCTATATTTACTGTACGTTACCAAATCCTTCCAGATTCTTAAAACATTCCATGAACATTCTTCTTAAGCAGGGCTTTTTAAAGGAAAACAAGTCTATCTCTCATAGTCTCTCATTACAGGGCTTGTTATGAAGGGGAGATATTAATTGTGTTGTTCGATATTTCACGGGAGGGGGACAAAAACTACCCTGCATGCTGCAGATGTGACCACACCAGGCTCGTATAAAGTGAAATAGTGATATCCTTGCTTTTAGATTCGAAACTTCTACTGATGAATTCCAGCATCCCTTTTACTTTCTCGGCGACTCATACAACGCTGGGAGTATATAAGATCTTTTAATATTGCTACTCCTTAACTATTTAAACTGTTGTTCTCTCAGTTTTTTGGCCAGTCATGCTATATTCAGTATTTTTTGCTTCGACTTTCGATCAGTAAAATTTGACATTTGTTTATATAAAATGGCACATGCCATATGTTGATAATTCATTTTGTAAAGACCTTCCTGTAATGTTATCCTGTCCTCTCACAGAGTAGCACCACCAGTTTAAGTATCATCTGCAAACAGATATAAGGTTATGAAGGCTCAAATCAACGTCATTAATGATCATTACAAGAAGTATAGGCCGGAGAACTGAACTTTGTGGCATTCTGCTGTCTACTGGGACCCAGAGAGATGATTCTAATCACAGTGGCTCAGTGGGTTAGAGCGCTCAGCTCTGACCGAAGGGTCGGAGGATCGAATCCACCCAAGGGTCATTGGTAGACATCAGGAAGGGCATCCGGTCATAAAATGCTACACGCTCCAGTCCAAAAGTCCTCTACCCAGGGGCAACGCCTTAGCTCTTCGGGGATACCTGGCGTAAAACCAAATTATTATATATATATATATATATATATATATATATATATATATATATATATATATATATATATATATATATATATATATATATGCGATAAATGAAGATATGGGATAACTTCTTAGCTATATTATAGTTCACTACCTTGAAGACTTTTGGGTAAAAGTGGTCTGGTTCTGGGATTTTGTTTGCATTTATTTACTGAGATACTTTATGACATCCCTTTTTACTGATAATGAATTTAGGCAAATTTTAATACCGGACTATTTACGCTACAGCTTTCGGGGGCATAGACTTTGCTAAAAATATGATATAAGACTGAGGCAACTTCAGCAATACCAACTGTTATTTCTCCTTTTTCTTTAGTAATTCGGCAATGAAGTTCTTTAAATGCTTCGTGTTGCCTACGTAGCTATAATATGTCTTCGGGTTCCTGCAGCTCTCCCCTGCTTTGCTGATTTGGTACTGTCGTTTTGCCTGCCAGATTAACTTCTTAACCTTTCTCCTTGCTTAGTGGTATTGCATAATGTCATCTTTATTATTATTATTATTGTAATTTAAGATTTTTTTGAAGATTTTTTTTCTTATGGCTTGAGTGATTTTTATAAAACCACGAAGGTTTATTGTCTGATGACTTGTTTTTTCGTGTACACGGGTATGTATTTTCTCTGTTGCCTCATAAATTGTTGCATAAAACCATTCCATGTATCGTCTACGAAGGTATTATCGCTTAATTTAATTTTATCTTTGACATTTTTCAAGGTAACGATCTGCTTGATGGAAATTTGAGACCTGAATCTTTTGTTTCGGTCATGTGTGGTAGACGTATTTCAGATCTAACATTATGATTGTATGTATTTAATTGTTTGCCTACAAATATGTCATTGATCAAATGCTCTTGGGACGATATAAACAGATACATTATACTATATTATCTCCGCAAGGTGATAAAGAAAATTATCCAGCCTTCTACGACATTCCATTTCTAATCCTGTATGATAATTCTAGCTAACGGATGCGATACTAAAGTCTCCAGCATTATCTGGACTCTTATGTTTTTTTGCGTCAGTTAGGCTATTATACATCTCAATGGCACCAGCTAATGACTGGCTGGGGCACGATAAACTACTTCATATTTCAGAGCAGTTGATTTAGCCCTAATATTCACGCCACGACCAGTTTTCGTATTATTTTGTGTATGATATAGACTTGGAGAGGGGTTACTATTTCCTTACGTAAGTACATGGACCTCCGTCTCAGTGAGATAGTCCGTTGAGAGAGAGAGAGAGAGAGAGAGAGAAAGAGAGAGAGAGAGAGAGAGAGAGAGAGAGAGAGAGAGGGAGAGAGAAGGGTGGAACACTGAGGGGTAAATGTGTGCTTCCAAGAAAGTTACTTGTTACACAGGAGTTGCACAGATTATACAGAACTTATGATCCTTTCTAGGTAGTCTGGCTTTAATGAGATAGAGAGAGAGAGAGAGAGAGAGAGAGAGAGAGAGAGGATGTAAGAAGGGAAGGCGGGTACCGGGTTGCTGTGAATTACTAGCAGATAAAGTGTCGGGGCCCAGCTGCTGTGCTAGACCCCCCCCCCCTTCCTCGAGCGAGGGGAAAAGGGAGAGAAGGAGGGAGGAAAGAAGGGAATGGGGGGTAGGAGGAGAGAAGAGAGAAAGGGAACGAGAGAAAAGGAAAGGTCGGTAAATGAAAACGGGGAGGGGAAAAGAAGAGGAACAGAGAAAGACACAGTGAAGAATGTAAGGACGAGAAAGAGAAAGAGTGAGAGGAAAGAAAAGATGCTAGAAGAGTGTGAGGTACTCAAGGAAAACCAGAACGTGAAGGGAGGAAAGGGAAAGGGAGGGGGGAATGAGGAGCAGCGTGAGAAGAGGAGGAAGAATGAGGACACGAGAGAAGGAAAAGAAAGGGATGTGGAAAGTGGGAGCAGAGGGGAGGAGATAGGAGAAGGTGGGAGGAAAGGAATAAGAAAGAAAGGAGAAAATGAGAGAAAGGGAGGGATAAAAAAAGGAAGACAGAAAGTGGGACAAAAAAGGAAAGAAGAGAGGAAGACAAAGTAGGAGGAAAACGGGGTGAATAAGAGGGAGAAAGAAGAGGAAGGAGGACGCAGAAGAAGGAGAGAAGAGGAAAAGAAAAAGACGGGGAGAGGAGGAGAGGGACAAGGAGAAGAGGGCAAACGTAGGGGAGAGAAGGAAGAAAGAAAAAAAGAGGAAGAAGAAGAGAAAAACAGGGAGATAGAGACCGATGATGAAGGAAATGAAGGGGACTGAAGAAAGGGGGCGAGGGGGAAGAGTGTGGAAGAGAGGGAATGTGTTAAGAACGGGGAGAGAGAGAGAGAGAGAGAGAGAGAGAGAGACAGACAGACAGACAGACAGACGGACGGACGGACGGACGGACAGACAGACAGGCAGACAGACAGACAGACAGACAGAGGGAGGGAGAGAAAATGAAAGTAAGAGATGTGGTGAGGGTGAGAAGAAAGGAAACGATGAATGACGGCAGTGGTTTACTTAGAGGGTCGTATTCTAAGTGGCTTTAGAGATCTCTTAACATCTTTTCCTTAGTGATTAAATCTGCACATTGCATCTCAGTCTCCTCTTATACGTTACCGGTACTAACTACGTCGATATGATCATATAAAAACAATGTATAAGAGAAAGAGAATGATAAATGAATAACATGCAAAATAATAGTTAGGGAACAGGTGTTACAACCCCTCCTATGCAACTAAAATGTGTCCCTTAATGATACGAGTATAAGACTAACAGCAAACAGCAGATGGGTCTCTCGTTTATCTTTCATTAATATACATTATATGTAAACAGGAAAAAGAAATACTTTGGATAATTGAAATACCTGAAGAAAAAATCAAAAGAATGACAGAAAGCAGAAGAGGGCCTGCGAAGGCGGAGAAATAAACTATAACAAGAAAGCTTTATAGCTTATCAAAGTACAAAAGTCGGTGAAGAAAAGATACAGTTACAACCATCATCATAGGCATACGTGATGGGGGTTGTGGGGGGCCTGCAGTTTCCCAGGACTTGGATTTTTTTTTTTTATTGGGGGGGGGGCAAAAGCTGATATTTCAGGGCGGATCCTTCTTATGGTGTTAGTGCCATTATAAGGAACTGTCAATGATGCTATTAGAATCCTTGCATTATTAAAGAGAAATTGTCTTTAATGTGTATTTCACTAAGTTTTTTTTTCTTATTTATTGTTCATTATCAGTTTTCGTGTGCATGCAAACAATGATAACGAGATTTTAAGATTATAACCTACTTACACATATATTATTTTTATATATATTCATATTTTGTGTGAAATGCATCCTTATTAGTAATTACTTAGAGATGAGGGCAACTTCGAGCACTTTCAAGGCAAATTATTCCCGCCTCCTCTAGTGAAATGTTGGTTTGTACGCTTATAGCCATTATTACCGTACATATATTGCTCTGCAGACCTTTACTGTGCAGACTAAATTGGGTGACTGTTGCATACCCGTTTATGTAATCAGTGGTTCATATTACATCCATCCCTTACACTTGGAAATCTAATCCAACTGTAGAAAATTTTCAATGCACACACACACACACACACACACACACACACACACACACACACACACACACACACACATACACACACACACACACATACACACACATAAATATATATATATATATATATATATATATATATATATATATATATATATATATATATATATATATGGAGCCTCTGTGGTACAGTGGTAAAGTGTGATATATATATATATATATATATATATATATATATATATATATATATATATATAAATATATATATATATGGAGCCTCTATGGTACAGTGGTAAAGTGTGCGATAATATATGGAGCCTCTATGGTACAGTGGTAAAGTGTGCGTTTTCGTACACTGAAGAACGAGGGTTTGCGCCCCGCCAGGGTAATAAACCTAGGGAGCGTTCTTTCGGCCACGTGCTGTTTTGGCGGATATAAGGGGTGCTGTGGATAAACCAGTGTCGCATACTATAAAGTATGCTTGCACCCAGTCGGCTTGAGCGGGCCAATTACACTTGGTTCACAGACTACATACACATCCAAAGCCACTCCAACACTACAATAATACTTACGAGCACTTCTCACCCTACATACAATCTCTACCTGACAGCCTAAGCCACTTGGTAGAGATACATAGGCATAGGCTGTATTGTCCCCACTTCGGTCGGGATAAGCCGGTCCTGCAGTGGACACCCAAACGGCTGATTATATATATATATATATATATATATATATATATATATATATATATATATATATATATATATATATATATATATATATATATATATATATATATATATATATATGGTTTTACCTTGTGTCCCCTTTCTCCGATAAGTGCTAAGGCGTTGCCCCTGGGTAGAGGACTTTGGTTTTGGAATGTGTAGCACTTTATGATCGGATGCCCCTCCTGATGTCTACCAATGACCCTTGGGTGGACTCGAACCTCCGACCCTTCGGTCAGAGCGCTCTGACCCACTGAGCCAAGGCTGCCACAACCAGCAGGCCAGCTCACCCGGGCGCGGCGTGATCTCACGACAGTTCGGCTCGAGTCAGGCGCCCTACCGCTGAGCCACCATGCCTCCCAAAACACAGGTACGGCAGGGAACAGATCGTACGTTTGTTTTTCCCTAGACTGGTGTGGTGGTGATGCCCTTAATGAAGGTGAGGTTTTAATAAAATGAAGGTGGGGAAAGAAATGGAGACGGAGACCAAAGACAGGGTTGAACTCTGTATATCTGTAGCGATGTCCCAGACCACTACACCTTACTTCATCTTGCCTCTAGATAATATGGTAATTGATGAACACTTCATAAATATACTGGACTAATATACACTTCAGTCAATAACTATAAGTAATAAACGTTAGTTGGGATATTATATGTCTGAGGAACATCCACAGAAAACAAGAAAATATAATTCAGCTCTAAGACAGCAACCATCTATTTTATTGCAGAGGAAGGCAGAATGAAAGTGGTAGTGGTGTAGGATTTTCTTGCAGGGAACATCGTTAAATTCTGCAGTGTGTCTGACAGAATAGCATGGATTGTCATTAGACTATGCAAAAAACACACCTTGAAAGTAATACAAGTATATGCACTAACATCTTAAAGCACAGGTGAGGAAATAGAACACTGTATGATGACATCTCCCAGATGATGGAAGAAGAAAAAATCAGATTTACTCTGAGAGACTTCAGTGTAACAGTTGGCAAATCGAAATACTGGGCAGCATGTATGGGAAAATTCGGAGTAGGTCAGACGAATGACAGAGGTGAAGTGGTGGTAAATTTTGCTGAAATGTATAACATGAGAATAATGAACAAATTCTTCCACAAAAGATCAGGAAGAAACTGGACCCGAAGAAGCCCAAATGGAGAAACAAAGAATGAAATCGACTTCATTAAGGCATACAAAAACAACACAATCATAAATGTCATAGTTATCAACAAAGTAAATATAGGAAGTGACCACGGAATGGAGGGCTGCACAGCCAGATTCAATTTCAGAAATCAATGAAAGAAGATGATTAAAAATAAAATATGCTCGATAAAAGTAAGCAAAAACAAAGATGCTATCAGTCAGAAATAAAGAATAGATTTCAGGCTCTAAGTTATGCTGAATGTGACATTCCTGGGTTGAATGACAGGCTAGCAAAAGTGTTAAGGGAATCAGTGGAGGCAGTAGGGAAAGCTAATACAACCAAACCCAATAAGTATTCAAAAATGGTCCTCGAACTCATGAAGAGAAGAAAGGAGAAGAAAGTAAAAACAAAGAAAGATGAAACAGAAAGAGGATAATTACACAAGCTTATAAACATGAGACAGAGACAAGAAAAACAGAAGAGAAACAAAGATTAGATCAACGAAACCATCAAAAAGGGAAATAGTCTAAAACAGGTGTAAGGCGAAATGGTAAATTATATGACAAAGACAAAAATGGTGGACATTAAATACTGAGAAAATGCAGTGAAGGAAGTTGAAGAATTTTAAAAAGAACTGTATGCATCAAAGACAATAGTCCCAATAGCTAAGTTTTCGGTTGACACTAGCAAAATACCAAAGGTATCACCACATGAAGTAACGATTTCGCTTAAAAGTATGAAATGAGGGAAGGTCCAAGGAAAGGATAGAATAGTAGCTGATTTACTGTCGGATGCAGGAGTAGAAGTTCAAAACGGTTCGCCCACTTATTTACTCAGTGTATAAAGGAAAAAAAATCCCAATACACGGTGTAATGAAATAATTATTTCGCTTTATCAGAAAGGCGACTCAAAAGATCTAAGTAACTGTCGACCCATTAGCTTATTACCAGTTATTTACAAACTCTTTACTGAAATCCTTACGAACAGAATTACAACAAATCTGAAAAATGGTAGGCAGTCTCGTGAGCAAGCAGGATTCTGAAACGGGCATTAGACCACTGATAATGTACACACAGTGAGTTAGCAAACTGAGAAAACTACAAAATATAATTTACCATTGTGCTTAGGTTTTGTTGATTATGAAAAGGCTTTGGATTCAGTGGAGTACACAGCAATTACAAATTCATTACAGGAACAAGAAGTAAATGAGAAAGCTATAAAACTGATTGAAAACATATATAATGAAAGAAAAGCATTCGGGGGCCGATTGTTAATCGCCCGCCAGAAGATGCTCCTGGCCAAGTCCAAGATTTTGGCCATATCCTAATACCCTGAAGGTTTCATGGTGATAGCTCAAGCCTTTCATGAGACGTAATGGTGCTAAAGGCGGGCGATAAAAACTAGTTGACCTTTGGCAGCCATTTTGGTGACCTCGACCTTGACCCCGAGTGCCCATTTTCGAACTCGGCCAAGATTTTGGCCATATTTTGATACCCTGAAGGTTTCATGTTGATAGCTAAAGCCGTTCATGAGATATAATGGGAACACACACACACACACACACACACACACACACACACACACACACACACACACCTTCTAAAGGCGGGCGACAACCAGGGAACTGCCACAGTTAAGTTACATAACGACTCAGACAAAGTTTAGAATGAGAAATGCGTGCATCAGGAAGATAACAGCATGCCTTGAAAGTTTTCAGAATGACAGATTGGGCGAACAAAGGAGTAAACATGGATAGAGAAAACCTAAACCATTTAAGATTTGCAGCTGACACTGTTTTGATCTCAGAAACAACAAAGACAATGCAGGAAATGTTAAGTGACCTAGACAGAAAAAGCCTCAAAGCAGGGTTAATTATGAACCGGAGTAAAGCTAATGTGCAATCCAAGTGCACCAAAGAGCGTAATTAAAATTAACGCAGAAACTCTTGAAGTTAAGAAGTACAGCTACTTCAGCCAAATACTAAAACTAACGAAAGACAATGAAAACGAAATAAAAAGACGCATTACAACTGGATGGAAAGCTTACCATATACACAGAGACATTATGAATCGCAGCTTGCCAATATGTATGAAACGAAAAGTTTATAACGAATGTATAATCCCAGCTACGACGTAAGGTTGTGACTCCTAGAAAATGAAAAACTAATTAATCAGCTCTCAAAGAGAATATCTTTAAAAGACAGAAAAAGATCAACTTAGGTGTGAGAACGGACTAAAGTCAAAGACATTACTGAATTCATAAATGAACAGAAATGGAGCTGGAGTAGGAGGTCACGTAGCAAGGGTAAGAGATAACCGGTGCAGCAAAAGGCTGACTGGCTGGACTCCAAGAGATTGTGAGCGTAGCAGAAAAAGGCCAGAGAGAAGGCGGCGTGATGAGACAAAGAAGTTTGCAGGCAAAACCAGTTAGAGATTGGCTCAGTCAAGAAATTCGTGAAGGCAGCAGGAGGTCGCAGTTCAGCAGTGAATTTGCAATGGCTGACAATGATTCTATATATATATATATATATATATATATATATATATATATATATATATATATATATATATATATATATATATATATATATATATATATATATATATATATATATTCTGTGAACCAAGCACGACATTTATTTATTCACAGGGCTGTAAAAATGTGTAGTATATTACTCTGCAGCGTGGTAGTCTGTGACACAATAGAATACTAACATTTAAAGGTCGCTTGGACGAGTGTCTAGTTGCATCACGATCAATAGGATTCTCTCTTTAGTAACAAAAATTCACGACTATGCTCTTTTTACTCCATCTTCAGTGCTGAGTTGCAACAATAGATGAACACCAAAAAACGTTGCTAGTCACGTATATGTGCTATGGAATGGATGTCATGTCGTAGTACTGTATTTTTTTTTTTTTTTCTATCACTAAGCTACGTGAAACTAGCAAGAAAAGGACGAAAATCAGGGCCAAGTTAAGGTAAAACAACTGTAGTTTCTTCACTTATCCACATCACTGAGGATGCAGCAACGCAACAAAACAGTTAAGTACCCAGTGTTTCTTTTTCCTGACAGTCTTAAAAGATGTCGAATATATATTCCACTCGCCGATTTTTTATCAGATTAACATCGCATTTTTTTTTTTCTTCTTGGTGTTCTCTCTTTCACTTTCCTGTCGGTTTTAGATAAATAGACAGGTAGACTGGAGAGGAGGGGATGCTTCTTGCATTACTGTCTTTGTCTTGGACTCGGTGAGTAAATCTGTCTATTGCCAGACGCCTTAATCCCGTAAGAGGTGGCCACAAACAAATCGCCTCCATGTCGCCCTGTCCCACGCCATCATCCACTCACTTAGTGTAGTGTGGCTCTGCTTTTAGGGTAACTCCACATCGAGTGGCAAACCAAGGAAAGCATCTACAACGCTGGGTGGTAACCTTATAACCAACCAACACGTGTTCCCTACGTGACAACAAGTGGGTTGGCAGAGGGTTAGTGCCCCTCCCCGGAAAACAACAAACTAAAAACACGAACAAGTGAGTAAATACTCGTATTATAATCAGTGGCTTCGAAAAGACCGATAGATGTGTTGATGTTTATCATCCTCTGCACTCTGGCAATACATCAGTCCCATCCACTTTCCTTATCACAAAACTTCCCACACCTCATTATTTCTTCTCCCAAAGTACACTCCTCCCCCCCCCTCTCTCTCTCTCTTCCAATGTTTCACACCCTTCAACAATGCTTCCTTCCTACCTCCCCTCCCCTTCTCTCTAAATATCACCCCTTTCTCCTCCCCTGTCTTCACTCCCCTCTTTCAATATTCAGTGTCATCCCTGTCCCCCCTCCTTTCCTCCCCTCTCTCTGTATCTGTTCTCCCCTCTCCACTCCTCTCCTTTTAAACCTCTCCCCTTCTCCCCTCCAATTTAACCCTTGTCACATCCACCCACTCACCAAATCTTCACCTCAGTCATCACTCCACTCACTCTTCTCAACTCCCTCACGCCCTCCACCACAAATTGTCAATATTTCTAACCCTCTTTCTCCTCACTCCCTTCTCTATTTCCTCTTTCAACTGCTTCTCATCTTGTTAACTTCACTCCTTTCAGACCCTCTGCTTTACCCCTTACCCCTCCTCTCTCTCATATCCACATCTTTCATATCCCCCCCTCTCTCTCCTCTCCATTCTCGCCTCTACTTAATTGCAATACTCACTTACACCTCTCCCTCCCTCTCTCCCTCCCTCCATAACTCTCACCCATCTTTCTTCTTCCTCCACATCACCCTTTCCTAACTTTCCCCCCCTCCCTCTCTCTCTGTCTCTCTTCTCTCCATTTTACCCTTTTCGCTTCCCTCTCTCATCTCCCCTCCTGCCACTCCTTTCATTTCACCCTTTCTAACCTTCTTCTCTCACATCTCACCCATATCCATTCATCCACAACTGTTTCTAGCCTTCCTATCCTCCTCATCTCCATTTCATCCAGTTCATTTCTTTTCTCCAGTCTATCCCTGTCTATTTCGTCCCCCTCTCACTTCCTCCCTCCTCCCTCCATTTCACCCCTTTTTAAACTTCCTCTCTTCTTCAACTCCTCCTCCTTGACACATCTTCCTTCTCTCTCCATTTCACCTCCTAACCTGGCTCTCTTCATTCAGTCCCTCTCACCATTTCCATTCTCCTTTCATAACCATCCTCTCCCCATTTCCTCCCCTATCTCACACCTCTCCCTTTTCTCCTTTCCATATCGTTCTACCCTCCACTCCTCCTTCCACTCTCCCCCTTCCTACTTTCTTTCTTTTTTCCTCTATTTCCATTTCTTTCACCCCCCTTCTCTCTCTCTCTCTCTCTCTCTCTCTCTCTCTCTCTCTCTCTCTCTCTCTCTCTCTCTCTCTCTCTCTCTCTCATTTTGCGTGGGAGTAGTAAAGCCCCTCATGAACTCAGCCTGGATGTGAAAATTGGCGAGATAAGTGCGTATTTTTTTCCCCCTCCAGTGTAGCATATTGACACTTTTGAGGCTGGAGACAGGTGTTGCGGAATATATATCGTGCACTTGTTCTCTCTCTCTCTCTCTCTCTCTCTCTCTCTCTCTCTCTCTCTCTCTCTCTCTCTCTCTTTGATTCGGGGTATTCAGATTATAAAATTAACAATTATTTTTTCCCATATTTATCAAAGCTATAACTATCATCACTGCTATTAACATCACTGGCACTACCACATCCACCACTGGCATCACAATCACTATCCCCACTACAACCGTCATGGCCACCACAATCATCACACAACCACAACCACCACTATCATCATTACCTCCACTGTCATAACTACCACATTCACCATCATGACCACCACCATTAACGCGAGCACTACTGCAACCACCACTACCATCACCACTACTGTCATTATTATCATTACCACCACGATGCTCACCGATACCTCTCCCACAAACGCCAAATTCAACATTACAGTATCTAAAAGTCAAAATTCAGAGGATAAAGCTGGTTCTACTCATGCGTCGATACACATTTCGGACCGTGTGTCGCATCAGCCTATATTCACCCAGCTGCGTCATACGGTACAGCTTGGTATATGGGTCAGCTCTGGTGGCATTTTATTACTGTGGACGTGATTTGCTTTTGATATATATGTCTCTAAATAAGATGACGCATTTTTTTTTCTCTTCGCACTGCAACCAAATTATTTTATTCAGCTTGGGAAAGGCCGTTCGTACTAAAGGTTGTATCTAACCCCTCCATTTAAAAGTTAAATAAAATCGTCAAAGATACAAAGAACAGCAAAATCTGTGTAACCCCACTCCACAGCAGAAGACTACGAACCATAGGTGACAAAACGCATTCAATATCACAGCTGGCCCTTACAAGGCAAAGAACACCTTTGATAGCCGCATCCACCCCTGCAGGATTCTAAGGGGAAAGACGTAACTGTTTAAAGGGGCAAGGGGGACTGGGGTCTCAGCATGGCTAAAACCTGGCTTGGGTAGAGGACTATAATTGCGCAAAATTTTGTCTTCTTAGAAAAAGAGAAAGACCACGCATTCCGGTATAGTCCATCCAGTGGTTGCCACCACCGTGGAGGGAGTCCCATCCTGCCTAAAACCTGGTCTGGGTGATGGTCTACCACTGTGCCAATTTTTTTTTTCTGTGTAAATAAAAGTATGCTCGTGTCCAGCAGCGTTTCCTAGGATTCCCGGGGGCCGCTCTCCACCCTGTCTAAAACCTGCTCTTGGTGAAGGTCTACCATTACGCAAAATATCGTGTTCCTAGGTGAAAAAATAAAAATAATACTGGCATCCCACTTTGGTGTGGAAGAGTCTCACAATGTCTACCACTAAAAAAAAATCGCCTTTCAGGTAATATAACTGTCGCCGTGCATAACGACTAGCCAGCACCCCTAGAGAAGTGGGGGATGGGGAGCCCTTGAGAGAATAAGACAGCCCCAGGCTCAATGGGAGTTGGTTCAGTACTCCAAAGGGAGGTTGTGCGCACGTGCAGATGCGTATCCAGGAGCAGAAAACAAAACATTCCTAATATCATCAAACACAGCTCTACTTTGGAAGGTTTAACAGACACGTTCTGTATTAATAGGGCTAAATAATAAATGTCAAATGTTAAAAGTTCGCTGACGCAGGAGACTGCTGAACATATTGTCAGTCATGCAACCTTGTGATATGTGCTTTAAGTTAGATTTCTTCAGTTATGGCAAGCTTATGTTGCTCTTTTATGGTTATTAGAATCATTATGATGTCGTGCTGTTTTATTCTGTTAGTTAATGAGTTTCTTTGTTTAACATATTAATGACAACTTTCTATGCATTCAGTATGATATCTATTTCAATCTAATAAGCAACTATTGATATAGTGTATATAATCGTGAGTTACTTGGTTTTGTCCTTCAGTCTGAGGATGTCAGTGTTATCTAATTCTTGCTCTTTGAACTGTGGAGACTTTCAGTGGTGGAGAATTTAAATATTGCCTCCATCAGTCCCTTCACGACTAGAATGGTCTCGTAAACTGATTATAACAGTCGGACGTTACCTAAGAAAAAAAAATAAGAAACACGTCCTCAGGCTGAGGAGATTAAAAAAAGTGAAAGATAAATACCACGTATATATATATATATATATATATATATATATATATATATATATATATATATATATATATATATATATATATATATATATCAGTAAGCCACTAACAATGCCTCAGGATAAGCTTAACACAGGTGTCTTTGAAAGGAGTTTCAGCCGTCAGCGGGGTGAACCTTTAATAATATATAATTATGTTTATAGTTTTTTTTAATACACTGGGTAAATGGAAGTACCAGCCAGTCATTAGGTTTCAGATCTGAAGGCAACTGGATCAGTAGTTTGTGCGACATTTCTGTTTTTCACAAACATGAAAAAGAATGTCACAAACATGACATATACCACATATATCCTTCCTCTACTTTCTAAAATACGGTGACACAAAAACCTGACCACGAACGCTATCCTGCCAGCCTGTTGGACACTGCCTGCTGCTCGGTATTATATGAAAAAAAAAAAAATGAAAAGAAAAACCACAGGGGAAGCAACATTTGCGGGCAAATGCATATTTCCCAAAGTTTGCCTATTTTCTTTATTCTTACACACACACACACACACACACACACACACACACACACACACACACACACACACACACATATATATATATATATATATATATATATATATATATATATATATATATATATATATATATATATATATATATATATATATATATATACTCTTTGGATCTTACCTAATCTCATTCTTGGGTGGGAAAAGAGATTGGGAAGATCATAATGATAATCCTTCTTGCACATTGGTATGTATATGCCTGCATTTAAGTAATAGTTAAAGATTCACAATTTAAATACGGCAGAAGTCTCGTGTGAATCACCTCGCTCCGAACCGTAACCGTGTTCGAAGGAGAAGACAACACGTATTTGTACTGAAACTGTTGCTTTGTCGTCTGGTGGTTTGCCACCTGTGTTTTGGTGGTTCCGCCCCCGCCGTTTTACACTTTCTGGTGATAAAATAATGTTTAAGAATGTAGTCTCCAGATGCTAAGCTAAGGTATAAGCACTGTAGGTTTCAAGGCAATCACCTCAGAAATAAGGTGTGGCCGTGGCGATGAGTATCGGTAAGAAGGGCGAAAACACCCACTCCAAAAGAAAATAAGGGGAAAAAAAAAAAAAGAAAAAAAAGGCGCACTCGGATTAAAACACCCGCTCCCACCAACTGGTGTGAGCACCGAATATTTGACTGTACTCTGTGTCTTTGACCTTCGACAGATTACTCTCAGAATCGAAAATTACTTCATTCGTGCCCAATCCTTAACCCTTCCATCAAGTTTGATTCTGAAAAGATTATAACTGTTTGAGTTGACTGCCCAATTATCTTGACCTTTGACTTTTCCCTGTGAACTTGACTTCTGGCTGATTGTTGTGAAAATCGATATTCTTTCCATGTTTAATCTGAACCCTTCCACAAAGTTTATTCTACATCGAATTAAAACTGTGTCAGATAACCTTGTCATGTGACCCTGACCTTCGACTGTCCTCAAATTTAATCTCGTCATCCCTGGCTGACTCTTAACGCGTTCATGTCTGGGTAAAAGCAGATATAACTGTTTGAGCTGACCTTTCCTTGTGACGTTGATTTTGACCTTTCCCTGTGATTTTGGGTTTGACCCTTCCCAATGATCTTGGTTTGACCATTTCCTGTGACCTTCGTTTTGACCTTTCTCTGTGACCTTGACCTCTGACTGGTTGTTCTCAGAGTCAATTCCTTTTATCCTTGCAATATCTTCATCCTTTCCACAAAGTTTGGTCTCAATCGGATAAAAACTTTAGGTTGACCTTGTCATGTGACCTTGCCTTTGACCGATTATTTAAAAACCAAGACTTACTCCTTGGCTGATCCCAAACCCATTCATCACGCTTGGCTAAAATGGATCAAAGTCGTTATTTTGTCAAGAAGCACACACACACACACACACACACACACACACACACACACACACGAATCGAAGTCTGACATTGTTTTAAAAATCGGGGCACTTTATTCTTGCCTTACTCTTCACCGTTGCACCAAGTTTTGTCTAAACTGGATTAAAACTTTAAATTGCTTTTGTTAGGTTAGCGTCTAATCTAGCCCTGTGACCTATGATTAAAAAAAAAAAAAAAAAAAAAAGTTTCCGCATGGGCTGATGCTCAACCCTTCCATGAAGACTAGTTAATATCTGAAAAAAACTGTGAATTATTTTGCTAAAACACACACACACACACACACACACACACACACACACACACACACACACACACACACACACACACACACACACACACACACACACACACACACACACTCGCTGGTGCAGTGGAAACGTACCCGCTTGCCAACTGGTGGACGGGAGTTCGCGCCTCGCTCAGGTTGCGAAAAGTTTCACTGACGAAGTGGATGGTTACTGTCCCCCTTGAGCAAGGGGACGGGTGTGTGCGTGTGTGAAGGTCACAGCCTTGCCCTTAGATCGGACTATATGAGCTCTCAGCTCCCTTCCGGGAGGGTAAAAGCTGACGATCACGACCATCAAGTGATCCTGACCGACCCGGTGAATTACACACACGCGGGCCACTCAAAACATAACATCCTCTCTTGCTCCGTGAGTGCGTGAAAAAATATAAAAACTTTTCAGAATGTGAATACCAATTCCTTAAGCACATGGTAACCACTACATTATGCTCCTAACTTCACTGTAACATAGGCATGGTAACGATTACATAATTTTTCCTTCATTTCCACAAGTTCTTGGTAACGACTAAGTGTACTGGTGATAATATGCCTTCCTTCTCTTTTATGAACATATCTTGACGACTGAATACAACTAAGAGTCCTTCCTTTTCCATAACTTTTACAAACACATGATGGCAGCTGTATAACTTTCCTTCCTTCATCTCTACAAACACATGGTAACGACTAATACTGACGATATTCGTTCTATCACTTCTCTAGACACATGATAAGGAGTGCACAATATTCCTTCCTTTACTCTTATTAACGCACGGTAATGACTATGACACTTTCTTTCACTTCTACAAACACCTGGTAATAACTTCATGATATTCGTCTCATCACGTGTACAGTAAAATCACGTTAATACTTCACACATGTTGCTTTTTTCCTTCTTTCACTTAACTACCAACAAAAGCATACGGACTCTTAACTTTTTTTTTACCTTTCCATTCAAAACAAGGGCATCACAAAATTTCCTTATATTTCCTTTCAGTTACTTACCTTACTGCATTTCTTAACTTACATAACTAGACATAATTTACAACAAAGGCATTATACCGACATCATTTCGTGTAATTCTTTCCTTTTCTTCCCCTCCTTCACTCACCAACCTACCTACTTCCCTGCCTACCAGGACATGATCATCCTGACGTGTAATCATTTTCGTTGCTCATTTAACTACCTTCCCACATGAACATCATAACATTCTGATTGTAATTCCTTTCCTCACTCACCTAACTACCTACCTACCTACAAGGGCACAAAATTTCACATAACACCTTCATACCTACAACTCGTACATAACCCTACAAGAACATCTAAACATTCTCTAGAGTTTTTTCCTTCACTTATCTATTTACTTAACTGCATCTCTTTACTCAGGCTACCTATCTACCTACCCATTTGACAGAGGCAATATTATGTCTGTGTTAATTCCCGCCTTTACTATCTCTCCTAACTAACAAGGTATAAATAACCCCGTGTAATTTCTTAATTACATTTCTTAAATATACATACCTATCTACTTGCAAGAGCTTCCGAACATCTAGTGTAGTTACTTCCTCTATTTACCCAACAGTCAACCTACAAGGAAATCGTTATATCGTCTTTCCAAATTCCCTTACTCTACTACCAAACTACATCGTAACACCCTGATGTGTAATTCCTTCTTGAACCAGACTGCATTTTTTCCCTTTCTTACCTACCTACCTATCAATTACGAGAATATCATAATCTTCTCGCGTAATCCTTCCCTCACGTAACTTTCCCAACTACCGACTTGGGTATCATAACATCATCCTGGGTTATTCATTTCTTCACTCACGTAACTGCCTGCCTACTTACACAACACCTTCAAGTGCAAATAGATTTTCCTTCGCATAGCTAATTACATATCTAACTACAAGGGCTTCTTAACATCTCTTGTAATTATTCCTTCCATCACAAATCCACCTATCTACCTTCCCACAATCATACCTGTCTACCTACAAGAACATTATAGCATCTTACTGTATAGCCTAAGTCTGGCTTCACTTGCCAAACTACCTACCAGACTAGAAGGGTATCATGAACTAGCTTATAAGTCCTTTCCTTTATCTATAACATCATCCCGTGTAATTCCTTCCTTCATCCACCTGCTTAAACTACAAGGACATCGCAACATATTGAGATACAGAGTTCTTCAATTACGCACTGTACCAACTACTGTACATGGACTTCATGGTGCAGTGGGGTGAGGCCTTCAAGCCGGAGAACCGATATAACCAGGTAACACCTCTGCCCGGTAAAACAAACGTCCCCTACTCTATCCCTGCCCTCCTAAACGAGGATGATGGACTGCAAAAGAACAACCCCTGCCTGCAGTCTACCGGTGTCATGTCCAGATGCACCTTGGGCCACAATAACGACATGGGCATCATGCAGCAACATCTTTAAAAACCCGAGCGCGCGAAGGTGTAAACAAGCCCCAAATTTTTGCGTCATTTATGGAAGATGTGTCATTGTTAAATATGATTAAATTGCGCCAAACATTACAGCGCGTAATAAACTGCGATACACGAACTTTTGACATAGTCTGCCGGTATCGCCTGCCCCAGAAATTATTGCCAAAATCTGTAAGTTTGTCCACCACTTCGCGCTGTCACTTTTAATGACATGGACCTGCAATTCTTTCCTTCACTTACCGGAATGTTTTAATTGTTCCTACGTCGCCGGGATCCCTTCTATGTCACCCTGACGCCCACACCGGATCTCACAGGTCTTGATTCCACTTCCATTTTTCCGGTTACTCTCTTCACAGGCGCACACACACAAAAAATACGGACGCACACTATTCTCCTTCGCGCATGAAAGAAGCTGGTCTACAGCCTACCAGCAGCAGCCCATAGTCGCCACGCACCCACCACAAGGTTTCCATTTATTGATCAATTACTTAAACATATTGTAAAGACCAGTGCTACTCTAGTCAGTCCTGTCTGTGTACTCTCATATTTTCATCTTTACAGTCTACCTTACTTTGGCTAGAGTAACTTGGAGTTACTTGATATAAATACTTTGTGAAATTATTTGACGGCAACCAAATACACATTTCACGCCATCATAGGACCCTCCCCCACTTAGTCTACGATGCCAAATCTCATTAATAATACTCTCTGATTACATGCTTCAAATGACGCCTACAGACTAAATTGTGGCGTATATTAATAGCGTTTGAATCATTTGTCCTTCACATAATCACAGGAAAAGTGCTGAATAAAAAGTACACTTGGGAACATTAATTAGGCTATTTCTAGCCCATGAACGGCAACACACATCCACGCGTCCAAATCTCGCTCATCTTAAAGCTACCCCCGACTCCCTTAAATTCCCTCCTTCGATCACCCCCCTCCTTGATCGAGGTATCTTAACCATTAGTGTAGGTCTAGCTATTTGTCTCTGTAGGATTTAGTATAGGTTAGCCATTTGTCTGTTAGGTGATTAGTTTTAGGGTCTTTAGATTAGGTTTTTCTTTATAAGTTTTATAAGGCTTACTAATATAAAACCAATAAAAAATAATAAAAATTAAAAAATACAAAAAATAAATAAAATAAAAATTATTATTATATATATATGTACGTGTGCATGAAAGTGTGTCTGTATATATGCATGGAAGTGTCTGTAAGTGTGTCTGTATATATGCATGGAAGTGTCTGTGTGTGTGTATATATATATATATATATATGGCCTTAATGACCAGGGGCTTTGACCCCAATTGTCGATAGTCCAAAAAAAAAAAAAAAAAAAAACTCCATTACTACCTCCCACCCCTTAGTCCTCCCTTAATCTCCTCCTTCCCCTCCCCCCCTCCCCAACCCGTCCCCTCCTCCCTCTCCTCTCCCCCCTCCCAAAGTTACGTCTGCGCAGTACTACCCTTATGAACCTGGGGATTCAAATGCAGCGTGTTTAAATGTTGCATGGCTAATAATTATTTAATATCTGGCGAATGCACATGTGAAAGGAATTAATGGGATTACTGTGTATCTCCGGATGCAAATAAGTTATCATTATAATTTAATCAGTATCTGTCTTCACCTTCCCTCCTCCTCTCCCTTTCCTTTTCACCACCCTCTCCCTCGTTTCCACTTTCTTTTCCCCTTTCCCTCCCCCTCATCTCTCTTTCTGCTTAAAAATGCGAAATCTCTCTCTCTCTCTCTCTCTCTCTCTCTCTCTCTCTCTCTCTCTCTCTCTCTCTCTGCCACATCACACAGTTTTTACACCTCATTCTAACATATCATGATGCATAACTTACCACATAATACCACACCACGCACTGCGACACCGTGCAACAAAACACACTACTACACCCCAAGCTACCACACCACGCATTGCCATACCTCATAATAATGCACCATACGACACCACTCACTGCTACATTTCACAGTGACAGAACTTGCGAAACCATACACTACCACACGTCATATTGCCACACCATACTATACCACTCACTGCCACATCATACCACGCCACTCACAGCCGCATCATACCTCACCAATCACTGCCACACCGCACGTTCATACCTCGTCCTTCCTCCCCACACCACACTACAGACTACAACACATAACCATAAATGACACAGCCATACCTCATACTATTACACTGTACCAAACTACTCATTGCCACATACCATACCACTCTGCCACACAATACCATACCACTCACTGCCACACAATACCATACCACTCACTGCCACACAATACCACACGATACCATACCACTCATTGCCACACACCATACCACTCTGCCACACAACACCATGCCACTCATTTAATACCATTCCACATCACTCACCACCACACAATACCATACCCCTCACTGTCACACAATACCATATCAGTCACTGCCACATCATACCATACCACTCACTACCACACAGTACCATACTACTCACTGCCACACCATACCACACCATACCACTTGCTGCAAGACTACCATACCACTCATTGCAACACCATACCATACCACTCACTGCCACACCATACCATACCACTCACTGCCACACCATACCATACCACTCACTGCCACACCATACCATACCACTCACTGCCACACCATACCATACCACTCACTGCCACACCATACCACAACACTCACTGCCACACAATACCATACCACTCACTGACACACAATACCATACCACTCACTGACACACAATACCGTATCACTCACTGCCACACCATACCACACCACTCACTGCCACACATTACCATTCCACTCACTGCCACACCATACCACACTACTCACTGCCACACAGTACCATACCACTCACTGCCACACCATACCACACAACTCACTGCCACACCATACCACACAACTCACTGCCACACCATACCACACAACTCACTCACTGCCACACAATACCATACCACTCACTGCCACACAATACCACACCACTCACTGCCACAAAATGTCATACCACACTGCCACACAATACCATACCACTCACTGCCACACAATATCATACCACTCACTGCCACACCATGCCATATCACTCACTGCCACACCATACCATACCACTCACTGCCACACCATACCATACCACTCACTGCCACACCATACCACAACACTCACTGCCACACAATACCATACCACTCACTGACACACAATACCATACCACTCACTGACACAATACCGTATCACTCACTGCCACACCATACCACACCACTCACTGCCACACATTACCATTCCACTCACTGCCACACCATACCACACCACTCACTGGCACACAATACCATACCACTCACTGCCACACCATACCACACAACTCACTGCCACACCATACCACACAACTCACTGCCACACAATACCATACCACTCACTGCCACACAATACCACACCACTCACTGCCACACAATACCACACCACTCACTGCCACAAAATATCATACCACACTGCCACACAATACCATACCACTCACTGCCACACAATGCCATACCACTCACTGCCACACAATACCATACCACTCACTGCTACACAATACCATACCTCTCACTGCCACACCATGCCATATCACTCACTGCCACACCATACCGTACCACTCACTGTCACACCATATCATACCACTCACTCTCACACAATACCACACCACTCACTGCCACACAATACCTTACCACTGTCTGCCACACCATATCATACCACGCGCTGCCACACCATACTATACCGCTCAGTGCCACACCATACCATACCACTTTCTGCCACACCAGACCACACCACTAACTGCCACATCATACCACAACACTCACTGCCACACCATACGACACCACTCACTGTCACATTATACCACACAGATCACTGCCACACCATACTATACCACTCGCTGCCACACCATACCATACCGCTTAGGTCACACACCATACCATATCACTTTCTGCCACACCAGACCACACCACTAACTGCCACATCATACCACACCACTTACTGCCACACCATACGACACCACTTACACTATGCTATATGACTCACTGTTACATCATACCATACCATTCGCTGCCACACCATACCATATCACTCACTGCCACACCAGACCACACCACTAACTGCCACATCATATTACATCACTCATCGTCATACTACACTCTGCCATAATGCCTCACCTACAACACACAACCACACCTCACAGCCACACTTCATACTACTACGTTATGCCAAATTACTCACTGCCACACTATACCACACTACACTTTACCGCACCTCACACTGTCAGATCTCATATCATCACACCATACTACACCACTGACTGCCACGCTGTACCACACCATTCATTGCACACTTCACACTGCGACACAATACCACATTTCACACCACCACACCATGCCACACCTCACCCAACCACACCATACCACACCACACACTGCCACATCATAGCACACCTCACCCAACCACACCATACCACACCTCACATTACTCCATTATACCACACTATACATTGCCACACCATACCATACCACTTTCGCACCATACCACACCTCACACTTCACACTACCACACCATACCACACTTCCAACTGCCACTCCATACCACACCCTACTCTACCACATCATTCTACACCTCACACTGTCACATCATATCATACCACATCTCACATTGCGCCACCATACCACATTTCACGCTGCCACACCATATCACATCTCACACCCCAAACCATACCACATCACTCGCTGGCACACCATATCGCACCTCACACTGCCAAGTCACATCACTCAATGCAACACCATACCCCATCCCACACTGCCACACCATACCACACCTCACACTGCCACACCAAACCACGCCTGACACTACCATATCACATCACTCAGTACAACAGCATACCACATCTCACACTGTCACACCATATCACAGCTAGCTCACATCATCACACCATACCACACCTTACACTGCCACACAATACCACACTTCACACTGTCACGTCACACTACTCATTGCAACACCATACTACACCTCACACTGCCACACCATACCACACCTCATATTGCCACACCATATTACACCTCACGCTGCCACATCATACCACAACTCACACTGTCACTCCATACCACACCTCACACTGCCACAGCATACAACATCACACTGCCACATCTTACCACACTTTATAATCCCACATCATACCACATCTCACGCTACCACATCATACCGCACTTCACACTGCCACACCATACCACACATTACACTTCCACACCATACCATATCTCACACTACCACATCATACCACACCTCAAGCTGCCACACCATACCAAACTTCACACTGCCACACCATACCACACCTCACACTGCCGCATCATACCAAACTACACACTGCCACACCATACCACACCTCACACTGCCACATCATACCACACCTCACACTGCCACACCATACCAAACTTCACACTGCCACACCATACCACACCTCACACTGCCACATCATACCACACCTCACACTGCCACCCCATACCACACTTCACACTGCCACACCATACCACACTTCACACTGCCACACCATACCACACCTCAAACTGTCACACTATACCAAACTTCATACTGCCGCACCATACCAAACTTTATACTGCCGCACCATGCCACACCTCACACTGCCACACCATATCACCCCTCACACTGCCGCACCATACCACACCTCACACGGCTGCACCATACTACACCTCACACTACCTCACCATACCAAACTTCACACTGCCGCACCATATCGCACCTCACATTGCCGCACAATACCACACCATGCACCGCAACATCATACCACACCTCACAGTACCACTCCTAGACGTGTCATGCAAGGCAAAAATGCCCCAAAACACAATGGTAACCCTTGAAAGAGAATGTTTGCGAGCAAATGCATAACAATCCCCAAAATCGTTTCTTATGTGTAAATGCATACCATACAGTACTGTTTATCTGCTTGCATGTATAATTCATGTGAGAAGAACAACAGAATAGAACAAACAGGCTAGAGGGCAAGTTGGAGTTAAACTTGTTCCTTACCGTAATCGCGTTTTGAGCCGAACAGAACACGTGGCTTTATTGGGATGGTTGTTTTGGCGTCTGGTGGTTCCGAGTTTGTAGGTGGCTATGCGTCCCTTCTTTTACACTTTTTGTCCTATAAAGTAACTGCAAAGACCTAAATAGAAATTTATGATTGAATGTCTAGATAGACGAGGCCAAAATACTTGCATAGTACAGTAAATTTCAGTCGAATCGACCCAAAAATATAGGCGTGAAGGTGTGGCAATGAATGTTGGTAAGAAGAACGAGAACAAGAAGTAATATGTAAAACGACGCATTTTCACTTTGGATAATGAAATGAGGAGAAAAAATCTCAGTAAAACATTGTATTATTTCTCTGACAGAAGTGCCTCCCTTGTATTTTCATATTTTTCCCTTTATATTTAAGAATAATTGCTTGACAGTGTGTTTTACTCTCCAGCAAGACACGCGGAAAATGGGGAATATTTTCTTTTGAAGGCAAACTACTTTATTCTGCACTTTTTGCCCCAAGACATACCTGACCGACACACACACTCTCTCTCTCTCTCTCTCTCTCTCTCTCTCTCTCTCTCTCTCTCTCTCTCTCTCTCAGGTAGGTAAGTCAACAAGAGTAGGGTACAACGACTTCACGTCTGGAATTTACGAACTGAAAAACACACACACACACACACACACACACACACACACATAAAATTGCCACCGGAATTTGCCACAACCTTTACCGGCAACACTGGACGGCAAAAGTGATGTGAACAGGTGGCACGTCACACCAGGTGGGTTTCTTGACCGATGCAGAGTCAATATTATGAAACAGGTGCGAAATCTGGCTTCGAAAAATTGCTAGAACACCGACTAGGAGGTAAAATACCGGATGAAAAAAATGTAAATGTTCATACGTTTGTGTTGTTGGTGTTGGTCACAAGGTGAAGGAATGAATAATATTTCTGAAGTATAAGTGGCTGCTAGACGCCAGGTGGTCTAGTGGTAGAACGCTCACTCCTGGGGTAAGGCTGTGTGAATTAAGCCACATGACTGGAACATACACGAGCTGACTGGGAGGCTATAGTGTTATCAGAGACATAGCTCGGTTTCCTTCCTTTAAGTGATCTGGACTACAGTGGCTTAGGTCTGGGTTCTTCTTGACATTATTTGAAAATCATTCTGCTTTGGCTAATGACTTTAGTCTTAGTTTTCTGAAATGGAAGTTTTTTATTTATTAGTTCTTTCCCAGGCAAAGGGTGTACTGTGCTGAGGTTCAACGAACTTGTGGTTATTTTATCCTTGTATCTACCAAGTATTATAAAACCATAACCCTTCCCATGAACCAACGATCGAATGTTGGTACAGTATGTCACTGCAAGGCTGCAGGTAGCGTCCATAAAATATAATCAGTAGTGGTAAAAACTAAGTGAAAATACGGTGAGCCATGAGATCAATTTATCTGAAAATGAAGGAAGTTTGGTTTGTGATAGTGTTATGTAAGGCTAGCACTGAGTGAGTGTGGTATCGCTGATGTGTACAATTCTCTTGGGAAGTGATGGATAGACAACAGGCAAGGGTGACCATTTTTTTACACCAGAACCCACGGAGCAAGAGCATGTGTTATGTTCGTCTGTTTTTGTGTTAACAAAAAAACTCATTTCAATCCAGCTATAACCAAGCTTTGTTGAAGGGTGGAGGGACAACCCGTAAGGAAACATGTTAATGTTTTAGAAGAATAGGTCAAACATTAAAGTCGCAGGGGTAGGTCAAATGTTGACTTAGCGATATCAACTTAAAGTTTTAATTGAATCTGGATCGAACTTGGGAATCGTTCAGGGCAATACAAAAATAAAACGATTCACTCTTGAGAACAGCCAGCCAAAGGTCAAGATCATGCAACAAGGTCAATGTTCGACCAGTGTGTGGGTGTTCGTTAATAAAATAATTCAAATTCTTAATCCAATTTTTTAACCAAACCTTGTGAAAAGGTGGAGGGACAGACCATACGGGAACCTATTGTTTTTAGAATAGATCATTGGTCAAGTCAGAGGAGATCAAACATTGACCTAGTAAAATCAATTTAAGCAATTTTTATCCAGTTGAAATCAAAATTGGTAGAAGGATATAGGGTATTAAAAGAATAAAATAACTCAGTTTTGAGAACAATAGGCCAAAGGTCAAGGTAATAGATCAAGGTCATGGTTCAACCCCTGAGTACAGTATGTGCTTGATAACAAATTAACTTAAGATCAGTTCCAGTTTTTGGCAAACTTAGTGGAAATGTTGAAGGTCAGCCAGGGAGTAAACCAACTGTTTTTTAGAACAATAGGTCGAAGATAAAGATCACAGAGCAAGGTCAATTTCAACTGTTTTTACCCAAATTAGACCCAGCTTTGTGGAAGGTCTGAAGATAAGGCAAGAATAAAAGGATTCGATTTTAAGAACAATTACCAGGTAGTTACTGTAAATGTCAAGGTCACAGGGAATGGTTAAAGGCCAAGGTTCCAAAGCAAGGTCAGTTCAAAGAGTTTTCATCCGATTTGAGTCAAACTTGGTGGAAGTGTTAAGGGTTAGGCAAAAACAAAGGGAGTCAGTTTTGAGAACAGTCAATGGTCAATGTTACAGGCAAGGTCGAAGTTTGATCTGTGTGTCTGTGAACAAAATAATTAAAACAGTTTTGATCTGAAATTGGTCAAACGAGGTGGATGTGTTGAGGATCATCCAAAGGTCAAGATCACATGGCAAGGTCAACTTAAACAGTTTTTACCTGATGTAGAGTTAGTAAGAGATTTCATGTTAATACAAGGACACGAAGATTTGATTATGAGGAAAATCAGCCAAAATTCTAGGTCACAGGGAAAAGTCAACTGTCGAGGTCACTAGGCAAAGTCAACTAAGAGAACTCTGGTCTAATATGAAACAAAGATGTTGTAAAGGCTGGTAATTAGGCAAGAATGTCTATCGAAAGGCTGTTTTATAGTCTAATGTTCGATGCGGGTGTTGCACTTTCTGATAGTTTACTCTTTTTTTATTATTTCGTTTCTTTCCTTGTTTCTTTTTTGTTATCTGAGGATGTGCGGGAAGCTTAATCACAGATATTTCTATTGAATGGAATAAACTCTGATTTTCCTTCCTATCTCTTTAACTTTTCTTCACATTATTTCACAACACCTCCCCCCCCCCCTCTTTATCTACCTCACGCCCACCAGAGGGGTGTGCTTTCCAGTCAGGGAACCACTAAACTAAGAGAACCTTCTCGTCACGTATAGTCGAGGACTTTATTTCCCTTGAGAGAGAGAGAGAGAGAGAGAGAGAGAGAGAGAGAGAGAGAGACGAATTTTCTCCGTATTTCTTCTTCATAACATTTCATGAATGGCCGTTATTTGGTTCATTTTCCTCTACTCAGTGTTTGGTGTTTTGTGCCTCGGGACATAAGGTTTACATTCTGCTTATTATTGTTGCTGTTATTCCATTCCTTATAGTATAGTCACGTCTTATTAGGCTACCCCGTCCCCACCTCAAAGGGGCTTGGGGACGGGTATTGTTTTCACTCGGTTTGTCTGCTTGCATGTTTGTTTGTCTGTCTGTCCGTCTGTTAACACCTTTAAGCGAAAACTACTGGTGCGATATTGACTAACATTACCGAGATGATGGGCTATGACCTTCCGGTCACCTGATTAAATTTTGGGCCAAATTTGGCCAAGGCCCAGGCTGTGGACCCAAGAAATGTTTTCAAAAACGGGGTCGGGTAAAAATCCTTTTTTCGCCATAATTCCTTTCAAATTCGTCAATATAGATATGAAACCAAAACCTAAAGATGCATCTTTTAAATCTGCATCCTATAGCATGCCTCATTTCATGAAAAGGGTCACCCCCAAGTTAGCGATAGGGGAGGGTCAGTGTCAGGTGGGTCAGGTCTAAAATTTCAAATGGGCATAAAATAATCAATTTTCACCCGATTTACTCCAAGTTTGATATGTGACATCTTTGGTTAGATATTCTGTTGTGTTTATATGTCAGCACTAAAATGACTGCCGGGGACGGGTTTGCTGTGTCTTGGCACCGCTTCTTGTTATAGTTTATACTTGCTGTGATGTCGCATTAACGTTTATTCTTGCTACCTTAAGACTGTAATTCAGCTCAGGAAAAACCTCTTGTACTGAAGGGGTTAACAGAGAGTACAACTTATCTCTCCGGTAGTCTGAAAATTTTCTTCTGAACAGAAAAAAGGCGTCTGAAGCACTACACTTAATGTTTTCGTGCTGACGGGCCAACACTACCACCACTTACCATGTTTTTCACTTGCTTGAAGAGAACTATCCAGCTGACAGCAAGGCTTTTCCTGTAAGCTAACTGAACAATACCATATGATGGAACAGACAGTGGGTTACAGACATATGATCTGACTCTTTTTTTTTTTTTTTTTTTCTAATATACGATACAGTGTGAAGTAAATGAAGTGAATACTTCCAGATTTCTTTTATGCCTTTCATGGCCGCGCCTTTTCTCATAGTTTATTCGAGCTACCCCTGACGATTTTATATAGCTGGAAGTGAGTCATTGGTAGAGTACCGGTACTATTAATCATCTCAGGGTCAGTAGCAACGAAGCTAGTCGTCTTATTCCACCTAACGCCAGACGATTTTATTCAGTTGAGTGTGTTAACTTATGGAGATCCTGACGAACAAGACTGTAAATTTTAATAATTATATAATTTCAACCAACCAACCAACACACACACACACACACACACACACACACACACACACACACACACACACACACACACACACACACGAACACGCGCGCACGCGCGCTATTTCTAAATAACGTAACCTTCTACAATAACAACTTCAAGAAATAACAACCAACAAACCAAGGGCCGACATTTTCTGAAGACAGATAGGAAAAGCTTACAGTAGAGTTGTCTCCTCTCCACCTGTCCATTACCTGCCTTACACATCCATTACCTGTCTTACACATGTTGTACCTAAGCCAATTTTCCAATTCAACACCACAACTTATTTCTGTATTTTATTTTTATTAATACCTAACGATTTGATTCAGCTTGAAAAAAGAGCTATCGTATTCCAGGACTTAATGGAGGTTCTGTCTGATCGATCCAGGTCTAAACGTCACTGGTAAGCTTTATAAATAGCGTTTGGAGGTAGACAGAAAAAATGTGGGGAAAAATACGTGACGATATTGAACGGGATGACATTCAAGCATCTACAACCCACCCTCAGCTGGATAAAATCGTCTACCTTAAAAGCTGGGATGGAATACTGAAGTTGTCCCGACCCTGAGGGGGTAAATGGTCCCGGTGTTAGTATTCAGGCTACTATGGCCACTCGGCTGAATAAAATCTTCTTGTATTAGCTGCTATAAGATAAAAAATGTGAACGTGTGAGTTAGAAGTAAACGGCTAGAGAGAGAGAGAGAGAGAATTAAAAACTGTGGTAAATCCTAAACCTGCCCGTGAAACATTAAGGAACACCCGTCAGTAGAGAAAAGAAAAGAGGAATTTGAGAGCAGGTTAAGACGGGAAAGAAAAAAATTATCCTCTCTTTCTCTCTCTCTCTCTCTCTCTCTCTCTCTCTCTCTCTCTCTCTCTCTCTCTCTCTCCCAGTGACAGGTCCAACTCCGTGCAGACTCCGGGTGTGGTGAGTAAGGCATATGGTGGCGTCTTCCTTGGTTAGATGCCAGGCAGCAGAACATCCGGGAAAGCAAGGGGATGGACGCCAGGTTAAGAGACATACAAATATTGCTCACCAAGAAGGCAAAGCTGAATAAAGAATGGACTGCAATCTTCCTTGGTGAGACGTCAGGCAGTATAACATCTGGGAGAGGAAGTTGGGTGCTAAGTTTACAAGTTCACGTATATTCCTCATCAAGAGAGGAGAGATGTGGATGAGTAGTTCTATATTATCCTCTTTGAGATGTAGGGCTCCGAGGCTAGGCTACCGACGTCTTGCCCAGTTAACTCCTTCACTTCTATGACGTATCTTTACTTTTTTCTCTGCCTCCAGACGACTTTATTTAGGTTAGTGAGAGAAATCAAGACGTCAGGGGGTAATACAGACTGCCTCTAACCTAGGCACTACACTGGGTTTCTCTAAATTTAACAAAATTGTCTGGAAATGACACGGATGAAATTAGAAATTTTTTAAACTATCTCGATTAAAGAAAAACGATTGACATTCCCCTCTAATGGCAATACACGATCGAAAACCCTGCAGCGGCGTCTTGTGGATTTGGGGTGGGATTCTCAGACATACCTAAGATCGTTCTTTTGCTGTAACCTGGATTTGTTTTGGAAGGAAGAATTGAAGACATGGAAGGTTTCTACTGTTTTCTTTCTTTAGCCTTCCATCCAAAACAGATTAACAGCTACAGTTCTCTTCTAGTAACCAGGATTTGTTTTTGACGAAAGAAAGCTTGACAGGGAATAATATTAGTAGTCTTGAAAATCCTGGAAGAACCATTCTGAGATACGACAGGGAGTCCACCGTAAATACCTTTGAGAATCCCACCCCGGCTGGCGCTCTTAAACCACCTTCACCACCAAATAAGCAACCACAAGAAATAAGCTGCTCAGGGGAGGGCATGAATCTTAAAATAACATGTGCGAGGGGGAACAGTGACTCAGGACAGAAAAAGGAAACTCGGGGGTGTGGCTGAACTAACTTCGCAACCTAAGTAACCTAACCTAACTTAACCTAATCTTACCTAACCTAAATTGAAAAAAAATACGGTCAGATGTGTGGCTGGGCTTCCCCTTCCACATGCCATAAGCTCCTCATGACTCACTAAGGGTGCAAGACATGTACACCAGGACAGGGGCAGATGACAGAACGACACTTAAAGAATATTTTCAAAAGAGTACGGTAATTTAAGGCGTGTGCGAAGCCTCCCCTGTGCCGAATATAGTGGTCTGATGGTAGCAAGAATATAATTACATAACGTCATCGCAGCAGAAGGATTAAAGGTAATTGTGTGTGTGTGTGTGTGTGTGTGTGTGAGAGAGAGAGAGAGAGAGAGAGAGAGAGAGAGAGAGAGAGCAGTGATAAACAGAAAAAGAAGTCAGCAGAATTCGTCCACATGCCCTAATGCTCTCATAGCTCACCAAGGGAACAGGACGTTTAGTACAGGGGCAGGTGCCACAGTGATACCTGGGGCCGCATTCATAAAAGACTTTACCAGTTTCCACGACAAAGTCTTCAAAACACCTAATTATAAATAATTTATATTGTAGCATTTTTTTCAATTTAATATCAACTCTAATTTATAGTATATGAGTGAAGACAAAAGTATTAAGAATTCACCTCTCACACGACTTCGGGGCAAGAAAGATTATGAATACCGTCCCTGAAGAATATCATCAAGACAGTGCCTGAACACACTAGACAGGCTCGTCAGATGCTGAGTAATATTGTCTGGTGGTAACAAGAATGAACTACGAAAAAAAAAAAATACTGGTGTTAACAAGAATCAGCTACGAAAAAATAAAAATAAATACTGGTGTTAAGAATCAACTATAGAAAAAAATAATGGCAGTAACAAGAATCAACTACGAAAAAAAGACTTCATTGTGAGGAATGGATTCAAGGCAATCTGCTAATAGGATTATGATAAAAGCAGAAAGAAAGAAGGTTAAACTCCTCACAGCAAGCGTCCACAACACGTAAGAACCTACTGACTAACCAAGGCAACAACTCTTACAGGACAGGACGGGAGGGGGGGGGGGGAAGGCAGGGAAACTAACACCTAACTGACAAGGAGACTTGGTGAAGCATCTGGGGAAGAACATGAAGGGGAGGTGAAAAACGAGTGAATGACAAGCAGAGTATGTCGAATGAAAAACCAAAGAAACAGGAGGTGTAGGACTGTGGAAGGGGAGTGAAATATGACATTACTGATAGGGCTACTTCTTGCATAACCCAATGGAAAGACGTACAGCATAGGAGCATATAAAGTATTGCGTCAAGCGTCTCACATGAGTAACCAACACAAAAAAGGCTACACATGAAAGTAGAAAGTTGGTAAAATAACGCCTTAACAACGTAAACAGCTCTCCAGTAACCAGAACAAGATGTAATGAACGAGGGATGTAAGAAAAAAAAAAAAGGCAACTCCTGACTGACCAGGCTGTCCTATGAATAAACTAGACAGCAAGACGTAAAGGACAGAGGAAGATGGGGTAGCGCATAAATGGCAGCGGGGAAGTCTCATAAATAGCCTTAGGATGTAACGCACAGGCCAGGTAAGGAGAAGGGGTGAAAAAGCGCATAACTGACAAAGATACGTCATGAAAAACTAACCAAGGTAACAATAATGTCTATCTATCTATCTATCTATTGCCAGACGCCTCAATCCCGTTTGGGGTGGCCACAAACAAATCGCCTCCAAGTCTCCCTGTCCCCCGCCATTTCACTGCCCTGCTTCCAACTCACACCCCCCTCTCTCATATACCTCTCCACCCCATCCCTCCATCTCATCCTCGGCCTTCCCCTCCCTCTTCCCTCCTCCACCTTACTCACATACACTCTCTTCGTCAGTTTTTCACCCTCCATCCTCTCCACATGACCAAACCACCTCAGTGTGTTCCTCATAACACTTCCTATCACATCCACATCCACACCACAACGCTCCTTTATATCCTCATTCGTCAGCCTGTCTCTCTATGTGACTCCACAGGCCCTTCTTAAATAACTCATTTCCACTGCACTCACTCTTGACTTGTGTCCTTCCAACAACGTCCAAGCTTCACTTCCGTACGTTAGAGTTGGTATCACAATACTGTCATACAGTAACTTTTTCACTTCCATGCTCACTTCCCTGTTTCTTATCACTGCTTTCAAAGAACCAGCAACCTTTCTTCCCTGCTGTACCCTTTCACGCACTTCACCCTCCAAACCTCCATCCTTACTCATCACACTACCCAAGTACTTAAACGTACTCACATTTTCCATTTCCTCACCATCCAACCTCGCTGTACATTCACTGACTTCACCTCTCTCAAAGACCATCACTTTACTCTTCCCTACATTCACCTTTAGATTCCGTTTCTTACACACTCTCCCAAACTCATTCACCAAGCCTTGCAGCTCCCCTTTGTCTTCACTCAACAACACAGTATCATCTGCAAACAACAGTACAGGGAGTTTCCAAACACTATCCTCTCTCACCAGGGCCACTCCAACATCCACTACCCTACCTTGTACCTCTTTTATTACCCCATCCATGTACAGATTGAACAACCATGGAGACATGACACATCCCTGTTTCAACCCAACTTTCAAAGAGAAAAATTCACTTAGTTCGCCATCCACACGCACTGCAGCCTTCGCACCATCGTACATACTCTTCACAGCATTCAACAACTTCCCATCTACTCCATATATTCTTAATACTTTCCACAATCCTTGTCTATCCACCCTGTCATATGCTTTCTCCAAATCCATGAAAGCCGCATACAACTTCTTTCCCTTCTCTAGAAACTTTTCCACTAAAGATCTAAGAATGAATATCTGATCTACACAACCTCTTCCCTTCCTAAAGCCTCCCTGTTCTTCTCCAACTAATTTCTCTGTTCTTTCTCTAACTCTGTCAATAAGTATCCTACCATACACATTTCCTATTATACTAAGAAGACAAATGCCCCTGTGATTACCACACACTTCTTTTTCCCGTTTTCCTTTGTACAAGGGAATAATTATACCTGACTTCCAATCCTCCGGGACTCTACCTTCCTCCCAGGCCAATCTGCACATCTTCCACATCCATTCTACTACTATCTCTCCCCCATGCTTCAGCATTTCACCACACACTCCATCAATTCCTGGGGCTTTCCCCGATTTAACTTTCTTCATTGCTTCCACAACTTACATCCTACTGATTTCTTCCTGTCTTCTCACCTCCCTCCTTCTCCCAGCCATTCCCCAGCCACTTATACTCGCATTACTTCCATCCTCTATGTTCAACAATTCCTTAAAGTGTTCTCTCCATCTGCTCACTTTTTCTCCCTTCTCCACTAATAATCTACCATTTTTATCTTTCACTCCCCTGCTAACTTCACTTCCACCCTGTCTTACTCTTTTCACCTCTTTCCAGAACATTTTCTTACAGTCCCTCCATTATACACTCAAATTCCTTCCAAATTCCTCATCCACTCTCTTCTTACTCTCTCTTACTAATCTTTTCACCTCTCTCTTTCTTTCTACATATAACTCTCTCTTCCCCCTCTCAACTTCTTCCACGCCCCTATTTCTCATCCATTCATTGTATGCTTTCTTCTTTTGTGCCACAGCCTGTCTCACCTCTTCAGTCCACCACGCTGTTCCTTGCACCCCCCTCCGTCTTCTCTTCCTTCCACACACCACATCACATGCTGCACATATTTCTTCTGTAAATATCCTACACACACCTTCCACGTCTCCCATCTGCTCTACTTCATATTTGCCCAATCGTTCCTCCACTTCTCTCTTATACTCTGCCTTTTTCTCATCCTCTTGTAACCTTTCCACTCTCCTTGCATCTACTCCTTCCTCTCGTCTTTCCCTTCTTCTATTCCTCCATCTTACTTGAATTCTAATTCTGGCCACCACCAAGTAGTGGTCAGAAAGTCCACTCCCCCAACCTCTATGAGCTCTTGCATCCATTACACATCTTCGCATCCTTTCATCCACACACACATGGTCAATCATTGCCTTCCTTTCATTCAGTTCACCACCCACCCTTCTCATCACTCGCCATGTATACCTGTGGATCATTTTATGCCTGAAGAGGGTATTAGCTATCACCAACCCCCTCCCAGCACAAATGTCCACTAACGCACTCCCATTCTCATCTATCTCAGCAGGCACACCCCACTCACCAACTATTCCATCCACCTTTACATTCCCAACTTTACCATTCATATCACCGATCAAAAACACTCTCTCATTCCTTCCAAACTTTTCCATGCACACTTCTACATTTGTCCAGAACTCTTCTCTCACTCTTCTAGCACGATCTTGCGTTGGCGCATACACACACGCAATATCCCACATTTGTATTCCAACTTTCAACTTTACCTACACAATCCTTGACCCAACTGATCCATACTGTCTTATGCTCTTCTTCCATCTTTTACTCACAACTATACATACTCCTTCCTTTGCCATCTCATTCTCACCTACTCCTGCACATATACCCCATCCATACTCCCATTCTCTCACACTTTCTCCTCTCCATTTTGTTTCAGTTATTCCACATACATCCACTTTCGCACCCTCAAGCACCTGGACAATCTCTCTCTCTTTCACCTCATCATTCGCTCCCCTTACATTCCACGCTGCGATAACCATGTCCTTTGTCCGGTCCTTGGTCGTCATCATTTGGTCAGTCCTTGTCCGAGGCTTATTGTTTTTTTTTTTTTAGTTAGTTGTTTTCCGAGGAGGGGCACTAACCCTCCGCCAACCCTCTTAGTCGCCTTTTACGACAAGCAGGGATACTGGGGAAGTATTCTTGAAAAACACCCCTACCCCCAGGGGTTAACAACAATGTACAATCGAAAAAAAAAAAAAAAAAGTATCGTAAAGGTGTCGTGATATCCGAAATTATTAATATGGCTCGTCATCTCCCCAAAAGATTGATTTATCATTATCAAAATGTACATAAAATAACAATACCCACTAGACAATATCTCAACCAATCGATATGTTTCAAGTTTATGAAAGTAGGTTTGCCTATGTGGAGAACAAATCATGAGGCATTTTCCAGTAACCTGCAGTCCTGACGGACCCGGGTTCAAATCCCGCTGAGGCAGGAAACAGTTTAAGGATTTGAATTTCATTAAATCAGACTTTACTGATCTACCGGAAGACCCGCCGACATGTCGTAAAAATACCCCCGCTAATACCAATACACCAGTCCTATATGAGACAGCCCTAGCATGTATTCAGTATGGACGATGGGTGTTAGCGCCGAAGTGGTGACATGTAGAGGTGTGCGGTACGTAGGAGGATTACTGGGCCTTGAAATCAGGCTGTGAAGCCTATGCCCAGAGTCGGTCACATAAAAAAAAAAAAAAAAAAAAAAAACATCGTCCGTGGCGTCAGATTGTATCGCGCCAAGTGTTCACCGAGTTTTTTGTCGAGTATACAAGGCATTACAAGGAAAGGTAATATAAAGCACGACTAACAAAGATATCATATGACTAACCAATGGACAAGATGCACAGGACAGGAGGTGAAGGAACTGCTACAACGAGTGACTGAATAATCTGAGGACAAGGCGTACGGGACGGAGGAAATTGACAATAACTAAATATCTAAGAGAACAATGCTAACAGACAGCGTAGAACTGGGAAGGTGAATAACACCTGCTGACAAAAATAGATCATAAATAACGAAGGGAACAAGACGTCAAGGACAAGGGAGTGAAAATAAAGCCTGGCTGAATATCTTAAGGGCAAAAATGTGCAAGACGAGACGAAGTGACATAACGCGTTAATGATAAGAACGCCACATGGATCAGCAGGTGAACAAACACGTATTCTTGTTAGCCATAGTTTCTCCTCGCTTTCTTATCTTAAGGCAGCTTTTTTTTTTTTTTTTTTTTTTTTTTTTTTTAGTCATCTCTAACCTTTTGGGCCCGAGCGTAGGCTGGGCCTGAACCAAAAGTACCATCCAATTTCACAGTCGCTCCGAATGGCTTTCGGGAGCTTACTAACATTGGGACGTCTGCCTGTGTTGATGCACTAGGGTTGGTAGTTCTGGGCCGCCAAAACATGGGTAAAGTAAACTGTTGGTCAGAAAAGACAGCTCACCCAGCACCTATATATTGAAACTGTTTAGAATTCCAGTGTGGTGGATGTGGTAAGTTGTTTGGCCGGAAAATCCACCACACCCATCTCCCACTAGTATCTTCAAGAGTGAAGAATTTAGTCTAGGCGTGAGAAAAAAGTACGTCATCGGAATGAAGAGGTTAGCTAACGGCAACCCCACCACGCTCTTACTTGAAGCAACGGAAGTGAAGCTAATATGTAATGAATGCGGAGTGTTGTAGGAAAGGCACAGGTAAAAATAATTATAGAAAAATAATAAGTATATAATAACGTCTGGTGGGTGACGAACTGGTTTGGTTTACAAGCGTGATAAAAAAAATAAATGCAGTCAGATGGACGGCAGAGAAGGCATATGAAAATCTCCGTAAGGTATTTTTAAGTCTACAAAAAACATATAACAAAGTAAGCAAGTGAGTGAAGCACTGCCATGCAATACAAAGTCCCCTATCGGATGATAACCATACGTATATAATTGACCTTGGGAGTAGATGACCTGTTGTTCCGCGTTACACACCGTCATGGTATGGGAAACAATTGTGTGAACTTATATCAGAATCTGTCCATGCATGTAGAAGTTACAGAGCGGACACGAAACTAAGGACGTACTGACGTACTGAAGGAACCATGCAAACCTATGGTCTCCGACCGGTTTGGCGGGGAAGGGGGATAATAACAGCCGGGCATCCGATATTAAACACTGGTAAAAATGTAATGAAAAACTGAACTAAGTTGACTTATCGATGATAGTAAAAGTACTTGAACATGAGTAATTTCCCATAGAGAGTGTGATACTTGCATCATATATAAAAAATTTTGATGAAAATATGTGTTCGATAACGATTATTACCAGTATATTTCCTTCGGCTCGTCTGTTGTGGAGCCTCCAGTTTGCTTCGAAGTAAATAGCACCGAGTTGACTTGTATTCAATTAAACTGCAGTCTCTTAAAAGTGTATAAATATGAGGTATGATCTTTACGGGGTGTACAGTTGCCTCAGCAATATTAAGTCGGGTATCTGAAATCAAAACACTTCAAAAAACGTGCATTAGACAAAGGCTCTCTTACTTTATTTCTTTCGCGACTGTCTGTTGGGGAGCCTTCAAGTTCCCCAAGAATATTCCAGTACTACTTGAGGTCAGTCCTAATTCAGTCCCGAATTATGGCATTGGAAGGCTGGTTGGGAACGACCGTGAAGGCGAAAACATATGTTCGGGCAGGTCAGCTTGGTGGACAGAGGCTGTCTTCTCCCTTCCACTGTTCACGCAGCTGTGCAACTGAAGGACCTGGATGTAAATTCAGTTAATACGTGTATCCGGGGGTAAGACTGGACCCAAGCAAGAACTGATAGTCTATCTTATTGGGGGAGGCGTGGCTGAATCGGTAGAGAGGCGGCCTGCAGTCCTGATGGACCCAGGTTCGAATCCCGGCTGGGGCAGGGAACAGTTTAAAGATTTGAATTTCATAAAAGGCAGACTTTCCTGATCTACCAGATGACCCGCCGACATGTCGTAAAAATACCCCCGCTAATACCAATACACCAGTCCTGCATGAGACAGCCCTAGCATGTATTCAATATGGACGGTGGGTGTTAGCGCCGAAGTGGTGACATGTGGAGGTGTAGGAGGACTATTGGGCCTTGGGATAGGCTACTGCCCCTGAGATATAGGCCGTGAAGCCTTTGCCCAGAGTCGGACACATAAAAAAAAAAAAAAAAAAAAAACTCCATGCTGTCGATAGGCATTAATCCTAAGTCTTTTTGTTCCACGCTGATGGGAGTGGGGGGTAGATGGTGAGCAAACGCTGACTCAGGACTGTACAGGACAAGACTAAAGGACGTATTGGTGGCCAAGGAGGCTCCCTGACACCTCTTTTCTACCAGTGTATCTCTGCAAATGGCTTGTTAATATTTTCTTGTACAGTACCAGTGCAAAGGGTATCCGAATTAAAATGTTAAAAAAAAGTCATACAATAGAAAAATTTAATATACTCGTAAAGAACACATTGCTAGGAAGGAAGTCCAAAAAATTCGATTATGACGAGAATGTGGGACTGCAGCGTGAATGACGAATCATGCCATCAAAATCCCGTACGGGGTGGCCACAAACAAATCGCCTCCAAGTCCGCAGTTCCCCCGCCATTTCACTGCCCTGCTCCCAACTTACAGCCCCCTCTCTCATATACCACTCCACTCCATCCCTTCATCTCATCCTCGGCCTTCCCCTCCCTCTCCCCTCCTCCACCTTACTCACATACATTCTCCTCGTCAGTCTCTCACCCTCCATCCTCTCCATATGGCCAAACCACCTCAGTGTGTTCCTCCTAACGCTTCCTATCACATCCACATCCACAACACAACGCTCCTTTATATCCTCATTTGTCAGCCTGTCTCTCCATGTGACGCCACAGGCTCCTCTTGAATAACTCATTTCCACTGCACTCACTCTTGACTTGTGTCCTTCCAACAACGTTCAAGCTTCACTTCCATACGTTAGAGTTGGTATCACAATACTGTCATGCAGTAACTTTTTCACTTCCATGCTCACTTCCCTGATTCTTATCACTGCTTTCAAGGAACCAGCAACCTTTCTTCCCCGCTGTACCCTTTCAAGCACTTCACCCTCCAAACTTCCATCGTTACTCATCACACTCCCCAAGTACTTAAATGTACTCACATTTTCCATCTCCTCACCATCCAACCTCGCTGTACATTCACTGGCTTCACCTCTCTCAAAGACCATCACTTTACTCTTCCCTACATTCACTTTTAGATTCCGTTTCTTACACACTCTTCCAAACTCATCCACCAAGCCTTGCAGCTCCCCTTCGTCTTCACATTAGTATCATCTGCAAACAACAGTACAGGGAGTTTCCAAACACTACCCTCTCTCGCTAGGGCCACTTCAACATCCACTGCCCTACCTTGTATCTCTTTCATCACCCCAGCCATGTACAGATTGAAGAACCATGGAGACATGACACATCCCTGTTGCAACCCAACTTTCAAAGAGAAAATTTCACTCAGTTCATCATCCACACCCACTGCAGCCTTAGCACCATCGTACATACTCTTCACAGCATTCAAGAACTTCCCATCTACTCCATATATTCTTAATACTTTCCACAATCCTTGTCTATCCACCATGTCATATGCTTTCTCCAAATCCATGAGGGCCGCATACAACTTCTTTCACTTCTCTAGAAACTTTTCCACTAAAGATCTAAGAATGAATATCTATCTACACAACCTCTTCCCTTCCTAAAACCTCCCTGTTCTCCAGCTAATTCCTGTTTTTTCCCTAACTCTGTAAATAAGTATGCTGCCATACACTTTTCCTATTACACTAAGAAGACAAATGCCCCTATGATTACCACACACTTCTTTTTCCCCTTTTCCTTTGTCTATCTATCTATCTATAGCCCGACGCTCTAATCCCGCAAAGGGTGGCCGCAGACAAAACGCCTCCAAGTCACTCTGTCACCCACCATTTGACTCCCCTCCCCCCAACTCACCCCCCCCTCCCTCATATACCTCTCAACTCCATCCCTCCACCTCATCCTCGGTCTACCCCTCCCTCTCCCTCCCTCCACCTCACCTACATACACCCTCTTAGTCAGTCTTTCGTTCTCCATTCTCTCCACATGTCCAAACCACCTCAGTGTATTTCTCCTAATCTTTTCAACCACATCTACATCTACCCCACAACGTTCCTTCACTTCTTCATTCGTCAACCTGTCCCTCCACGTCACTCCACATGCTCCTCTCAAGTAACTCATTTCCACTGCTCTCACTCTTGACTTGTTCCCCTCTTGCAAGGTCCACGCCTCGCTTCCATACGTCAGGGTAGGGATCACAATACCATCATGCAGTGACTTCTTAACTTCCACACTCACCTCCCTATTTCTCATCACTGCTTTCAGTGTACCAACAACCTTTCTTCCCTGCTGTACCCTTTCACGTACTTCATCCCCCAAAGTTCCATCCTTACTCATCACACTACCCAAGTACTTGAATGCACTCACATTCTCCATATCCTCACCATCCAACCTCACTGCACACTCTGTGACTTCATTCCTCTCAAACACCATAACTTTACTTTTGTTTACATTAACTTTCAGCTTCCTCCTCCTACACACTGTCCCAAATTCATTCACCAAACCTTGCAACTCCCATTCATCTTCACTCAACAATACTGTACAAGGGAATAATTATACCTGACTTCCAATCCTCCGGGACTCTACCTTCCTCCGTGGCCAATCTGCACATCTTCCACTTCCATTCTACTACTATCTCTCGCCCATGCTTCAGCATTTCACCACACACTCCATCAATTCCTGGGGCTTTCCCCAATTTGACTTTCTTCATTGCTTCCACAACTTCTATCCTTCTGATTTCTTCCTGTCTTCTCACCTCCCTCCTTCTCCCAGCCATTCCCCAACCACTTATACTCGCATTACTTCCATTCTCTATGTTCAACAATTCCTTAAATTTTTCTCTCCATCTGCTCATTTTTTCTCCCTTCTCCACTAGTAATCTACCATTTTTATCTTTCACTCCCCTACTAACTTCACTGCCACCCTGTCATACTCTCTTCACCTCATTCCAGAACATTTTCTTACAGTCCCTCCATTTTGAACTCAAATTCCTTACAACTTCCTCATTCACTCTCTTCTTACTCTCTCTTTCTAATCTTTTCACCTCTCTCTTCCGTTCTACATATAACTCTCTGTTCCACCTCTCAACTTCTTCCACACCCCTATTTCTCATCCATTCATTGTATGCTTTCTTCTTTTGTGCCACAGCCTGTCTCACCTCTTCATTCCACCATGCTCTTCCTTGCACCCCCTTCTGTCTTCTTTTCACCCCACACACCACATTACATGATGCACATATTTCTTCTGTGAATATCTTGCACACACCTTCCACGTCCCCCATCTGCTCCAATTCATATTTACCCAATCGTTCCTCCACTTCTCTTTTATATTCTGACTTTTTCTCATCCTCTCGTAACCTTTCCACTCTCCTTGCAACTACTCCTTCCTTCCGTCCTTTGCTTCTTCTACTTCTCCACCTTACTTGGAACTTGATTCTTGCCACCACAAAGTAATGATCAGAAAGTCCACTTCCCCAACCTCTATAAGCTCTTGCATGCATTACACATCTTCGCATCCTTTCATCCACACACACATAATCAATCATTGCCTTCCTTTCATTCAGTTCACCACCTACCCTTCTCATCACTCGCCATGTATACTTGTGGATCATTCTGTGCCTGAAGAGGGTATTGGCTATCACCAACCCCCTCCCGGCACAAATATCCACTACTGCCATTTTCATTTATCTCAGCAGGCATACCCCACTCACCAACTATTCCATCCACCTTCACATTCCCTACTTTACTATTCATATCACCAATCAAAAACACTCTCTCATTCCTTCCAAACGTTTCCATGCACACTTCCACATTTGTCCAGAACTCTTCTCTCACTCTGCTTGCACGATCTTGCGTTGACGCATACACACACACAATCGCCCACACACACACACACACACACACACAGATATATATATATATATATATATATATATATATATATATATATATATATATATATATATATATGTGTGTGTGTGTGTGTGTGTGTGTGTGTGTGTGTGTGTGTGTGTGTGTGTGTGTGTGTGTTCCTTTTCTCCAAGGAAGCAATACTAAGCTAAATAAACTTGTCTGGTGGCTGTAAGAATAAACTGCATGTAAATGTCATCACATAGCCAAGGATAATATTGAAACAAAAGAAATTACGTGACGTAAACACCAACTGAAGAGAGAAACCTGTATTGTACACGGGAATTATACTGGATAAACGCTAATTCTTTTGACTGGAGGACGATTTTATTCGGACAATCTTATTCAGGCGAGGAGAGATATCTGGAGCTTGCCTGGTCTGATACAACCTTCATTAACCTGTTAATAACACGGGCTCTCCCGTAAGCTGAATAAAACAATCTGTCAGCAGCAAAGACCCAAATAAAGATGAAGTGCTGGGGTACAAACTGCTAAGACAACAAACAAAAGATAACCATTTCACTACCATTACGTTTGATTCACTTTTTCTACTACCAGACATTACGAGTACAGAGGAAGGACTTCTCGTACTAACGGAAGTACTGAAAATGTAACCCTCCAGTACAAACACTCTCTTAGGATGAACAAAATCGTCTGGGCTTATAAATTAACTGACAACGATGTCTTCGGACTGAAAGGATTTTATCCCTTCGGTCCGAAAAGTTCACATCTATTTTATTCTTGCTATTTACAGACGATTTTATTCAGCCTAGGAGGGACTTTTGGAACCGTAATTATCTGATAAAATATTAACTTAGTATTATGATAAGCCTTTCCCAAGTTTAATAAAATTATCTGGAAGTGCCAAACTAGAGTAAAATGAATTCATCGGAATAAGGACGTTAACTCGTGTGAATTACTATCTCTCCATCTATTGCCAGACTCCTCACTCCCGCAAGGGGTGTCCACAAACAAATCGCCTCCATGTCACCCTGTCCACCGCCATTTTACTGCCCTGCTCCCAACTCACACCTCCCTCTCTCATATACCTCTCCATTCCATCCCTTCATCTCATCCTCGGCCTCCACCTCCCTCATACCCCCCTCCACCTCACCCGCATACACTCTCCTCGTTAGTCTCTCGTTCTCCATCCTCTCCACATGGTCAAACCATCCCTATGCACCCTCCCAACGGCCCCCACCACATCCACATCCACACCACAACACTCCCCCACCCCTCCACCCACCAGCCCGGCCTACGCAGCTCCACACGCTCCTCTCAAATTACTCATTTCCTACAAATAATTTATTTTAGCCAAAAGCAGACTATCTCATAATGCTAAAGAGAAACCTACTGCACTAAAAAGGTAACACCTGTCACAGTTAAGACTTTGGCCAAGAAACAAGACAGAGGATAGCCGCACCCATCAATGCTGTATTCCAAGGCGAATACGGGAAGGATGAGTCCGACCCTGGCTAAAACCTGGTCTGGGTGGAGGTCTATCACTGCAAAATTTTGCTTTACTAAGTGGAAAAAGAAATCTGTGACTGTGCATACCGACGTTGCCCGCGACCAGCAGGAGCACATCTACCTAAAATCTGGTTCGGGTGGAGGCCTACCACGGTGCAATAATTCGTTTCCTTAACACCTTCACCTCGTAAAGACTGGACCTATCCTTCAAAAATTGCACAGCAACTTAGTAGGTAAGCAAGTACAGTAACTGGTGACGCAGTTAGGGATCAACATTGCATTTAGCCACCATTTGGAAAAAATCGCATTATATTCAGCTGAAGACGATTCAGTTCACAGAAACCTACCGCATGCACAGGGATATAATATTATCAGCATAGTACTATGCCTGATGTGAATCTGGTGCAGCTTTACTCAGTTTACGTGAGACTTATAATGGTGAGGGAGTACACAGTACCCACCATTAACTCTTGCAGTGCCATAATGTCTTTTCATTTTATTCCTTGTTTCATTAGATGATCTTATTGATTAAGAAGGATCTCGCATAGTGAAGGGGTTAACCCGAATGATATTTCTTCGGAGTTCGTCTCTCTCTCTCTCTCCCTCTCTCTCTCTCTCTCTCTCTCTCTCTCTCTCTCTCTCTCTCTCTCTCTCTCTCTCTCTCTCTCTCTCACTCCAAACTGATATATACCAACGTTGTACGTTTTAAACTTTAATCTACTGTCTTTAGTAAGAGAGCTACGCCCTCGTGCCCTTTAGTAAATTGACGCCTTATATTTTATTATTGCTACACACACACACACACACACACACACACACACACACACACACACACACACACACACACACACACACACACACACACACACACACACACACACATTATTTTTTGAGTTAAGGAGAGATCTCAGTTCGTGAAGGGGTTAGTAACAGACTATATGACACATGAGGTAAGTTGAAAATGATGGCATGCTTTTTATTCAATTCATCCTAACGCCATACCATTTTTACCGCACTTACAGGAACTGTCATATACATTTGTCTCTATCTGTGTCACTCACTCACTCACTCACTCATCGAATTATTGTGCCATTCAGAAAGGATAGCGTCCAGGCCCTCTGGAGGTGTTGTTTTGTCTAAGAAAAAGAAATTTTTCCTACAGGTATCCTTACACCTGGACCAAGTTTGGGCAGAGTGGTATCCCCGAGGGCCAGAGCATTCCCTGAAGGTCCCAGCCAACACTGGTATGCACTGTCATCATTTTCTTAACCCATGAACACAAATTTCACACAATGATAGGCCGCCACCCGCAGCAGGTTTTACACAGGATGTGACTCCTTTATCCATCACGAGGAAAGAGGTCTCTGAGGGGGAAGAAACGACATAGTTTTCTACCTAGGAACATGCTATTTTGTACAGTCGTAGACCTCCACCTACACAAGGTTTGGGGCAGAAAGTGTTTCGTGAGGGCCGCTACCCATGGGGAGATGGTCCCCGGGAGCCCTGGCTAGTATGCTCGGCCATTTTTTTTTTTTTTAAATCAAAGTTTTGCACATGGTAGACCACCATGTAAACAAGGACTTATGCAAGGCAGGACTCTACTGCCCCCATTAGCGAATTGGTGGTGGCACCTGGAGGTAGTTTTTACCCAGGAACACCATGTTTTGAACAGTGGTAGAACTCCATCCAGACCAAATTTCAGTCAGGGTGGACTTCTCTGTACAGGTGGAGACGGACCCTGGAAGGGCAACGCCAAAGTTTTACTCAGAAAAAAGAAATTTTGCACAGTGGCAGACCTCCACTCAGACCAAATATTATGTAAGATGGGTCCACCAAAAACTGCTCCACATAGGGAGCCCTCAGGGGGCTCAGGCAACATCAGTGCATGTGGCCATATATTTTTTCTACCTCGGAAAATGAAATTGTGCACAGAGGTAGACCTCCACTTGGACCAAGTTTTAGGTAAATGGGGATTCCCCTGCTATCCATGGCAGGGATGCCCTCCGGGGGTGGGGGTAATGCACGGCCTTTTTTTTTTTTCTTCTTTTTTTTACCTATGAAATCAAATTTTGCACAGAGGCAGGCCTCCAGTCGAACCAGGTTTTAGCCAGAGTGTGGCCCCTGGGGACTGCCCTACCCCCTGTAAATATATATATATATATATATATATATATTATCTTTAGGTTGCTGAAGGAATGAATGTGGCTATCAAAGGTGCCCTTTGTTTTGTTTGTTTTCATCTTAAGCTTAAGAGACATCTTTCATGGTGAGGGGGTTAAAAACAGTTTTCATTAAGCTCTTTGGGACCAGAACGGTCTTTACATTTTATTCTTGCCAACGCCAGAATGTATTATGTTCCCACACTATGATGTGTACCTACAGTAGTTACCCAGTTTCTTTTTTCTTTCTTCCAAATGCTTTTCATTATAGCACGGCTCTTCCCTTTCTTCAACAATTCGCTGATAACACGGCAAAATCGTTCCTTGGGGAAATATCTCCAAATAGGTTTTTCATATATTGGAATTAGGCCTTTTTAAGGGATTTATATGTTTTAAGATCAAAGCATTCAGACATAAACTTTGGGGATTCAATGTTGTTTTTTATGATTTGTAACCATAATGGCAATTTGCACAGAAGTTTGTCAGTGTGGCAGTCATCCTGTATTCCCTTGGGAATGTTGGCAAATCTTTATTTTATTGGTAACCAATGAAATACGTCTTATGGAGAGGGGATTTATAGCAAATAACTTTCATTTATATCATCCGTAGCCACTCATCATACACGCTGATTACTTGGACGAGTGTAAGGTGTGTGTGTGTGTGTGTGTGTGTGTGTGTGTGTGTGTGTGTGTGTGTGTGTGTGTGTGTGTGTGTGTGTGTGTGTGTGTGTGTGTGTGTGTGTGTTACACCGGCGCGAAATAGCACGAGGGAGTTATGTGTTTGGTCCGGGTTATCTTTCATTTTCTGTTTGGAAGACTATTAAAGAAAAAAGAAAAAAAAACTACTGGATGCATTTACATCATCTTTGGCATAATTACTGAGAGCATCAGAGGAACAGATGATTAGTTTTGACCGAAAGAAGTCAAGGGTAGTAGTCAAGGGCAAGATCACCTCAAACGGACTTGATCAGATTTTGACCACTCTTGGCAGAATGGCTGAGGAAAGGTTGAAATGATTCAGTTTTTAGAATGATCGTTCAAAGGTAAACGATACAGGGTAAGGGCAAAGTTTTGGCCATTTAGCTCAAATAGATTTGTTTGATTGGATCAAGCCTGATCGACTGGTTTAATATTAGCCAAGTATGAAACAATTCAATTTTCAGAACAATGTTTCAAAGGTCAAGGTGAAAGTAAGGTCAACTTGAACATTTTTTTTTTTTTCGATTTGAACCAGACCTGGTGGATGAACTGACAGTCAGGTATGTATGAGGTAATTTGATTTTGAGAGCATTCAGTAAAAGGTCCAGTGTACAGGGCAGGGTCAAAATTCGATATGAAGTACTTTCTACACGTCCAGTGGGCACCTATGGCGTCAGAGCACGCTGTTCATCAGTTTCAAAACATGGTTACGAATCACACCATATACCATAAATCAGAAACGAGGAGGCAGCTGCAATTGATCACCACTACATGATTATATTCCAACATTTTTTCATTACCATATTTCAGAGCCATAGGTGCCCAGTGATGATGCTGACGGGCCTTTAAACCAATTGCACAGCGCAAGTGTTGTACTGTCTGGGTGCTTCTTCTGGTTACCTAATTATATTTTGTCTGGACTGAGTCAGATTCTAAATATCCCATCATCTACACCTATCTTTAAGTTTATGAATGCTTATGGCACACCCAAATTCATTTAGCAGCTAGTTCCATGCATCAGTCACCTCCGTTGGAAAATCATCATTCCTCAGATCTTAATTGTGTCTCTGCCCGCCAATGGTGAAGGAGGCATTAAGTGACTGGTCTGTGTGTGCGTGGGTTCGTGAGTCTGCGATATTATTGAAGGCGCAATAGCTCCGGAACCCATTGACGGATTACCACCAAACTTTTGTCACTGATGCAGTATGAGGAGATAATGAACCGTTTAGGTCAGCTAGGTCAAGCGGTCATTGATCAAGGTCATATGGGGTCAACTTAGTTTATCCTTGTGGGTACAAAATCTCCTGAACCCCTCGATGGATTTCAGCCAAACTTGTCAGTGATACAGTATGAAGAAACGATGAACTGATTAGGTCAGTAAGGTCAAAGGGTCAAAGGCTTAGGTCATTCGACTTAGTTTATCTTTGTGGGCGTGATATCTCCTGACCCCCTCAGCAGATTTAGACCACTGAACATTAAACAATTAAAATCTGGCGGCGCAACTGTTAGGGTCATATGCCGCCGATGGATTTCGACCAAACTTTTGTCAGTGATACAGTATGAAGGGATGATGAACTGATTAGGTCAGCAAGGTCAAGATCGTATGGGTGTGGGTGCGATATCTCCTGAACCCCTCGACAGATTTCGACCAAACTCTTGTCAGTGTTACAGTATGAAGGGACGATGAACTGTTTAGGTCAGCAAGGTCAAGGGGTCAATGGTCAAGGTCATATAGGTGTGGGCGCGATATCTCCTGAACTCTTGGATGGATTTCGACCAATCTTCTGTCAGTGATACAGTATGAGAGCACGATGAACTGATTAGGTCAGCAAGGTCAAAGGGTCAAAGGTCAGGGTCATATGGAGTCGACATAGTTTATCTTTAATCTCATTTCAACCCACAACGAACCTTACGATGGAGGTTGCATGGCCAGTCCGTGTGCAAGGCTCGGCGAAGGCATACCAAGTGACGCTTTGTGTTGACAGCTCTCAGCCCGAGTACACGGTGTTTCAATTACTATTGTTTTAAGTCTTTTCCGGCTGTGACCTTTTAATGTCTATCTGTTAGTATTATATTTTTCATATCTTCCCTCGCTATGAGTCACCTCCAGCAGAATATATTCGTCTGGTGTTAACCGAAATAAAATACTAAAGGTTGATGTGACCACGACAGGGTTAAAAAGAACTGAATATGACTTCGGTGCAAAACAGTACGAGTACAGTGTGGAAAAATGTATAGGGAGAAGAGCAAAATATGAGTAATTTTTCAAGACATTTTCATTACTTCCCTTCACAGCATTCTCAACAAGTCAATAACTGATAATTCTTTAATCTGTTAGTGACACGCCTGACGTACTGAAGGCAAATTTAACATCAACAGTCACTTCGAAGTCAAAACACTTACGACAAAAAAAGCAAAATATATCATAGTGTTCATCGCCGTCTCGACTCACTGGGCAACATGATCTCTGCATCCAAGCACTCGAATCACCCGGGACTCGAAAGCATCTCAGTCACCCATCAGTCATTGCCGGGGAAGGATATGATTTTGTTAACAATGAAGTAACAATGATATTTATTTGCGTTATTCATTAAAAAAAAAAAAAAAAAAAAAACAAGATTAAAGTGATTTTGGTAAAGAAGCCAATACCATCTAGTTTACACGCCTGTCCGGTGCATATCTATTCCCTGAAACGAGTAAGTAGACAAAGATATCGATTAAGTTCCTCCCTCATATAATTTTGACTCAGGTGATAAGTGAACACTGAAACGGAATCTGTTTTTCCTGTTCAGTGTCTTGTTATAAATGTTTGTTGAAGCGCATACACGTAAATTTTCTTGGATAGTTTTTGTAAAGATGCAAATATCTGTGATTTTAGAATAAAAAATTTGAGCAATGTTAGGATGTGGGGTATTAGGCCTACAGTACATGTAAACGTGATGGTGATGGCCATTTCGTAGAAATAAAATTATTTACGGAAAGCTAATGCCGTTCATCAATTTTATGGTCGTGGGGGTGGTGGTAGTAGTAGTAGTAGTAGTAGTAGTAGCAGTAGCAGTAATAGTAGTAGTAGTAGTTGTTGTTGCAACCCCAGTCTTATTTGAAACGTGACACAGTGGACTGCAGGTTTAAACTGCCATTGTAATGCAGTCCACCACCCTTCTTATTAGAGATACCGTTGTAGCTAAGGGACGTTTGTATAACCGAAAAGTTTAGTCGCCTGGTTATATCAGTGCCACCCCATGAAGGCGTCCCTGTCCACAGCCATGGTGTGACTGAAGGGCGCTAATGAGTAGTTATCACTTTTTAGGAAGCTTTGATTTAGGCCCCCGAGAACCCCTCGACCATTACAAACAAATCGCACTGTTCATAACTAAGTAAGCTAGTAAAAATAAATATTTAAATCGTACGTTTCTTTTTTATTGAGGTAATGCATGTCCAGAGGCGAGAGCGAAACCAAATATACGGGAGTCTCCATGTGTTAGTTAAGGGAGTTGTATCTCTTGTTGTTGATTTCCGACAGAACTGTTATTGCAAATACTGTGCTTTATAAATGGGAGAGTATAGAACAACCTCCATATAACCGGATCGATTATGGGCTGAAACGAGACTAATACTGATTATTTATCTCTTCTCTTTAGGATAGAATTCTCGTAGCGAAGGGATTGATAGAGCCTGAAGTGCAAAAATCACCCCTCGTGAAGTTGACCAAAGGTAGGCTGTCAGAAATACAGTATAAAATGTGTCATGCTGCTGACAGAATTCTTACTGGAACTTTCTGACTTGCACCCGGCTTCCAGGAGTCAGTGTGAGCCCGTAGTCAACATATGGCAGAGTCGTGCTGGCTGGAGGAGACTGGAGTTAGTCATGCACAGCCACGTGGAACATTGCACAACCCACACTTTCAAATCCATCTTAATTTGCATTTGATCAGTTTAGTCTGGGGATATCTTATTACCTTACCTGAGAAGCCAGGTATATGACTTGATCGTAGTGTATTGAAATAAATATCAGGTTAAACTGATCAACCTTTCATTCAGTGATATTCTTCAGCTTAGGGGAGATCTGGTAGTAAGGGGTAAGAACCAATCAAGGCAAGTTGGGGTAAAAAGTAACACAGCCCTGCCAATTTTTATCTGTTGCCTAATTTTTCTAGTTTTGATGTGGTGATAGGCCTACCTGTACTCCATATTATGTGTATGCAGATTTGCCCAACAGTGATTTGGTGCCAGGTTATGATCAAACGAAGAATTTTTTTTTTTTTCTCATTTAACTTTTTGGGCATTTTTTCTTTTAGTTATGCCATTTCAGGTGTTTTGAAAGCATTGCATGCATTCTGCTTTCAGGTGATCAGTGACAGTTGCCCATCAGAGCCAAGCCAAGAGACAGGACCTGCTTGCTTTTGTAACTCCAGTATAGATATGTAGTTTTTTACCCCAGGTACGTTAAGTTTCAAAACTGGGCGTTAAAAGGATGGCCCCGGAAGTTAGCTTCTTCACTGATCGTGTAAATAGGCAAAGTGAACAATCATCCCTGCCCGAGCGGGATATTCACCGAGCCAGACAATCCAGTGTTCCACCTGGTGCACACCAACCCTTGAAAGCCATGCTGCCAAACTGAACCTGTTATACACCCTTGAAGATGGCGACAACAGCATGCACCACCCTTCTATTAAAATCATTCAGTTAAACACTTAAGGTCGAATCTTCCTGTTGCATAAAGAACGAAATTCGGAGTGTGTAAAGTTTTTCATGTATAATTTCCTGCTATCTCGAGCTGAAGTTTGTGCTATGAGTGTGGGCTTCAAATCCCTTCTTTTCTATGATATACTTTGTCATGTTATTTCCATCCTTATGTGATACGCTGGAAAAATATGCCCAGGCTTGGAGGGTTTGTGGCATTTTGACACATTCACTGCGACAGGTCTCTCGTTTGCCAATTATTGTGTGGGTAGCAAGAATATACTGAGAACGTCATCATATTGGATAGGTAACCCCTTCACCAAGGTTACCACTCTTATTGTGACCATCAGTATTTCGACATCCAGCAGACCACCATAACCACCACATCACCACCACCATGTATTCTGACAATTACCACAGTCTATTTTATTCTGACAACCACCAAACGGTTAACTCTGACAGACACTTGATTTATTTTTGTTCTTACTACTGCCAAACTATTTTCTAATTGACTAACAACCACCAGATCGTTTTATTCCCCTCATATTCCAGAGGTTAACCACTTCTCTGTGATGATGCATTATTCAACTTATTTTTACTAGTTCCAAACGATCTTTTTTCAACTTAAGAAATTCTTCTCTTTCAAAAGTACTTAATTCCTTCAGTTCGGTGACCTATTTTGCTTTATTTTTGCTATCTTCGGATTATCATACTCAGTTCAAAAGAGCATCTTAGCTATAAAAAGCTTAACTGAGGCTATATCGAACCCCTTCAGTTCAAAAAGTTTCCCCTGATCTGAATAAAAACTTATGACGGAAGCAAGAATGAACCCGAAAATAGGTGCCCTGACTGATGGGTTTCGAAAAGCTTTTCCTTGGCTCAGTATATTTGTCTAGACACCAAAAATACGAAGAACTGAGGTCATAGGTCTGAAATGATTAAATTAGTCAATCGAGGTAAATAAAAACAGGGCAAATTGGGGTAAAAAGTAACACAGCCCTGCCAATTTTTATCTGTTGCCTAATTTTTCTAGTTTTGATGTGGTGATAGGCCTACCTGTACTCCATATTATGTGTATGCAGATTTGCCCAACAGTGATTTGGTGCCAGGTTATGATCAAACGAAGAATTTTTTTTTCTCATTTAACTTTTTGGGCATTTTTTCTTTTAGTTATGCCATTTCAGGTGTTTTGAAAGCATTGCATGCATTCTGCTTTCAGGTGATCAGTGACAGTTGCCCATCAGAGCCAAGCCAAGAGACAGGACCTGCTTGCTTTTGTAACTCCAGTATAGATATGTAGTTTTTTACCCCAGGTACAGACACCCCAAAGGGGTAATAAAAAACCCATGTTTATCATTGCATCTAAAAAAAACAATAAAGCAAAAAATACAGGAAAACAGCAGTGTGAGGTCCAGCAAAGCTTCACATTGAAGATAAACTTCATGGAAAGCAATACAATTAATTTTCTGGAGAAACAGAAGTTCATGAATGCTTCAAAAATGTTGTTAAGTTTGGATTTCCTTCTCCTATACAGGCAAAATATTAGAAGAATGTGAAGTTTGCATGGATCAGTCCAAACAAGTAAGATACAAGTATATATAAAGGACAAGAAAGGCACTCAGAGAGTGCATACCTTTGCCAGTGCGATTGCAGAATCCTGATCAGGATCAGGATCTGCCCCCAAACTTAATCAATTCTTTTTTGGCCCATGGCCCACCCTTCCACAAAATTTTATTGAAATTCATTGAGAACTTTTGAAGACTGTGTGGACAAACAAACAAGAAACACACAAACATAGGAGAATACATAACCTCCAACTTCGTTGGTGGAGGTAAAGCCTTGGTTCGTAACTGATATCATGTATCTGTATTCAGAATGTAAGCTGTAATTGTTTTGATCTAATTATAGGTTATGTGTAAATGTGTTGTACACATAAACAAGGAAAATTCATGAGTTTTTGGAAGCTGTATTTCCATTAGTTTCAGAGATTTTGTTATATTTTTTTACCCCGAGAGCGGTTATCATTTTCCCCATTCACTGAGGTAAAAAAATTCCCCATATTCTTTAAAATCTCAGCACTGACTGGTTGTAGAACTTTCATTCATATGTCATGTTTTAGGTTATGTACCCATTGTCATGTGATATCCAGTCTGCCCATTTGCTTTGAAACAGGATCAGTGATGCAAAGTTAAGGCAAATTATTTTTGTGGATTGACTATATAATACTAACAGTTTTCTAAATGCATCCCACTACCACCAGAATGTTTTAGTCAACTGGTATTGCTGCGTACCTATAAACACACACACACACACACACACACACACACACACACACACACACACACACTCACACTCACACACACACACACACACACACACACACACACACACACACACACTCAGTCACACTCACTCAGCAAACAATGCAATATCCTGTGCTCGCTTTGCAAGACTGAGTGTAAAATGTGCAGATGTTTAGGTATGTGAGGCGGAACTAGATCCCCGAGAGCTTGAATGGTACGGTGAGTGAATAAATATCTAGCTAGTTTCACTGGGCACGCTGGTATAGTTCTCCCTCTAAAGCTCTTTCTCTTTCCTTATTTCTGAACCCTACCTTACCACAAAAGAGTTCATGATGATGATGATGATGATGGTGGCGATGGTGATGGTGGTGGTGATGGTGGTGACGTATTGCAGGGGAAAACGTGTGGCTCTGATCCGCTTCCGGCAAATCAAACAGACGGCGCAGGTTATTCTGGGAAGAGGCGTGACTCCATTGAGACCCAGTCTTATTGACCCTTGGCAGCCTGGTGGTCTAATGGTTAGAATGCCTTGTCGGAGCGAAGTGATGGCCATGCTAGAGGTGACTGAAGATTTTTCGATCCTGTTAAGTCATGAGCTGATTTACTCATAAATGTGCAGGACTACCTTAACCTAACCTCGGGCCCCCACGTCTTCAAAAAAGGTAAAGCGGCACTGGCTGTTACAGTTTTTCCTTTGGTCATGGTCTTTTTTACTCCAGCCTGCTGGTACCTAAAACTGACACAGGGACCTCTATTATAAATTCGACTGTTGCGTGTCGTAGTCTGGGGAAAAGTGGGACTTATCGACCCTCGTGTAATCGATAGGCAATAATATAAGCCTTCTTTCAAGCTGCGACAGACAGTGGTGCGTTGGTAGCACGTCCAGCACACAACTGGAAGAACCCGAGATGCATTTTCGGGGTAGTCGGGCTGTTGAGTGCGGTTTGTTTCCCTTTTGTGCCTGTTCACACAGCCGTTCACGTAAACACTTGGATGTTAACCGGTCACAGCGGGATGTGTTTTTGAAGGAGACTGAGACAGCAAATAATTGATTGTCTGCCTTAATAGTTCGCGTAAAGTCGACAGAAAACAAAAAGCTGTGTCAAGGCAGAGCAAATCCTTCCCCACCAGTCATTTTAGTGCTGACGTATAAACACAACAGGATTTATAGTCAAAGATGTCACATATCAAGTTTGGAGTGAATCTGGTGAAATTTTATGCCCATTTTAAATTTTAGGAACGACCCACCTGGCATTGACCCTCCAACCACTAACTGGGGGGTGACCCCCTCATGTAATGAGGCATGTTATAGGATGCAGATTTGAGAGATGCACCTTCAGGATTTGGTTTCATGTCGATATGACGAATTTGAAAGGAATTATGGCCAAAAAAATATATATATATTTATTTATTTATTTATTTTTTTGGCCTACAGCCTGGGCCTTGGTCTAATTTGGCCCCAAATTTCATTAGGTGATCAGAAGATCATACACATTCATTCGTGTAATTTTAGTCAAAATCACACCAGTAGTTTTCACGTAAAGTTGTTGACAAACAGACATTAAAATTTTTTCAACTGATGTATTTTCTGCCATCACTGGCCTCAGTACTGACATGGCATATGGGCCTGTTGAGGTCCCTCCTGTTGTCCTCGGGAACTGTACTTGTGTGCTACACCCTGCATAGATAAACTCTTTCGCCATTGTCTATCAACTTGTACCTATTCTTTTTGTTGGAAGTTTGCTCTCATTCAGCCTGTCCCAAAGAAGGATGACCATTCCCAGCCCAATAACTATTGCCCAATTGCTTTAACTTCCTGTATATCAAAAATTTAACAAAAATTTTAAAAGCACCTTTCCTATCAAAACCTTTTTTCTGATCATCAGTATGGCTTCCACCAGGGACGCTCCACTGGCGATATTCTCACCTACCTTTCAGGCTCCTGGCCATCCTCCTTTCGGGACTTTGGCGAAAGCTTTGCCATTGCACTTGACATCTCAAAGGCATTTGGTCGAGTCTGGCATAAATATTTACTTTCCAAACTGCCCTCTAACGGTTTCTATCCTTCTCTCTGTGCCTTCATCTCTAGTTTCCTTTCTGGTCATTCTATGGCCGCTGCTGTAGGCCGCCACCTACAGTATCTTCTCCTAGAGCTATTAATAGTGGTGTTTCACAGGGTTCTGTTCTATCACCAAGGTTCTTCCTTCTATTTATTAATGACCATCTAAGCTGTACATCTAACCTTGTCCACTCATAACGCTGATGACTCCACCCTTCACCTTTACATTCACTTTCTGCAGCATCCATCTCAGCAGTTACTTCAACAAACAAGGGATGAGGCTATGGGACAACTAATGTCTGACTTGGCTTATATCTCTGATTGGAATAAAAGTAATCTTGTTGTTTTTAATGCTTCAAAAACTCCGTTCTTACATTTTTCAACTTGTCTAAATCTTCCGCAGGAATATCCTCTAATTTTTAACAATATCCAACTCAGTTCTGCATCATCTCTAAACATACTTGGGATTTCATTCTCTTGAAATTTACCTTGGAAAGATCATATTACCTCATTTGTAAAATATGCTTCAAAGAAATTAGGTGTGCTAAGCCGACTTCGTGCCTTCTTTAATCCTGCACAGTTGTTGCCTTTATACGCAGGTTTTATTCATCCCTGTGTAGAGTACATCTCTCATGTGTGGGGAGGCTCCCCAAATACAGCTCTTCTCAACAAGGTGGAGTCAAAGGCTTTTCTTCTCTTTAACTCTCCTCCTCATACTGGCTCCCTTCAACCTCTGTCTCTTTGCTGCACTGTTGCATCTTTATCTTTTTTCTGTCGCTGCTTCAATAGTCACTGCTTCTCTGAACTGTCTGCCTGCATGCCTCCACCAGAATGGTAAGCGCATAGCACCTGTCTAGCAACAAACTCTTATCCCTTTTCTGTCCAACTCTCTATTGCAAGAGTTAACAGTATGTATGCAACAGGTCAACTCTGGAACTGTCTTTCTCTGTCTTTATATCCTGCTGCCCATGACCAACAGTCTTTCTAACACAGTGTGTCCAGGCATCTTGGATTAAACAGATCTTAAAGTAGGCTCTCTTTTTTTTTTTTTTTTTTTTTTTCTTTTTTTTTGTCATTTTTTCTTGGAGGGAACAGTCTTATGGACTTCTGGCCTTTGGTTCCTTCTTCCATGCATAAAAAAAAAAAAACCTACTAGTTTTTAAATGTAGCAAGAGAGGTACCTTGCCAAATTTGCCGTTTCATAAATCATGAAGCTATAGTGTTTTCTGTGCCGCCTGATCTACTTTAACAACGCCTAATAGACCACTGCCTAATTAACGCTGCTTTCACGTGCTCTGAGTGTAGTCTTGCTCACAGGAGTAAGAATTAAGAGTTGATCTGCAACAAAAGGTCGTACATCGTTAAATGGAACCACTGCCTTTGAGGCTGGCACTGAGCGAGAGGGTTAGGTTGGGAGAGGCGAGGTTAAATTAGCTTGGAATAAATTAGGTTGGATAAGTTAGCTAAAATCAGTTTAGTTTTCAATTTTCTTGCAACTTTGCTTCATCACAAACCTAGAACTATTTTTACTTGTGCCAGAGGACTTTTGGACCAGGATCACATATTCTTCAAACCCTGTTATCTCAGCGGAGAAAGAGTGAAACAAAATTAAAACAGCAAAAAGAGAATTAAGAAGATCTCTAAGCAGCTCTGGAAGGGCTGTGAAAGATATACTGGAAAAAATAGACAAGTAATCTGTGTTCTAACAAATACTGTTATATCCTCAAACGCTACTAGAACAACGCTCATGTGCTAAATTTAGCCTATGTTATTTAGTCTTATACCGTACTAACTTATTTCTCTTGAAATGATCATAACAGTTGGTTATATTATGAAATGTAGGCTATATGCTGGATTTCTCTGTTGAAAATATCTTATTTTTTAAGCTGGCCTGCATTTCCAAATGTAGTTTGTTCGCTGTTGGAGTGAAGTGAATGTACATTATTTTATGCTATTCCTGTGTTGTTAATTACCAGAGGAATGTTGGTTATGTAGGCCATACTCTGCGTATTGCCTTCACTACATGAAAAAATTTAAGCTATTCTATAATTCCTATGATATGTATTATTTAATGTTGACCATACAAAACAAATTAGCATCTCCATATAATTCTTAGTCTCGATAATAAAGGAATCATAATGAAGGGATCATTAATCTGGTTCTGTTATCTTGTTTTTGGTCTGTCTTGGAGGGAACAATCTTCCTGCCTCCTGGGCTTTGGTTCCTTCTCTCATGCATAAGAAAAAAAAAGTCGCTGCCATCATATATTGTACGGATGATCTGACCTAGCCACGCCCTAATTTAAGCCACTGCTCCAAAGCTGTTTTTTCTTCATGACACATTATTCTTTTTGCTGAAGTCTTGTGGCACACTTTATAAATTATGTCATTATATGTGTCATACAGTCATTGCATTAAGTTATTTTTAGTTTTGCCAACAAATCGTGAAAGGAAACAACTGCTAGGTGTACAGTACCGTGTATTTAAAGCGACGTAAAAAATTTTACCTCCGATAAACCCAGCCAGTTTTACAGAGACAGGTTGTTAACTGAACATGTAAAGCTACATTTGTATTACGAGAGCGAAAAATAATAATTTCCACTGAGATTTTTCCACAATAAACATAAATCAAAATGTTTTTCCATCCATCCTCATCCGATCCTACATTGACCCGTGAGGAGCGTAATAGTCCGGGGCTAGGCAAGTTGGTCCTGACATCTAAGATGAGAGTGATAAGCCTCACCCATCCCTGAGTGGTATTACGTGAGCAATAAACCCCAACCATCCCTTGGATATAAACCTACATAGGCTCAATGCGATTGGAGCACCTTAATTACCCACTAAACTACCAGGGGCCATAATTTGGTTATATGGTTACCACCCAGCGTAGTAAATGGTTTCCTGGTGTACAGGAAACCACTTGGCTTGTCACTTAGTGTAGAGTCACCCATAGGCAGAAGGAAGAGGAAAGAAAGACACAAGAGGGAGTGTAAAGTCTCCGCAGGCAGAAGTAAGAGGGAAGAATGAAGGAAAGAAAGACAGAAGAGGAAGAAAAGAAGAGAGGAAAGGGCAGACACCCAAAGCAGTACTACATCGAATGAGTGGATGGTGGGCGCCCCTACCTACTACAAAATGTTTTTCCCAGAAAATAAATAAATGTAATACTTTCGCTGACAATGAGAAAATTGTACTTGTTTTAAGGCACACAGGTTCTTAAAGTCTGGTTCTGTCACAGAAAGACCCACTAGAAAGTTCTTTGCTTAGCGATTACAGATATCTCATTTTGTTCTTTACACTGTACGTCTTAATGATGAAAACTTAATTTGTACAATCTGTTGCAAATGACAGCACGTCAAGAGCACACTTTTAGATGGATGGGTATTCTCATTTCAGCTCTACCCAAAATATATCTAAAGGTACTTCGCTAAACTGTGTTTGAGGTTATGATGAGTCTTGATCCACATGTTCCTCTCGTTCCTTTAAGGAGAGATAACAGACTAATGTTTCAGCAGCTGAAGCAAAAGAATGACGAACCCAGTTGCACTTTTTTTCTAACAGTTCAACGTCAAGGGAAATTGTTACAATAACTCCACTAAGACACATCAGCAGCTAGTGCGCCTACATGCACAGCAGTCTTAGGGTCCAATGCACATCTCACTGAATAACTCAAGCATGCACTACAGTGTTACACCCTTGTCCGAATGAGACAGTTCCTGGCGACGGTTGCGTAAGTAGCCTACTCGTGTTGCAGATTTGTGAAAATGAATAGTTGACGCTAGATCATCCGTTCACTTATTTCCAATAATAACATATCAATTATGTTTACTTATATAATAATTATTTCCCGTAGTTGCTGTATTTCTTTTTAAGTGCGGGAGGGTAATTTATTACGGCATACTGGGAAGCTCTTCAGCGGCGCACCAGTGTGCCGCCAGCGCTGATTTGCTGGTGAGAACTGACAGCAGATTTCTCACTGCTGGGGAAGAAAGCACTTACAGTAATTTGCTAACAAATTTCAGCTTCCTGGCGCACCGTGTCTGGGATTCTGTGATTGGCTTATTATAAACATTCGAACGTTTGCTCTAAGTCCCCGAATTGAGCCATGATTCTGCATATAGACAAGCCCAGTATTTGAGATGGACCCGACTAACCTGTGCTCTTGAACTAACCAAAGACCGTGTCAGGTTTGGCTGTATTATTAATTTTGAGTGGGTGAGCGAAGATGTAAGCAAGCTCCTGATTAAAAAAAAAAAAAAAATAGTCATTAATGGTACACCTGTAATTTCCTCTGCCAACAAAGTTAGACGAGATTCAGTATTCACCCTTGTTTGTCTGTCTGTCTGTCTGTGGACAACATAACCAAAAAGCTGTAACTGCATTACACAGATATCTGGTGGACAAGTGGATCAAGGAAGAGTTGACTAGGCTTTGAACCGGATCTAAATGCGGATACCGAAATAAACTAGTAAACATTCCGAGTGGAATACCTCCGCCTTTGCCAATAAAAAGGATACGGATCCGCCCCAAAATTTAATCAATTCTTTCTTGGTCCATGGCCCACCTTTCCACAAAATTTCATTCTAATTCACTGAGAACTTTTGGGGATATTGTGCGAGATACTCCGGATCCGGATCCGCCTCCCACATTTAATCATTTCTTCCCTAGCCCATGGCCTACCCTTCCAAAAAAATTTATTAAAATCCATTCACAACTCTTGAGTAATCGTGCTAACACACAGACAAACAAACAAACAAATTGAAAAGCACACAGAGAGCGCATACCTACGCCAATGCCATTAAAAAGGATCCGGATCCGGATCTGCCCCAAAATTTAATCAATTCTTTCTTGGACCATGTCCCACCATTCCATAACATTCCGCTGAAACTCACTGAGAACTTTTGAAGATATTGTGCAGGATACTCCGGATCCGTATCCGGATCCGCCCCCAAATTTAATCAATTCTTCCTTGGCCAGTGGCCCACAATTTCACAAAATTTCGTCAAAATCCGTTCATAACTTTTTGAGTAAAGTTGCTAACAGAGAAACAGACAGCTGAACAAACGCCGACAAAAACATGACCTCCTTGGTGGAGATGATGATAAATTTTGTTGGTGTCAGGAGGAGGCATGCTTCCTGAGATTAGTTATGAGGGCACACTAGGACCGTAGAATGAATTACTCTGGCCAACCACGTTCAGTGGAAGTCAGTTTATAAACCGCAAATTATACTGGCGTTGGCGAAGATAAAGCCTATGCTCCTCCAGTGCCTTCTAGTTGTTAGATGTGGTCAGTCTGCATTCCACACCACGGACGGCAATCAACAACAGTACTGAAAGGCCAGACAAGTTCTGTCATCACATGCTTCCGAAATTATTATCAGATACTGGAAGCCTGTCTACGCATTCACGTACTCAGTTTTAATTATACGGACATGAATACCAATCAGTCATGTAGTGCAGTACACGACAAATATCAGCTCCTGCTTCCTACCACCAGGCGATTTTATTCAACCTTAGGAAACACATCTTACACGAAATAATAAGAGGAGAAAAAATAAAGAAAGAAAGAACTAAACAGAAAAAAAAAAATGTTGTTGGTGTTGTTTGTGTGTTAGATCCAAGTTCTGAAGCTTGGCTGGTGTGTGAAGTATGAATAATTGTGGCCATTTCACCAGGCATGCTGTTCGATAGTACGCCCTTTGTGCTGTCCTTCTCTTTCTTTCTAGGCATATTTTTGTACCATCTGTAGGTGGGAAATAAGGGTGATGATGATGATGATGATGATGATGATGGGGAGGAGGAGAAACGGAGGAAGGAAGGACATTATAATGAAGAAGTTAAAAACTATTTTCACTAACCAGTTGAGTAGATTTATTTTTTAAATTCTTGTTGCAACCAAATTGTATTCATTCTAGGAAGACCTCATCATACTGTAGGGTTTAACGGCAAATATACCTTGGCTACAGCCAATTGAAGGGCATATCCAGGACTGTTCCAAGGGGAGGTGTCCACTGTAATGCAGTTACTCTAACCTGACAAAGATCCCTGACCCCCTTCAGTTTGGCTGATGGCCAAGTGAAGTTTGACTCGAGGGAAGATTCCTACCTAGTAACGAAGGTTCATCCACTCTGCTGCAGCCACGACTTAGTATTCCAGGTGTGGGAGTGGACCACTTCTGTCGGGTGAAAACAAACCGACTACAGGTTAATATCCCTTGCCTAAAAATTTGCAGAGATCCTCTGAAATTTAGCTTAATATTTGGAATGAACTGCCAAAAGTATGTTGTGTTATATTATTTGAGGAAATGGAGATTTCCAAGAAAACTCTGTGTCTATCTATCTACTTAAGAATTGTCTGTGTCTGTCTGCCTGTCTATCTGTCCACTGTGGAAATCGAGGATGATGCATATAAAACTCTCAATACGGTTCTAACAGATGTAACTTTTTGCTGCGAATTTCGATGTGTATATTATAGTTACGAAAGTGGCGCTCCTGATGGCAATGATTAGAACCAATCTGAAATAATCGTCAGTATGATGGAAACACGGTAGTAAATTAATGCAGTTTTTTAATTCTACAACCATGTTATTAGCTACAATGGGTCGGATGGGTGGATGGATTGCTGGGGTAGGCAGGGCTGAGTAAATGGGTGAGTGTGGAGGGGCAGGGTTGGGCAGGGTGGGTGAAGTGAGTGGGCAGGGTTGGGTGGGTGTATTGAGGCACCGTGGGTGGGGTGGGTGGGCAAGATGAGTGGGTGGGTATGGGTGAGTGGGTGAAAACGGTGGATGGGGAGGTTTTAGGGACGGTGGGTGACCAGTGCAGGGTTGGTGGGTGTGAGGGTAGTGGGAAAATAAGTTCATAGGGAATATATCCCTAGGTAAATGGACCCAAGGAGGAACATAGGTTCAGTAAGTAAAATGGGACCCCGGGTTCTCCCACAAACGGAGTGGGCCATCCAGGGTCCCAAGCAATGCCGGTATGTGCGATCATAGGATTTTACCCGGGCAACGCCGGTTACCCCTGCTAGTATATAATGAAAAGGAAAGGATACATCCCTACAACTGGACGGTATCAAAACTTGGATGCACCTATTCGCTGCGGGACACAAATCCCTTCACTACGATGGCGGCCTGTCTTTAGTTCTTGCAACCAACAATTTTTTGTAAACCATTCAGGTCGGTAACTTAAGAAAAAAAAAAAAAACTCCAAATAATTTAATACTGCTAAGGGGAGACTTGTAGATCTGGAGAATGAACATATAACTTTCATTATCTCCTCAGTGAGAGATGTTTCCCTAACTTAAATAAAATCGTCTGTAGATAGGAAGAATACATCGCCGGACTGAATGGGTTAAATTAGAAAGAACCTCTTGGCCTGAAGACGTTAATTGGGGATAATGTGAAGCCTTTCGTTCAGAAAGTTCCTTAGCAGAGTAAACGCCTCTGCAGCTAGCAAGAATGATTTAGGCAAATATTGCAAATCATCATTGAAAAGTTAAATGCTGAACAATAACGTTTCGTTATAAGGCAGACTGTCCCTTGTATTACATTAACGACTATTTTTCCGTATCTTTAACTATTATGTCCCCGCCCACCTATGGTGGAGGAGGCATTAAGTGACTGGCTTGTGCGTCTGTGCATGCGTCGGTGCGAGCAGGCGTGGGTCCGTGCATCCGTAACATTCTTGTGGGCACGAAACCTCTTGAACCCATTAAGATTTCCACCACACTTTTGCAGTTATGCAGTGTGAGGAAATGATGAACTGATTAGCTCAGCTAGATCAAAAGGTCAAAGGTCAAGGTCACATGGGGTCGACTTTGTTTTGTGGGTGCGATATCTCGTGAATCTCTTGACGGATTTTGACCAAACTTTTGTCCATGATACAGTATGAAGGAACGATGAACCGATTAGGTCAGCAAGGTCAAGAAGTCAAAGGTCAAGATCATATGGAGTTGACTTAGTTTATCCTTGTGGGCATGGTATCTCCTGGACCCATTGACGGATTTCCGCCAAACTTTTGTCAGTGATGCAGTATGAGGAGATGATGAACTGATTAGGTCAGCTAGGTCCAGTTGTCAAAGGTCAAGGGTCGACTTAGTTTATCTTTGTGGGCACGATAACTTCTGACCCCTCAGCGGATTTTGACTAAGTTTTTGTCAGTGATGCAGTATGAAGGGATGATGAACTAATTAGGCCAACATGGTCAAGGAGTCAGAAGTTAAGGTCATCCGGGTGTGGGCGTAATATCATTTGAACTCTTCGACGAATTTCGACCAAACTTTTGTCAGCGATGCAGTATGAAGGGATAATGAGCTGGTTATGACAGCAAGGTCAATGGGTCAATGATCAAAGTCGTATGGGTGTGGGCATGATATCTCCTGAGACCCTCAATAGATTTCCACCGGACTTTCGTCAGTAATGCAGTATGAAGGGATGATGAACTGATTGTGTCAGCAAGATCAAGAGGTCAGAGGTCAAGGTCATATGGGTATACTGTAGACGTGATATCTGAAACCCTCGACGGATTTCGACCAAACTTTTGTCAGTAATTCAGTATGAAAGTAAAAGGACGAAGAACTGACTATTTCAGCAAAGCTCAAGGGGTCAAAGGTCAGGGTCATATGGATATGGGTGCGATATTTGCTGAACCCCTCGACGGATTTCGACCAAACTTTGTCAGTGATATAGTATGAAGGAACGATGAACTGATTAAGTCAGCAAGGTCAAGGGGTCAAAGGTCAAGGTCATGTGGATGTGGGTGCAATATCTCCTGAATAACTCGACGGATTTGACCAAACTTCTGTCAATGATACAATATGCGGGGACAATGAACTGATTAGGTCAGTAAGGTCGAGGTCAAAGGTCAGTCATATGGGACAGATTTAGTTTATCTTTCGCTTTATTTCAATCCAGAATGAACCCTGTCATGGAGGTTGTATGGCGAGTCCAGTACGCAAGGCTTGACGGAGGCATACCGAGCGACGCTTTGTGTTGTCACCTTGGGGACCGTCCTCGACGTTTACATTTTATGTTCAAGCAAATACTTCTGTCCCCTCTTCGTTATTTCAGGCTCCCATATATCCAGCAGCAATCATAGCAATTACTAATGCGTGATTTTAAAAGATAAACCTGAATGCATCATATTTTTTCCTAGTGTGGTGGGATGAATGAGAATTTTTAAAAGCCCTCGCGAATGGTCGGTTTTTAAAGATGGCTGCTGCTTGGAATGAATGGCAGTCGTTAAAAGGCCACGTGCGTGACGGATGAATGGCATTATACACAAAGGTAAAATGGGTACAAATGTCTATTATCGGATGAATGGAAATATTATTCAAATACTGAGGTGTAGTAGGAAGAAGGGAAGGATTAAAGGGTAGAGAGGGACAGGGATGGGGGGAGGGAAGGCGTGGCCAATGTACCTACCCCCCTAGAGGGCAAAAACTGCACACATTTTCTCCCAGAATTTCGTCCGCACTACCAAAATCTTTCGTTCGTTTGTTGCTGGTAGCGTGCCGAGCGAGCGACTAGGAGAAACGCAGGTCAGTGTGGCTGCGGCCGTGGTGGAGAGAGGATGTGCTTCGAGCGAGCTCTCTGACACGCACATGCACCTCATGATCGCTTTTCCTTTTGTCTGTGCGAGATAGAAGCTAAGAGTACCAACACCCATCAGTGCATTTGTGGGTGATTCAAGAAAGGGAATATTGGTGTACGACTGTGACAGGAAAGAATTTGTTTGGAAAAAGAGTGGAACATAGCTTGAGAACAGCCCAATCTCAACTTCCCGCAAAATTCACCAACTGGAAAATATATCCCAACACCGTGGCTTCCGGATGGTAAACAAGGTCGCTGTGTATTAGATTATCCCCCGTAGTCCCCGCCAAAACAGATTAAGGTTGTGTTTTAGTTGAAGGAAATCCTGGAAAATCCGTACCAAGTCTTGTTGTGCTAGACCGGACCCCGTTTTAACAGACACCGTTGCTGTTGCGACGACCGGTAGTGTATCATCCGTTTGCGAGGGACATCTGGATTCACCCGTTTGCGTAGTCTTCACCCTCCGGCAGTCACCCAGCACGCCAGTAGCATCCAACAGGTGAGAGGATGAGGGTGTGTGCGAGTGAGGCCGGGTTGGGGTGGGGTTGGTTGGCTGGTAGGTATGTATGAAGGAAAGCAGCCTAGGTAGGGAGATGAGTAAGGCACGTAAGACGGAAGACTTAGGTAAGATGATGAGTAGGTAGGACAGCAAGGAAGGTATAAGGTAGGCGAAGAGGAGGAAGAATAAGTAAGGGAAAGATGTAGGTAGGTAAAGAAGGTGGGTAGCAAGGAAAGGAAGCTGGGTAGGTAGGTAGGTAACAGACACGAAGGTAGGAAGACGTGGGAATGTATGTAAAGGCATAAAGGTGGGTAAGGAGGAGGATGAGCTGGTAGGTAAGGATAATATATAAGTACGTAATAAAGACTGGTAGGAAGAAATATGATTAGGAAGATTTGTAACATAATGAAGATGGGTAGGTAATAAGGAAGAATTATGACTAGGAAAGCTGATGGGTCGATAGGAAGATATGTTGGGGAGAAGACAAGAAGGTAGGTGGGTAAACACATGGGAAGGCGGTAGCGTATAATAGCCAAAGGATGGAATACTGGGGGGCGAGAGAAGGATAATGGAAATATTTTAAAAAGTATCTGCGAGAAGAAAGCAAGAAATGGTGGAAAGCGATGGAATAAGAGTGAAGAAGGGGGAGAATGAAGCAGGTGTAGGAAGGAATGTTACCGGGTATGTCACTGAAGGTTTGTGACTTGGAAGACTAAATGGAAAACAGGTGTTAATGATGAGTATTTAAGATTTTATAGGAAGTGTAACTAGATATGTGGTAATTCGCTAGATAAAGACTCGACTCGTAGATAGGTAGATGTGTATGTAGTTAAGTTGGAAATGTGCAGTATGGTATGTGTAGCTGTAGGGCGGCAAAGTAACAAAACTGACCCTAAGTACTAGAAACAAAGTACTGGTACCTACTTTATTTTGTAATTGCCATGTATAGATATGTCTGGGATTTTAGCTTTAACATATACATAGTTCTTACGTGACGTGTCAGTGTAGAAAGGATGGGTGAGAAGTTACGGCGGTGATTATAAAGCCATGATAAATTTAGTTATTGTAAGAAGTATATAGGTATCAGAAAATGATTTAATGTTTTCAGTAAATGGTGTTTTTTAATGTATATATTGTGGAGAACTAAGTGAAATGTATGTAATATTAAGAATTTACCAGTTAATGTAATGAGTAGCATAGTAGGTCATGGAATACTGTTTACTGTAGAAAATTAAAAGAAATGTATGTGATATAATTAAGGCAGTTCCCAGTTAGTTAATGAAATGATTAAGCAGGTCTGGGTGTGTGCTGGTAGCGTAGGTAGTCTATTCATACCCCCACCCCATTGCACTGGCGGGGTTCAAAGCGGGGTTGAGTGTGCCATTGAGGGGCTGGCAAAGTTGGCTGTGCTGAGAGAGAGAGAGAGAGAGGAAGTTTGGAAATTATATTGTGTGGTAGTGTGATAAATATGGAGTAAGTTTTTTATTTTTTTCAAGGCATTTAAAGTTTAAGATAAGAGGGGAGGGAGTAAAGATAAATGAAGTATTTGAGAGAACATTGGAAATTTTTTAGAGAAATTCTGTATGCTGCGGTAAAATGTGAGAGAAAGGTGAGAGAGAAAACCTCCCCCCCCCTTCCCCCGTCCGTCCGTCCTTATCTTTGGTACGTGACGTGCATAAAAATGGTCGGGTGTTTGAGGCTTGAATTGGAGGAGTATGGAAGGCTACCAGGGGGAGGCGGCCTGAAGTGGCGGCACGGAATTGTGATTAGCCTGGTGGTGATTTGAGAGGCTTGGAGGGCGGTCTGTCGCGGCCACTCTGGGTCAGCGCGGGTAGTAGACATGTGGTAATAGACCGAGAAAGAGATGTTTGAAATTTAGACGATAGACAGAAATAATGTTCGAAAATTAAACGATAGACAAATAGATGTTTGAAATTTAAATGATAGAAATAAATATTTGAAATTTATACAACAGAAATAAAAGTCCAGCATCATAGAAAATTTAATTGGATTTTCATAATGGCCCCCATTGTTTACAACACAGATCCAGTACCCTTTGATGCCGGGCTTATGGGACACCCTGTAAATGTTTGAAATTTACACAAACGGGGCAGATGTTGGAATTTATGGTAACGTGCTTATTTCAAGTGATAAAAAGTCAGTCTGTAGAGCTACAAAGTTTGTTTAGCGGAAACTCACTACCAACTGCATTTTTTTTTTTTTTTTTTTGCGTCCCTTACACAAAAAATATTAACATGCACTGGCAAGAGGCTGATTTATATTCCTAATGAATTACCTGGTACACGTACTGATGAATTGCTTTGGCAGAGGTACCGTTCGCTGAGTGTTCTGTAATTGTATGAAATTGTTGCAACCTCATTTAGTTTTCTGCATATAATAATAATAATAATAATAATAATAATAACAGTTGAAGTTGTAAATTTATTTAGGCATCAGTGAGCCTACAGGTGGCCCATGTTGCAAGCCGTTTGTAAAGGAGTGGGGTGAATACTCGTATACCGGGGAAAAAAGTGCGTTGACATTAAATAGACGGACACTTTTTCTTTTTTTCTTTTTTCATTAGTGTTGTTGTGTACTTACGCTGTATGAAATGCGTACCAGAAAGTCCAGATGGTAATTTTGCATTCACATTTATGATTATATTTGTTGGTGCTGATTTACGGACGATTATTGGACGGATTACGCACCTGTGTTTTTTCTTGGTGATATGACTGCTGTCGGATTGAATGTGGCTGATCAGTAATTTGATGCGCGGAAGTGTGGATGTATGTGTCTGTGAAGTGTGCATTCCGGGGGCTTGCATGGTTAGTGAATGGGTGTGATCCATTTTACTGGACAGACTTTCGCCGGTTCTGCTGTCAGGGTCTTGCTCTCTGGATCCTACCCCACCTCATCCTTAGCTGGGAAAAAAGAGATCTGGATGACGATAATGAAAAAAACAACACCAACCATAATATTGAAGCTATAACTTGGTCTGGGATCACGACATCAATTTACCACCATACCGGAATTTTTGTGTTGTGATATTGACTACAGTAATCTATTACATGTAATTTCGGTTAACCCCTTCAGTACGGTGGCACATAACCCCTTCACTGTGATAACGTCATTTTCATCTTGTTGCCAATAGACGATGTACATATATATTGCTAATGGCCTCTCATACTGCAGGGGTTTATGACGGTCACCGGTATATCTAACCCTTCCACCACGGTACGCTGCCTGATGTCTCTCACAGGCTGAAAGTTTGTAGGCAGGAGAGAGAGAGAGAGAGAGAGAGAGGGGGGGCACCCAGAGTACAGCATCCTCGTTCACCAGCTGATCTAAGGGCCCAACAGTTGACCTTCGACCTGTTGTTTGGAAAATCGAATTACTTCATTGTTGCTGACTCTTAGCCCTTCCACGTTCGGTTCAGATCAGATTAGAATTGAGTTGACCTTGACGTCTGACCTTATCCCCTGACCTTGTGCTGTGGGTTAGTGTTCTCAAAATAGATTCTCCTTTTCCCGGCAAGATTTGGTCTAAATTAAAAAGAAAAAAAAGTTAACCTTGTAATGCGACCTTGATCTTCGACCTATTGTTGAAAAGAAAATATTGACTAATCCTCAACCCTTTCACCAAGTTAGGTCCAAATCAGATCAGAACTGATTTAGCTACTGGGTAAATCACTGCACTGAGGCCCCAGAATTATTTGAATTTTTAAAAATTATTGAACTTGTTTAAGTGAAGCTTGGTACGAATTTTCTTCACTTTATTACAATTTATCTACATTTCTATCAAATTTTTTAATCGGTCTCCTTCAGCGTTTAAATATAAATGAATCTAGCGTTCCAAAATAGTGATTTTTCATTGCAACTTAAACCATAGGGATCACTGCATTCTCCCTGAGAGTGCTTTCTTTTTAGCTCGTTTAAGTGCTCGAGGCTAATTTTAAAATCCTTTCCGCTAAGATGTAACCCAGCGCCAGAAAAAAAAAAAAAAAAAAAAAAAAACGAAGTTATATCAGGAAAATTTAAAGTACCGTAAGCGGTTAGTTATCAATTACCGGTATGGCATGGTCACGAGATCAACTTATAGCCACTTAGTGCCGCTTCGGTTAAAGAACACTGCATTTCCAGCATGTCGCTTTTATTTCACATGTTGGCGTTTTTCTCAGTTGCAGTAGCTTATATGATTGATGTGGTACAGTAGACTGGAGTATGAATGGACGGAGTTCCATTGAAATCAGTCCATTAATTACTGATATATTGGCGTTATTCAGGTGTCTCAGAGCAGTATATAATCACCCTGGACTATCATCATCATCATCGTCTCGCTTCCCAAATACGTGAAAAAATGAATACGGTACCGGTACCGGTACCGGTAGTGTGTATTAATCTAAAAGACTCTGGTTAGCTTCATCATTACGAGAGGTTTGCCCTAAGTTGGATAATTTAACCGCCTCAGCACGATGACGTATTTTTCCATTTTGATAAAGCTACGGTACCAACAGACGATTTTATTCAACTGTAGGAGGGATCAGGAGTAGGGAAGAGATTAACGTCGGCTATAAGTTTCCTCTCCACTTTGATAGGTCTTTTCTGAGCTGAATAAGAGGCTTTGGAAGTAGCAAGAATTAGAAAAAAAAATATTGTGGGGTGAAATGAATGGGATAACAGCATCATGATAGTACAGGTATTGGGGATCATCGTTTTTAGCCCATTCATTAAATGGTCTTGCCAAACCCCTTCAGTACTGTGACTTGTTTATTGATTCTTTCTTGGTATGATATCATCTACATGGTTTTTTTCAGTTTTGGGGAGACCTCTTGTACTGTAGTGGTAAATAAACTCCATATCTAATCTTCAGTACGAAAAACATCGTAGTATTAATCATGCTGAGGTAGCGAGAATGATGTAAGGATTACCGGTATGTCTTGGGACTGAAACAGTAAAATCGTATGGGCGTATAAAAAGTAAAACTGTTCTGGAGAGGGATGCCTTCACGTGGTAGCACAGATGTAACCAGGCGCCCCCCATTGCATGGCTGACACGCATCCCTCATCTTCCTCCCGAGTCTCCAAAATTAGGACGGTAAACTGCAGGAGGAAAGTTACCTAAAGTCCACTGGGTTTACATTTCGGATGATCCTGGAACAACAACAACAGCAACAAAAATTAAGACTCTCCTGGAAGTGTGGAAGAAGGAAGTAATGTGTTTTCTTCTTTCCCCCCCTCCCCCAAACAGCAAAGGTAGGCTACAGCAGTTATTGCCTCAAGTTCAGCCATCAGGTTTGCTGTTAGGCCAATTACACCTGATTGCCCAAGTAGTTAGAGTTTTGTGATTGCAGTTGTGCTAAAAGTTCGGGGCTAAGAAGAGAGAGAGCGACGGGGGGGAGGGGCAGATGTTTCTATGGCGCTATAGGCCATACTCATTCACTCATCCACTCAAACACATTCATTCGCATCTTAGCCCCAAAGGGGAGAACGGACAGATTCTCACCGCATATATACAGTATATATATATATATGGTATCAATATGCAACCATCACTTAACATGTTCCTTCTTTCTCGCATTAAAAAAAAAAGTGATTCATAAATATGCTAATGTTGACAGAAAAAAAGGAAACACAAAATATCCCGAGCGCTTTCGTGTATTCATACCGTCAAGGGAGAGCAAAGTAAAGGTGGTGGTGTGCACCTGACATTTTTATACAAAATTGACAGGTGCACTCCACCATCTTTACTTTGGTCTCCCTTAAAGATATGAATACACGAAAGCGCTTGGGATATTTTGTGCTTTCTTTATCTGTGAATATATATATATATATATATATATATATATATATATATATATATATACTCAGTTCTGAGTATATCGAGAGCAAGAAGCACGTAAAGAGACTTGTGAAGAGGAAAAAGAACGAGGTAAATGATGATCTGGAAATAAAAATGAACGCGATCTACTCTGAAAATAGGAAGTTATTCTGGAAAGTGGTGTGGAAATGTAGAAGTGAAAACGGAAAGAAATGTGATAGTGTGATGGATGCAGGTGGTAGATTACTAACCCATGGAGATGAAGTAAGGACCAGATGGAAAGAATATTTTGAAAGCCTGATGAATGGGAATAGAGAGAGCAGAGCGGCTGTAAACATGATTGGTTTTGGGGGTGTGCTGAAAAGGAATGCAGTGCCAGGAGACTTCATACTCGCACAGGTGAAGAGCGCTGTGAAACGGCTGAAAAATGGGAAAGCAGCTGGGGTTGATGAGGTGTATGCAGTGATGTTTAAGTGTAGTGGAGAGAGTGGAATGAAGTGCTTGTTGGAGATATGTAAGAAGGCATGGATGAGTGAAACTGTGCCTGCAGATTGGAAGAAGGCTGCGATTGTGCCCCTGGGCAAAAATAAAGGTGAGCGAAGTGAGTGCAAGAATTATCGTAGCATAAGTTTATTGAGTGTGATGGGGAAGGTATATGGAAGAATTATTATAGAGAAAGTAAGAGAGATATCAGAAGTCCTGGTGAGTGATGAGCAGGGTGGCTTTAGGATGGCAGAGGATGTGTGGATCAAGTATTTGTAGTGAGACAGATAGCAGAGAAGGCTTGTAAGAAGGACCATAAAGTGTTTATGGCAATCATGGATCTGGAAAAAGCATACCAGTACGACAAAGTAGACAGGGAAGGATTGTGGAAAGCTTTGTGTATGTTTGGTGTAGATAGTAAGCTGCTAGGTGCTGTCAAGAGTTTTTATCATTGTAGCAAGGTAAGCTGCTAGGTGCTGTCAAGAGTTTTTATCATGGTAGCAAGGTAAGCTGCTAGGTGCTGTCAAGAGTTTTTATGATGGTAGCGAAGCGTGTATAAGGGTTAATGGGCATCTAAGTGAATGGTTCACAGTCGGTGTGGACGTGCGACAAGGTTGTGTGATGTCCCCATGGTTGTTCAATATATATATGGATGGGGTGATGAGAGAAGTGAAAACATGAGTAATGGAGAGAGGGATGGCGTTGCTAATGAATGGTGATGGGTGGAGTATCTCAAATTTGTTGTATGCTGATGATGCAGTACTGCTTGCAAGTACCGGACAGGAACTTGGTAGGCTGGTGCAGAGATTTGCTGATGTTTGTGAGCGTCGTGCCTTGAGAGTATATGTAGAGAAGAGTAAAGTGATGGTTATTGAGAGAGAAGGTGACTCCCAGTGTGATGTCACAGTGAATGGAGAGAGACTGGAATTGGTGAGAGAGTTCAAATACTTGGGTACAGTGATAGAAAAGAGAGGAAAATGTGCAAAAGAAGTTGAAAGTAGAGTGACACAAGGAAGAAAAGTAGCTGGTGCAATGAAGACCTTGATAAGAAACAGAGTCTTGAGTGTTGCAGCTGCACGAGGCTTACATGAGGGAGTGTTGGTGCCAATTCTAACAAATGGGTGTGAGACTATGGTGTGGCATGAAAATGAAAAGTCAAGAGTAAGAGCAATGGAGATGGGACTGTTGAGCAATGTATGTGGAGTACAGAGGGTGGATAGGATACGAAATAGTGTGATTTGTGAAAGGTGTGGAGTGAGGAAGTCGGTGGACACCAGAATCGAAGAGAGTGTCCTGAGGTCATGTGGAAAGAATGGATAACAATAGAGTGGTGAAAAAGGTTTACCTGAGCGAATTTGAAGGAGGGAGGAGGCGAGGTAGGGCAGGGAGAAGGTGGAAAGATATGATGGATGAATGTTTGAGGAATAGAGGTTTGGAAGTCGGTGAAGCTAGGGAACTGACAAGAGATCGAGCTGGCTGGATGAATGTCGTGAGGAGAAATGCATGATCAGGGATTTTGGCACCCCTTGTGAGCATGGCAGCGTCTGGACTGACTCAGCCGGATACGTTTGTGTGAAGTTGCAGAATGTGGTGAATGTTTTTTGGCATATCCGGTAGAGCCAGGATTCCGGGGCATTGAATGATGAGTGAATGGAAGGCCACAGTCAAACTGCAGGTACGACATCGCAAACTACCCAAGACCTGCAAGTCGTGCGTGGTTTTGGTGAGGTTTACGACTGGTCTTCATATGTCTCGGTCTAGCCTCAGGCCACCATGTCGATCAAAAAAATGTCGCGAGGTTTTTCGTGCTGCACGAAAATCCTCCCCACGACCACCAATGTCGTGGCACGGAAGCCGCCCGGTGGGCGGCTGGACTGCGTCTGGCCGGCTTACGGACTGCGACTGGTCAGTGACACCTGATTTTTAAGCGGTGGTTGCCATCCGGACGGAGGCCGGTCGCCGTCCGCACTGTCAAGGCGACGACTGGACTGCGGTGGCCGCCGTCCACAAGCCTCCTGTCCGGGGTGATGGTTGAAGTCCGGCCGCCGTCCAGCCGGCGATTGGTCGAGCGACAGGTGGTGGGCTGGACCGAGACCAGCCGCCGGCCAATCCGCGGCTGGTGGCGGCCTAGAGGTCGCGGTCTAAACTGCAACAGGACGCGGACCGGTCGCCGTTTGTCGGCGGCCTGCTGACGACCGGCCGGCCACCCGTCGGTGTCTTGACCTGTGTGTACCTGGCCATGGTCGCCGTTCGGCCACCCACTGGACAGACACTGGACGACCACCGGTAGCCGATCGGTGGCACGACTGCTCGGAGACCTCCGTGGTCGGGGACTGGTTTCGCGATTTACAGGGTTGCGACAAGTCGTACGGTACCTGCAGTGTGACTGGGGCTGAAGTGTGGCCTATTTGGATTGGGCAAGTTTGTGCTGTCTGGACATTGCTACTCCTCACCCTTGCCCTTGGGTGGGAAAGGAGGTCCGGATGAAGATGATGATGATGATGATATATATATATATACGGTCTCTCTCTCTCTCTCTCTCTCTCTCTCTCTCTCTCTCTCTCTCTCTCTCATGTAATTGAGTTGTTATGTTGGTGTTGTCATGCGTTATCCTTAGCAGTTGAGCACAATCATTCAATTACCCGTAATACAAGTAGCGTTTACCGACCATCAGTTCCGCAGTCAGGGGTAAGAGGTAGAACTTTAACAATGAATATGCTTTCCTTTAAACCTTTGAGCTTAAGGACGTCTTTTATATTATCGGCGTTATTGTTATCTCGGACGATTTAATTCACCTCCGGAGAAACTTTACTCGAGTGGTTTGATAACCTTCATTAAACCATTACCGTACTGGGATTCTGGTACTCCCCTGAGCTGAGCAGAGTGATTTGATGGCAGCAAGAGTGACGTAAAAGTATGGCACTCGGATTGAAGAGGTTAATTACTACCGTCAGTATGAGGACGTCTCATACAGTAGTTACTGTATATATTCTTTCTGCTGTTAGACACATACCGGGTATATATTAACAGAGAGAAGGAAGCAAACGGTACAGACTTGGGGAAATTGTCCCTTTGTAGTAAAGTCTGATAAAGAGAATCTGATCTCATTACTTTTGAAAGATGAGGCGGGTGGTGAGGGGAGACAAAGTAACAGTGTTCCGTACCTTTCGTGGTAAAAGTGTTAAGAAGGTACCCAAGTTAGTACTCATTTAATTAATGTCTTGTCTATTTCTAGTTCATTCACGTGAATTCAATGCGATGGCGGTGGTACAGTTGCTAGCATATCCGGCAAGTGACCAGGAGATCTGGGGTTAGTTTCCTGTTACAGACGAAACCATTTGGAAGAGACATGTTCACCCCAGTCAATTACAGTACCAACAACTGAATATAGGGACGTGGATGTAAAGGGCCGATAGCGTGTCGTGTTGTGGGGGAATATGTACATGCTTTCCTCGCCAGTCACACGCGTCCCCAAATTCACAAAATACTGCCTGCTGATGATGGGTTAAGGCCGGAAAAGGATATTTTCTAAAATTAATTTGTACCCCATCTACTTCTTCCTCTTCCCCGTCTTTCCTGTCGACTTGGTCATTATAGTTCCATATTTTGGGTGGAAATTAACACGATAACACACACATTCACAATGCCTAGTTTCTTATACCGGTATTCACTATCAACCCACATGTACTCATCGCCTGACAAACTTCATCCATTTATCTTCCTTATTACGACCACTAGTACCGGTAGGCAAGTATGGTGAAACGAGACATCTTTAGCTGGTCACGGCTGAAGGTTGCATCTGTTTAACCCTTTGACACGTTCTCTCTCTCTCTCTCTCTCTCTCTCTCTCTCCGGTTTATAGGCCTATTTTGTTATTTTGGATTATTTCTCCCGTATCTCCATTTGTTTTCTTCCTATTTTTAAAGCGACTCTTCTTTTCTGTCCCCATCCCTCCCCCCTCTCTGAAACAAGTATGCAAAAATAGCCACGAAAGCCCCTATCCTAACCAAACAACCACCCACAAAGCCACACTACAGCTATAAAAATCCCACAGTCCTATACCAACACTAGGACAACTGTAGTCAAACAGTTGCAGTCGTAGCGCCGCCCCTAGAACCACACCGTAACTCCTCCACTGCCAGAGCGCCTTCTTGAGCTGAGTAAAATCGTCTGTTGGCTGCACGAAAGGATGGTAAAGTGGTCGTCTTGGTGAAGGGTGTTTATCCCTTCACCACGATGACATCTTATTATAGCTTACTCTTGCACCTTTACTGCGAGTTTATTCAGCTTAAAGAAAAATCTGTGGTGTTGAAAGGATCAGTTCAAGTTTTATCAGATCTCTCCAGTCGGAAAAATTGAAGACCAGAATAAGATAGTAGGCTGTTGGTGTAGCAAGAGTACATGAAAAAGACGCCGTGTATAGAAAGAATTAACCTTACCTAAGCCTTTAGTTGCTGTTATTACTAGTAAGTTACGAGTATACTACTGCTACTGTTTATTATTATTATTATTTAATGATGATGATGATAATAATAATAATAATAATAATAATAATAATATTATTATTATTATTATTATTATTGTTATTATTATTGTCGTACGGTGACAGGTAAAAATATTTTATTCCTACTGTGATAGCAACACTGCCAGATGGAAGATGTGGAAATGGAGATTAGCATAGTCAGAACAAAAGAGAATGTTAAAAAAAATAATCTCACGGAGCTCTCCCTTGCCTTATTCCTTGTAACGGCATAACGATCAGGTGGATGACGAAATAATGAGGCTGGTCTCCTTTAGATCTACCCTTGGGTTGTGTTACACGGGTTATTATTAAAGCCAGGATCCAGTACCCAGAGTCGGATACATAATAATAAAAAAAAAAAAAACTGCCTTCCTTGCCTGATTCCCTGTAATACCAATAGTATCAGGTGGAAAATGTAATCGGCGAGTCTCGTCTCTTAAATTACCCTGGTATTGTGTTACAGTGGTATTATTAACCTCTTTAATACGATAACATTTTTTCTTAATGCCATCGCTAAACTTTGGTAGTTTTTGCATCGTAGAAAACAATAGTGCTTTCTTAAAATAGCTGCGGTAAATAAAATAAATCGTGCTGCACGAATGAAACAAATTATTAAACGTTGTCAACATTCCCAAGGGAATGGGAGATGGTCTCCATACAATTACAGTACTATATTATACGGTACGTCTGCAAGTTACCATGATAATTAATGAACATGCAATAACATAGGATTCCCAGAGTTATGCTTGTGTGGTTTGACGCCTGACTCCGTATATCTCTCTGAAAGGCCTAAATAGATCAGTTATTTATGAATGATATACCGGTATATATATAGATAGATAGGTAGATAGATAGATAGATAAATACACACACACACACACACACACACACACACACACACACACACACACAGTGTACAAATACGTCTCGGCGCTATTTGCCCAAGAGAACAGTTGTACCAAATTTGAAGCAATTTGAGGAAATAAAGGAATAGCATCAAAATGAATTGTCTGGAAGAAAGAATTAAGAAATGGAGTAAATACAAAAGGTCTCCATACCACAGCGTGGGAACTTAATTACTGGTATGTATGGAGACTGATGGGGTCCTGTGCCTGGAGTCGAGTATATAAAAAAATTTAACTCACCATGGTTCCTTGGCCCAAACGGGAATACGATCAGGAGGAGACTGTAAGAAAATGAGCCTAGTTTTCCAGGGGTTATCTTCCAGCGGTTATTGGGCACTGTGGATGGGTCTCCTTCTCCAGACTGTATTGTCAATAATATCATCTCACACAATATCAGCACCACACCTTAACCTACACCACTACCACCACCACCACCTGATGCCGCACTTCCCTCCCTTTCCCCCCACACCACCGATCCTCTCACACCATATCACCTTCCTCCCGTCCAGCACCAAAACCACACACCACACCTTCCATTCCTACATTACCGGTACTTGGTACAATACACACACCACCACCTTCAGTCCCCTCCCACACCACCTCCCACACACCACCTCCCTCCCATTCCTCACACACACACACACACACACACACACACACACACACACACACACCACAATACACCCCCTCCCTCGTCCACCCTACCACCTGCCACACACCAAACCTCCCTCCTCTCCCACACTACCCTCTACACACCACTCCACCTCCCTCCCTACTCACAGCGCACAGCCTGACTTGCACCACATCCTATACTCTCTCTCTCTCTCTCTCTCTCTATCTATCTCTCACACACACACACACACACACACACACACACACACATATATATATATATTCCCCTCTGAGGGTAGGCACATCCCTTCCTAAAGTCCCATGTTGCAAGCGCTTTGTGTCGTGCTTTATTCGTAACTTGTTTGTGTAACAGAGTATACAGTTTGTCTGAGGAGGAAGCTAGCTTGCTTGCTGAATTTTACTGAAAATACAAGCCGTGTTGAAAGTTAGGTAGTTTGGAGTTTTAATTTATAGTACCGGTACCGTATGTTCAGTAGGATAGAAGTTGTGGAAGCAATGAAGAAAGTTAAATTGGGGAAAGCCCCAGGAATGGATGGAGTGTGTGGTGAAATGCTGAAGTATGGGGGAGAGATAGTAGTAGAATGGATGTGGAAAATGTGCAGATTGGCCTGGGAGGAAGGTAGAGTCCCGGAGGATTGTAAGTCAGGTATAATTATTCCCTTGTACAAAGGAAAAGGGGAAAAAGAAGTGTGTGGTAATCACAGGGGCATCTGTCTTCTTAGTATAATAGGAAAAGTGTATGGTAGGATACTTACTGACAGAGTTAGAGAAAGAACACAGGAATTAGTTGGAGAAGAACAGGGAGGCTTTAGGAAGGGAAGAGGTCGTATAGATCAGATATTCATTCTTAGATCTTTAGTGGAAAAGTTTCTAGAGAAGAGAAAGAAGTTGTATGCAGCTTTCATGGATTTGGAGAAAGCATATGACAGGGTGGATAGACTAGGATTGTGGAAAGTATTAAGAATATATGGAGTAGATGGCAAGTTGAATGCTGTGAAGAGTATGTATGATGGTGCTAAGGCTGCAGTGCGTGTGGATGGTGAACTGAGTGAATTTTTCTCTCTGAAGGTTGGGTTGAAACAGGGATGTGTCATGTCTCCATGGTTGTTCAATCTGTACATGGATGGGGTAATAAAAGAGGTACAAGGTAGGGTAGTGGATGTTGGAGTGGCCCTGGTGAGAGAGGGTAGTGTTTGGAAACTCCCTGTACTGTTGTTTGCAGATGATACTGTGTTGTTGAGTGAAGACGAAGGGGAGCTGCAAGGCTTGGTAGATGAGTTTGAGAGAGTGTGTAAGAAACGAAATCTAAAGGTGAATGTAGGGAAGAGTAAAGTGATGGTCTTTAATTGAGGTGAAATCAGTGAATGTACAGTCGGCAAGATTTCCGACTGGACCATCTGGTTGCGGGATTTGGCTAACGTGGCAGCAGCGCGAGCCCGTGTGTGTGTGTGTGTGTGTGTGTGTGTGCTCGACAAGTTTTCGAATCGCTAAGCTTCATCCTCCAAATTATATTATGTGGCCATTGTATTATGCTATGAGATAGGCTAATAAATATTATGTGATTGGGATAATGGGCTGTGCACTATACTATTAATTTTTTGTTATATAAAATAATTCTCTTGCCTTGTAGTGTGAACCACGACACAGATTGAGTTGTGGTTCAGAAACAGAGGGCAAGTTCACTCAGAAATGGCGCGGTAGGGGGAAGGGGGGAGTATGGGAGTGAGCGGGCAGCAGTTATATATTCTAAGTCATTACAGAATAGTTATTAAGATGTCAGTGATATCTCGAATCTTAAATAATAATAAACCTATTTATTTTTATCACCTTTATTAAGACCCGATTACACACTGGGATACCCCCTCCCTCGTTCCACCGCCTCGACTCTCTCTCTCTCTCTCTCTCTCTCTCTCTCTCTCAAACTCCTCAGCTGGCTATCAGTAGACACACACACACACACACACACACATTATCAGTGTGTGCTAATGAATAATGACGTTGCATTTAGTATGTTTACCTAAAATTTAATACTGTGTCAAAATACAAGTGCAATACATAACCACTTTACATAACCACTTCACATTACGGATTATGTTAACTAGTAATCAATACTTATTTGCATTGTTTAAGTGACAGTAATAGTCATGGGGTAGCCATACACAATTAATGCTAAAGGTAATCGTGTGTTCAGTTGCGGATACCAGTTAGATGGGAGGTGGCCGCTGACACCTCCAATCCTCATAGCTTCGGCGGTGAGTTGTAGTGTCACTGCAGAGGTTCCTTTCCTCCAGCTATGTCAATAATTAAAGTTAACATGCTGATGAACAGCCATTTCTTATGAAAAATACAAACAGCCTTCATGGAACTCTCAAAATACATTTATGAAGCATATTGTGGGAGCTTTCCAGCTCTCACGCACCAGTCACAGTCTTGGTCCTTTGTTTCAGTATTGCCAGCCTGACAGTGTGCATTGTTAATGAACATGCTATTAATGTTAGTTCTTTAAGCTTATTTACATTTGGAACAACAGAATTCAAAGCAGGATTTCATTCAGTACACAGAATGCCAAATACAGTGTGTGTGTGTGCGTGTGGGTGTGGGACAATACGTGTGGTGGGGGTGGGGGGAGTATAGTGAGTATGAAATGTGTGTCATAATGGTAATATGGGTGTGTGCATACGTGGCTAAGGACGTGCAAGACTGATATGTAATCTTTGCCTTTAATACTCGATGACACACACACCTCAGTATTTTTTTACGTTCTATTTATAAGTTTGTAGCATGTTACATTATTATATTATTAATATTACGTTTTGGGGGTGAAACCTGAAACACCATTTAAAGACAACCACTGAAATATTTTTAAAAAATGCATTATGTGTGGCAGAATACATGAATAACATTTCTGGAAGAAATATTACCGATTTATAACATCTATTTAAATACGTTGTAGTTGCAGCGTTTCTTAGCTTAGATTATCGGATTTCCTTTGATCAGTATGTTACGTTATACTGTAGCTTTGAGTTAAGTAATATGGTATGTATTGTATTATAAGTGATGTCATGGTGGACGTTCACTTAAAACTACATCGAACAGACAGCAAGTGCAGTTGTTAGCAGTTTACCGGTATTTGTTATTGATCACACACTGACCAACTTATTCCTGGGTAATTTTTTAACATCTTTATCACGACTGGAAAACAGTACCTTAGGCATGTCAACAGGTGGCAAGATGTCCAGCGAGTTGGCAAAATGTCTAGGCTCTAGAAAGTTGTGATTGTGCCAATCAAGAAAGCATCATATTTTAACGGAAAAAGCTTCCTATTGTAATAGGGAAGTTGAGTTATGAAATGCACGTAAACGTCACTAATTCCTGTATAAGTGCCCCGTAATAAAAATCATGTCACTGAGCAAAATATATAAGATACAGTAGTGTCGCATTAGTTATATTGTCAGGTAACTTATAGTAAGTTATTAAAGTTACTGTTAGATTGTTATACTGCATGGAATAATATCCATTATAATCAGAGGATAATAATAATAATAATAATAATAAAAATCATAAGATTTGTATGTAAATCATTCATTAGTAGGAAGTAACCCACCCTCCCTCTTGATCACCTCTCGCAACCTGTTTGCATAGATACGACATGGTTCCGTATGAGCTGTTGCTGGCTTCTGAACTGTTCCCACTAAGCGTGGATGTGGGCCAGTAGTTCATCTGGTGTCCGTTCATTCTCAGGCTCGCAACAGTTAACTCAGTCGGTAGAGAGGTGGCCTGCGGTTCTACCGGACCCAAGTTCAAATCCCCGCTGGGGCAGGGAACAGTTTAAAGATTTGAATTTCAGGTAAAGCAGACTTTACCGATCTACCAGAAGACTTGGCGACATGTCGTAAAAATACCCCCGCTAATACCAGTACACATTTCCTGTATGAGACAGCTCTAGCATGTATTTAATATGGACGGTGGGTGTTAGCGCCGAAGTGGCGACATGTAGAGGTGTATGATATGTAGGAGGACTACTGGGCCTTGGGAGCAGGCTGTGAAGCCTATGCCCAGAGTCGAACACATAAAAAAAAAAAAAAAACATTTTCGATGGGGTTCATGTCTGCTTCTTACTGAGTCAGTCGAGCAGCTGCAAGTCCTCTCGACCTCCAAACCATTCCGAGACTCTTCTCGCCATGTAGATGAGGCAGCGGTCCTGAACAAATATTATAGGACCGAGAGGAAACGGATAGTTCCGCTCCTGAACTGAGGGGAGGAAAAAATCCTGCAAAATTTCAATGTATTTTTTTAGCAGTGGAACTCCCTTCTGTCCTGGTGACGTCACCAATACCGTGGATGCACACCCAACCCGAGACATTGACGGTGACGTCTCCACTTCTGGCCTCCTCGTAGATGATCCTACGGTCGTAACTGCACGTGAATAGAATATTTATACATCGCTCATATGGTTTCATTTCTAATATCTTTGGAAGCTTCCGGAGAAACCACCGCTTTTCATGTTATGGTTCATTATCCACTATTTGTTTGGTATATTTTATGGGGATTGTAAGGGTTAATAAACAGTGGTGCAAGTGTTGGTAATATGCATTCATCTAGACGTATTATTATTATAAATATCAATTGATCCCTACATGTCTTTTAAATAAAATTAAATTGTTTAGCGATACCGTATAAAAATTTGTTATACATATCGTCAATAAATTTATACCTATCCATTAGAATACTGTCGCCTCCAGAAATCTTTTCTCTGTTATTAAATTTTATGAATACAAAATACCTGGTAACAGTCATATGGAGAACTGTCAAGGCATACGATCAACGCATCTCTATACTCTTGCCTTTATCTACCTACAGCTCTTCCACACTCTCCAATTTTTCCTCAACCTGTTTGTTTACCACAATTCTTACAATTCACCGTCATATATATATATATATATATATATATATATATATATATATATATACACACACACACACACAGTAGAGAGAGAGAGAGAGAGAGAGAGAGAGAGACAGACAGACAGACAGACAGATAGATAGATAGATGTACCGGTTTTCTGTGTGTGTGTGTGTGTGTGTGTGTGTGTGTGTGTTTGTGTGTGTGTGTGTGTGTGTGTGTGTGTGTGTTTGTGTGTGTGTGTGTAGATTCTCACTTTTACCTGATAGCCATACACCCACATATCATATTAATCAAGAAACTTCATACTGGCTAGGTTATATTCAATAAATCCACATAGGCTATCGTATCATTTACTCATATATATCTGTTCCAAGTGGCCCAACATTAATATAAATAAAATATAAGATTCTGGGTGTGGTCATTCGGGAGGGTCATGCAGTAATCATATATTACTATCAGTGATCATTTTCAAACTACTATGCGACATAGGGTATTGGTTTAACACTTGACCACTCTCATTTTATAAGGAATTACATTGACCAGCAAAGGACAGCTGGATTTATAACCACACCATAAAATACGCGAACTTCGCAAACTATTAAACACTGAACTTGTTGCCTTTTCGAAGTAGTTTACGTGAAAGTCCACTGTGTGAGCCTCCGTGACATAATACAATATATATAACGGATATATTGCATAAATCTATGCTATAGTATAACTTCATAAACGGATCGCAGGGAATCTGGTAAGCTAACTTTAAAAGCAGATGCTCCTACAATGTAATTCTATAATGAACATTAAAATAACATTATTTTCTCATGGAAGAAATAGGTATTCATGTAATATGGATTCCATATTACAGTATTATAATATTTCAGTGTTTGTCTTTATATGGTGTTTCAGGTTTTACTCCCAAAACATAATCATAATAATATAATATTGTAACATGCTACAAACTTATAAATAGAACTTAAATAAATATTGAGGTGTGTCTCATCAAGTATTACAGGCAAAGATTACATATCAGTCTTGCACGTCCTTAACCACGTATGCACACACCCATATTACCATTATGACACACATTTCATACTCAATATACTCCCCCCGCCCCCACCACACGTATTGTCCCACACCCACACGCACACACACATACTGTATTTGGCATTCTGTGTACTGAATGAAATCCTGCTTTGAATTCTGTTGTTCCAAATGTAAATAAGCTTAAAGAACTAACATTAATAGCATGTTCATTAACATTGCACACTGTCAGGCTGGCAATACTGAAACAAAGGACCAAGACTGTGACTGGTGCGTGAGAGCTGGAAAGCTCCCACAATATGCTTCATAAATGTATTTTGAGAGTTCCATGAAGGCTGTTTGTATTTTTCATAAGAAATGGCTGTTCATCAGCATGTTAACTTTAATTATTGACATAGCTGGAGGAAAGGAACCTCTGCAGTGACACTACAACTCACCGCCGAAGCTATGAGGATTGGAGGTGTCAGCGGCCACCTCCCCTCTAACTGGCATCCGCCACTGAACACACGATTACCTTTAGCATTAATTGTGTATGGCTACCCCATGACTATTACTGTCACTTAAACAATGCAAATAAGTATTGATTACTAGTTAACGTAATCCGTAATGTGAAGTGGTTATGTATTGCACTTGTATTTTGACACAGTATTAAATTTTAGGTAAACATACTAAATGCAACGTCATTACTCATTAGCACAAACTGATAATGTGTGTGTGTGTGTGTGTGTGTGTGTGTGTGTGTGTGTGTGTGTGTGTGTGTGTGTGTGTACTGATAGCCAGCTGAGGAGTTTGAGAGAGAGAGAGACAGAGAGAGTCGAGGCGGTGGAACGAGGGAGGGGGTATCCCAGTGTGTAATCGGGTCTTAATAAAGGTGATAAAAATAAATAGGTTTATTATTATTTAAGATTCGAGATATCACTGACATCTTAATAACTATACTGTAATGACTAAGAATATATAACTGCTGCCCGCTCACTCCCATACTCCCCCCTTCCCCCTACCGCGCCATTTCTGAGTGAACTTGCCCTCTGTTTCTGAACCACAACTCAACCTGTGTCGTGGTTCACGCTACAAGGCAAGAGAATTATTTTATATAACTCAAAAAATAAATAGTATAGTGCACAGCCCATTATCCCAATCACATAATATTTATTAGCCTATATCATAGCATAATACAATGGCCACATAATATAATTTGGAGGATGAAGCTTAGCGATTCGAAAAATTGTCGAGCACACACACACACACACACACACACACACACACACACACACACACACACACACACACACACACACACACACACACGTTAGCCAAATCCCGCAACCAGATGGTCCAGTCGGAAATCTTGCCGACTGTACAGCGAGGTTGGATGGCGAGGAATTGGAAAATGTGAGTACGTTTAAGTAGGCCTTGGGTACTGTGATGAGGAAGGATGGAGGTTTGGAGGGTGAAGTGCTTGAAGGGGTACAGGAGGGAAGAAAGGTTGCTGGTTCCTTGAAAGCAGTGATAAGAATTAGGGAAATGAGCATGGAAGTGAAAAAGTTACTACATGACAGTATTGTGATACCAACTCTAACGTATGGAAGTGAAGCTTGGACATTGTTGGAAGGACACAAGTCAAGAGTGAGAGCAGTGGAAATGATTTATTTAAGAGGAGCCTGTGGAGTCACATGGAGAGACAGGCTGACAAATGAGGATATAAAGGAGCGTTGTGGTGTGGATGTGGATGTGATAGGAAGCGTTAGGAGGAATACACTGAGGTGGTTTGGCCATGTGGAGAGGATGGAGGGTGAAAGACTGACGAAGAGAGTGTATGTGAGTGAGGTGGAGGGGGGAAGAGGGAGGGGGAGGCCGAGGATGAAATGGAGGGATGGGGTGGAGGGTATATGAGAGGGGGGGGTGTGAGTTGGGAGCGGGGCAGTGAAATGGCGGGGGACAGGGCGACGTGGTGGCGATTTGTTTGTGGCCACCCCAAACGGGATTGAGGCGTCTGGCAATAGATAGATGTTCAGTTCCCCCCAACATCCCTCCTTTCATCTGACTAGTATTGATGATACCCATATGTCGGTAAGTATATGCAGACTACGTGTAGCTAGTGTTGTCTTAAAGAGTGTGTGTGTGTGTGTGTGTGTGTGTGTGTGTGTGTGTGTGTGTGTGTGTCTGTCTGTCTGTCTCTCTGTCTGTGATTGTTTTTAGTGTTTTCAGGAGTGTCGTCAATGCAAGAGATAGGCCTAATTCATGACTATATGATAGTGACAAGAACACTGGAAAAAAAAAAAAAAAAAAAAAAAAAAAGACTGGTACCGGCACTGTACCGTTTATACCAAGCCCTGTAAAGTAAGTCTATTATTATGCTGTCTACTTTTCCAGCCCCCTGGTTTTCTGTTATGAATGCAGTTGATAAAGTTGTGTTCGTTCATTAGCCCGCACCCCTGTGGCATAGCCCAGACTTGCTGCCACTCGGCCATAGCTGAGTTGAGCCACAAGAAAACTACTAGGTTAACAGTGCAACTTTAGGCACACAGTATCATAACCACGTGTTCACCCACAATCCTTACACACACACACACACACACACACAGACACACACACACACACACACACACACACACACACACACACACACACACACACACACACAGACACACACACACACACACACACACACACACACACACACACACACACACACACACACACACACACACCAGGAGAAACTTCTTACATGACCACGTGTGCATGTTTTTCCACCTGACTAAATCATGCATTCGCCACGGCCACACCACAGTTTTTTTTTTTTTTTTTTTTTTTAACGTTGTTTGTGGTTGTCGTTCGTGTGTGTTTGTGGAGAAAGTGGGTGAAAAAGTAGTGGAAGGTGTTTGTATAGTAGGACCGACTGTGTAGAGAGCGTTGTAAGGGCTAGTGGAAAGGATTTGAAGAAGTTTTTGGCTGAGGGAAAAGTTGACTCGAGTAGGAGGCGTTTGCCAGCAGGTAGGACTACTGTAGATAGCGGAAAACAGATGCCTTCATTAACCAGATTCAGGGATGGACAGTTCCTTTAGCGGCACATTACATTGCTGTGTCAATCACTAAGTCGTTACAGTTATTGTAGAGTACGGTACCCCAAACCCTAAACGGGAACGTTAACAGGCTTACACCTATCCCCATTTTACCCTCTTGGAAGTTTGGAAGCCTGAGGTGTATTCCACGGCATCGAAGGGTAGTCAAGGCAATAAGTAATCAGCTAACAACATTGTTGGTTATTAGGTTACTTAGTTGATAATAACTTTCATTCTCTTTGGGATTCGTACCTGCGCATAGCACATTAATGGAACACTGAGATCACCAACCACCTGATGATAATAATTTCACTGTTATTAATTTTAATAAAGCTCAGGCCTAGATTTACGGCGGAGGAGGTGAGGTGAACGATGAAGGGTATGTTCTTATTAAGTCCTGTTCATTTCGTGCGGGTGCGTACGGTAGTAGCTTACGCATGACGTAGTGCACATAGCCTAAAGCAGTGAACAAAAAAAAAAAAAAAAAAAAAAAAAAACGCGATTGACTAAACTATCGGCACAGGTATTATACCTGGCAGTCGGTAGACGATTTTACTTGCCATGGGGGGGTGCTTGCGAGAAGCCTACACTTGGTGGCGCTGTGTACCCTTGGTAGAGCGAAGCAGCTGCGGCGTTCACCTAGGAGCCAAATCACCTTATGTTTCCATGAGCCTCGCCATGGTGAAGGACCCTTGCCCGACCTTGGCGAGGCGCTCTCTACCACAGGGGGGCGCCGTTCCACTCCACGATGTACGTTATGTACCGTACTGTATCTGTAGGACAGCCCCACAGAAGCAGTTGCTGAAGGGTTGTCGACGAGTCCTTTTTGCCAGACAGACCAGGGTTGAGACGACAACAGCAACAACCTGCCATTGGGAAATCATCAAAAGCTAGAATGTTAACTGGATAGGTCCTGTCCGGTGATTAATGTCCAAGCTCCTGATTAATGTCCTGGCTCCCAAGCTGCGTATACAGTGTCGGCCTAAATGTACAGGCTACTGCGCATGTTGTGAGGTGGCGTGTTTGAGAAAAGAATGAGTAGAGTAAGGGTTATAGTTTGCTGATTTTAGCTACCCTTATCGGAAAACAATATTTTTATTCGCTTATAAAGTGAAAGTGAGAGAGGAGGTGAGAGGGTGGCATGAGGAGGGAGGAGGTGACGGACAAAGAGGGTCAAGGCTGTGAGCTGCCCTTGGTCAATAAAATATCCAATTAAGTTACACAAAGCTTACAGTGTGGTTGTGTTTGATTCGCCATTGAGCTGGAAGCCGTTACAATCAATTTACTAGAGCTGGACAGTAGTTGGGGTCAGTACAGATGTACCGGTACGGTACCGGTATGTCGTTATTAAGGAATGTTTCGACAGCATTATTAAGCAGGTACATACCTCAGACACCGGTAAACGATTTTATTTAGTTTAGGAGAGACCTCGTGTTCTGTAGGGATAGCCTAGAACCAGTTTCCGTTAACTTAATTCATTCAGTACGATGGCGTTATCAATATTCTTGCTATCGTCGGACGATTTTCTTTAGCTTATGAGAGACCGCTCTCTAGCCTCATCAATCCCGTGATATTTTTTAGAGGTTTAGTGTTGCCCACCTTCAGTCGAATTTATTCACCGTAGTGGAGACATGTGGTGAAGGGGTAAATGGTTATATCTAGACCTCATATTTCGAAAAACTTCTCCTGGACTTAATAAAACAAAATCGTCTGGAGTTTCGATCATTAGAAATAAAACCATGGGAGTGAAGAGGCTATGGGGGCTATAGCCATTCCACAAACAGCCTCCATTACGATGATAAAATGTCCTCTTCATAGTCTTGCAGTCTGCTGGTAACTGTATTTAGTTTAAGGAAGACAACTCATTGTAAAGCGGTTAATAACAGAAGCGCTACTGTGTTCACTGACAACCAACACACCACTCACCATCAAATTATTATAGTCAATGGAGAAAGAGAGAGAGAGAGAGAGAGAGAGAGAGAGAGAGAGAGAGAGAGAGAGAGAGAGCAGGAAAAAAAAAAAAAAATGGGCTGGAATGTTACCATACTAGCTCCTTGGTAATGTTTCGAGATGTAATGTACTGTAGCTTAATGAGTTCCTGCTAGACTCAATCAACAGTAATCAGAGGCGGTGGCTCAATCGGTAGAGAGGTGGCCTGCAGTCCTACCGGACCCAGGTTCAAATCCCCGCTGGGGCAGGGAACAGCTTAAAGATTTGAATTTCACAAAAGCAGACTTTATCGATCTACCAGAAGACCCGCCGACATGTTGTAAAAATACCCCCGTTTATACCAATACACCAGTCCTGTATGAGACAGCCCTAGCATGTATTCAATATGAACGGTGGGTGTTATCGCCGAAGTGGTGACATGTAGAAGTGCATGGTATGTAGGAGGACTACTGGGCCTTGAGTGCAGACTGTGAAGCCTATGCCCAGAGTCGGACACACACACACACACACACACACACACACACACACACACACACACACACACACACACACACAAAAAAAGATGGGTTGGAGTCTGGCTCGCTTCATTAGCTCGAATTCCCAAAAGTGTAAAGGAAATGATATTGACCGAGGCTACGCAAGACTTGGCACTTTGAAGAGTTCCCGTACTTTACCAGATTAGTCTATCGATCAAAACTTGAAAGCCTGGTGTTAATCTCATATTCGCCAAAATATTCCCATTCTATCCTCTATGCTGGGCCGTTTCGGTTACCAGAATACTCTCTTGGTTTTATGCTAGTCCTTCTCACTTGGGGATGTGGTGGTCCAGTGAATAGGGAAGTGGACTTTTGTCTGAACTGACGTGAGTTCGATCCCGGGCTGAGGCAGAATTTGATGATTTGAATATTACTGTTTTAAAGCAGACTGTACTCATGCAAAAAGCGTGATGTCATAAAACACTTCATCTAATATTGTTGCACTGCTACTGAGACAACCCTGGCATGTACCGTACTCAGTATGAACGGTGAGTGTTAGGGCCAAAGTGGTGACATGTGAAGCTGTGTAGCACGTAGAACTGCGAGATGTCGCGGAACGGACTGTTGCTTATATGCTCCAAGTCAAATAACTACATATAATACTACTGTATAATGAAATGTGTTTATGCCTGAATATAGAGTATCCTTGTCAGTCTCTCTTACCATAACATTCCATGTCTTTGTCACCTAATTATTACGGCACCTGCCCACATACCGCATGGCAGTGATCCATCCGAATCATCTAATAATTCCGTTCTCATATGTATGTCGAAAATGTCCGTCACACGCAACAACGAACAGTGGTGGCGTGCATTAAGCTACTTGCTGTGGCATCATACTACTTTATGAGTTAAAACGGCCAAAATATCGAGTTCATTCGCATCATACTCCGCCGCGCCGCTCCTGTTTTTAATTGAGCTGTCAGGCGCTATCGGGAAAGATATTTTGTTTAACAATAGTTGTAAATGTAACGTTGCTGTCGGATGTATCAGTTACTGTTCCATTACAGTGAGGAATTGCAAATATGAGCCGTGGTTGATATTGAATATTGGTGTTTACTGGCCCAGATGAATACCTTTGGTAATAGCACCACCACCCCGTAATACAGATTTTTTGGACGCTAATGTTCTCTGACTGAACGATGTAACGTGCATATTTAGCCTTCTAGACCCTAACTCAGTCGAAATCTTTAACAGGAGTAGCACTGCACTTACATGTTTATTACGGTACCGATTTATATAGTCACAGAGTACTGGCATGGATTTGAACTTGAAAATGGTTGATTCTAGCTGGGGATGGTAAATCTTGTAAATACTGGCCTACGAGAGGTTATACACAGTTAATGTTGAACTCTTGTTTTCCAAAAAGAGCTGGCAGTCAGTCTCTCGGTTGTTTAACATTCCTTTGGGGCCCCGGAAGGCCCGGGATGTACAAGGGCCTGAGGCTAGGATATCGTAGTCCAGATCATTTAAGCCATCGGAGACCACTCTGCGTCCTTGGCAGCATTTATTCCAGATAAACGGGAAAACTCCTACCATCTCATGAACTGAATTGCTATCAACCGTACCACAACAATCAGATGATGAACTTAGTGATGACGAGCGTTTCGCTGCCCTGCCGTGCCGCTCAGCACTTGCTAAAATGAGAGACTGCCCTTCGCTTTACAAGCAACCAACGATTTATGCGTAGATGCAGGAACAAGTACGTCCAGGCTCGATAGAGCCGTTCAGCTGTAAAACCACTGGGAACAACTAGGGGGCAAAATGCCAATTTGGAAAATTTCGTTCAACATGGAATTGAAACGGGCCCATCTGTGATCCAGTTACAATCATCGTGCCAAGTTTCATCGAAATCCTTTTTTTCAGTTTCAGTTGTCCTACACACACACACACAGTTATGCTTGACTAGCCGAAAAGGTCCACTCACCGGTCGGACTTTTTCGGCTAGCTCCTGCGGAGGGCTGATTGGGCCTTCGGCCAAAATACCTAATGTAACTTCTCAGCATACAATTAATCCTGTCTGTCTATCTATCTATAGCCCGACACCCTAATCCCGCAAAGGGTGGGTGCAGACAAAACGCCTCCAAGTCGCTCTGTCACCCACCAATTGACTACCCTCCCCCCAACTCACTCCCCCCTCCCTCATATACCTCTCAACTCCATCCCTCCACCTCATCCTCGGTCTTCCCCTTCCTCTCCCTCCCTCCACCTCACGTACATACACCCTCTTAGTCAGTCTTTCATTCTCCATTCTCTCCACATGTCCAAACCACGTCAGTGTATTTCTCCTAATCTTCTCAACCACATCCACATCCACCCCACAACGTTCTTTCACTTCTTCATTCGTCAACCTGTCCCTCCATGTCACTTCACATACTCCTCCGAAGTAGCTCATTTCCACTGCTCTCACTCTTGACTTGTTCCCCTCTTGCAAGATCCATGCCTCGCTTCCATACGTCAGGGTAGGGATCACAATACTATCATGCAGTGACTTCTTCACTTCCATACTCACCTCCCTATTTCTCATCACGCTTTCAGTGAACCAACAACCTTCCTTCCCTGCTGTACCCTTTCACGCACTTCATCCCCCAAGGTTCCATCCTTATTCATCACACTACCCAAGTACTTGAATACACTCACATTCTCCATATGCTCACCATCCAACCTCACCGTGCATTCTGTGACTTCATTCCTCTCAAACACCATAAGTTTACTCTTGTTTACATTAACTTTCAGATTCCTCTTCCTGCACACTGTCCCAAATTCATTTACCAAACCTTGCAACTCCCATTCATCTTCACTCAATAATACTGTATCATCAGCAAACAACAACACCGGAATCTTCCAAAGCTCACCCTCATTCATTAGAGCCAGTCCCACATCCACTGCCCTACCTTGCACCTCCTTTACAACGCCATCCATGTATATATTAAACAACCATGGAGACATCACACAACCCTGTTTCAGTCCTACACTGAGATCAAAGACCTCACTCAGCTCACCATCCACTCGCACCGTAGTCCTAGCTCCTTCGTACATACTTTTCACAGCACTCAACAGTTTCCCCTCCACTCCATATATCTCAATACCTTCCACATACCTTGTCTATTTATTTTGTCATAAGCTTTCTCCAAGTCCATGAAGGCAGCATACACTTTCTTTCCCTTCTCTAGATACTTCTCCACTAAACATCTTAGAACAAATATCTGATACACACACCCTTTTCCCTTCCTAAATCCCCCTTGTTCTTCACAACTAGCCTCTCTGTTATATGCCTAACCCTATCAATGAGTATTCTACCATATATTTTTCCAGTCACACTAAAAAGGCAAATACCCCTATGGTTACCACATACTTCTCTCTCCCCTTTTCCTTTGTATAAAGGAACAATTATACCAGATTTCCAGTCCTCCGGAACCCTTCCCTCTTCCTAAGCCAGTCTACATAACTTCCATATCCACTCCACTACAAACTCACCCCCATACCTCAGCATTTCACCACACACTCCATCAATTCCTGGGGCCTTTCCCATCTTGATCTTCTTCATTGCTTAATCCTAATAAATTATATACCAAAACACTTGCTGGATCATGCTGATTCATAATATATATCGTGTGTAGGGGTAGACCCTAAGGGAGCTGAGTTTGTAGGTAACAAACATACAAACAATCGCCTTTATTATTGTAGACGATTATGAAGATTATTATTAATCTCCACCTATTACATAGGCGGAGACTATTGTTTTTGCTGGTATTATATTTTTCCGGCCTCAGAGTTTCGCAACGATTCCAGGAGAACCGGTCCCTGCTTGAGGAATCTGAAGGGGCCAGGTTATGTGTCCTGGCATGGGCCATTGCTGATTGAAAAAATCCAAATCCCTTATGCGCAGTGGAAGGGCGTGTCAGAAAGTGTCATACCGGTATCAGTAGTATGTTGTGAATGAGGTAAGGTGGTCGTGTCTACTGGAGATTTCAATGGGAACTGTGCTGGTAATTTGAATTACACAGGTTTTTGCTGATAGAAAAAATTCCAAATCTCCCCAGTGGGGTTAAGGTCTTTGTAAGAAACAGTAGATGGAGACTAGTGACAGTCCACAGGACAGAGTTCTAGTTATTGTCATTAATTAATTTGTGCTGAATTACATAGCCTTGGAAGGCCTTAACAGGCTACTGTATAGTATAATAATAGCTATGAAACAGTGCCTCTCGGCTATTGGCTGTAAAAAAAAAAAAAAAAAAAAAAAAAAAAGTTGCTACGCCATGGATGCCTCGTTGAACGGTAACCTTATGGTACCCACCGTGCAGAGTTTACCTTCACTTCAGCCTCCCTCGTTACCATGACGACCGCCCTCAATTTCTGACTCATGGTACAGAGTGGCACACAAATTATCAGAACACCTGCAGTAAGCGTTGTGTAATAGGATATGGTAGCCGGATAGTTCGAATGCAAAGCGACGATATATATTTATTGTTTGTTTCAGGTGTGCGTTACTTTAGCGAGACAGTATACCCTATGAACTTATCACAGCGTATGCAGTATGTGTGTTGGCTAAAGACTATGTTATCGGCACTTGCAGGAAACACTAAATTTACGAGTTCAAGCTAAACGTGTTGTGCAGGTGTTTATGCATACATACCGGTAGTGTTATTGTTACAGTCAGATTCTTCTTGAAGTACATAGAATAAGGTTATATGATGTGTTGGCCTAGCTGAGTGTTATCAGGTGTACTGATAATCTTATTTAAGCTGCTGTACTGATGCGTCACCGTGCATAGTACGGTATCGTTATTGCATTACAAGTAGGTCTAAGGAGCAATACCATTTAACTGTCTGGCTGACTGATCCGTGTGGAGATGTTTTAATTAACAAATCCTATATATAATTTTAACCGAGGATAAATTGAAAGAAAAATTAAATTGTTCGGTACGAGTAGCATTCTCTCTCTCTCTCTCACACACACACACACACACACACACACACACACACACACACACTCAGAGAGAGAGAGAGAGAGAGAGAGAGAGAGAGGATTTTTGTTGCAGTTGAAATTACCACAACACCATTATAAATTTTGCTGAGAATGAGACTCCAGCTCCCAAGACGAATTAGTGTGTTTCGATAATCTTTCATACTGACCTAATTATTTACTATTTTAATATTATCATCATCGTCATTATTATTATTATTATTATTATTATTATTATTATTATTATTATAGGATATTAGTTTTTTACCCCCTTCAGTGGTGCTGGAGAGGATCGCCTTCATGTGGTGGCACTGAGATAGCCAGGCGAATCCGCTGCCCGGTTGTATACCTTCCACAAATATATCTCGGTCCCCTGAACTGATTTTGATGGGCTGCCGGAGAAAGGAAGTTTAAGTCTGCAGTCCACTGGGTTCACGTTTCAGATGAACCTGGGGCTACAACAAGCACTGTTTCTCGTATCCGCTTCATTGTGAGGTCTTCCCAATCTAAGTGGAATTGTCTGGAGGTAGAAATAGAATTTAAAGGAGCAGTCGGGCCATAGTCAATACCTTTAGTCCGGTGACGTGCCGGGAGTTTTAGGCTAATTTCGTTCTCCTTACTATCATGCAGTGTTGTTTAGCTTTGACGAGTCATCTTGTAGTGAAGGGACAAATAAAGGCTGTATCTAACCCATCTAGTTAGCAAGTGCCTATTATAAGGTGAGTAAAATAATGTGGAAATGGCAAGAATAGTGTAATTATAATATGGGGCTGACAGGGTTAATGGTGATGCTTCTAACCTAAATGGAAGGAAATGGTCTGTCAGTAACAAGAATACAATACTCAAAACGTCATCAGTCAGAAGTGATTAACCATGTTCCGTAGTGGTTGATGGTGGCTTCCTTCATCCACTCGCTTCATGTAGTGCTGCCTACTTCTTCCTTGTATCATTCTATTTGTATGCCTGGCCTCTTCTCTCTTATTTCACCATCCTTCCTGGCAATTTTCTCCTCTTATTTTCCACATCAGGTAGCTCTACACTAAGCAACAAGCCTGATGGCATACTGCAACCCAGGAAACTACTTACAACGCTTAGTGTTAACTGTATAACCAATATATAAATAGGGTGATGTGGGGTCTACTTTAGTGTCCCTGTTAACTGGGTGGAAGAAATGCACGTGCGGCGACGATTGGGAACCAAACCTCCACACTCTTCTCTAAACCTCGCTTTGGTGAGGCTCTGTTTACCGCAAGGGAACATCGGTCCACAGCACGGGACGGCCCCGGAGGGGCGGTTACTTGCTCGCATTTGATGGATCTGCTTGGGAGAACTGATTGGCGTAACAACAGCAACAACTGTTTACTCTCCTGATAAATGTCTGCATTCAGTTTCACAAAAAGGAAATTTCCATGATCATAGATAAGGTTAATTATTTATTTATTTTTTGCTCAGTGATTTATTATACAGTATCCACCGATTTACGTAGATATTAAATTTTCTTCATTCGACATCATAAAGTCGAGAAAAAAACAAAAACAAAAAAACACATAAACGTATTGTAGCCTAAATATACTTGGGTAGCTGTTTCTAATGATTGCAGGAGGGAGATAAATCTCTCTCTCTCTCTCTCTCTCTCTCTCTCTCTCTCTCTCTCTCTCTCTCAAATAGCTGGTAGCGAAGGAAGATGGTAACAGCCAGTCCCAAATTACCCTTCAAGTCTAGGGGTCCGAGGCTAGGCTTGCGTAGTTCAGTATAATCATGGGCAGACACATGACCAGCCCACCTGTACGCGTTTTGAGGCATTAGATTACCTGGGGAAAACTTGATGCCTCCTCTTGGACTTCGAAACTTTTTTCTGCGTTGCTGTGACTTGATAGCTAGGCTAGCTGGTACCGTACCTTTAACCTTTCATTCACTATGACGTTTGATTTAGGTCATTATTGCTTTATTCTTAGCTAAACTTCTGCCCCTATCCACTCCTATGCTGATGACTCCACCCTATACTTTTCCATCTGCTTCTCACAACATCCATCACACCAGTTGCTTCAACAAACACGGAATGAGGCTGTGGCACACATATTTTTTGAACTGGGTCTTATCTGTGATTGGGGTAAAAGTAACTTTGTTATTTTCTTAATGCACCAGAAGTTCCTGTATCTTTCAATCAGCCAGAATCTTCCACAGGAGTATCTTTTAAAATTCAGTTCTGTTGAATTCAATCTTGCATCATCTCAACATTCTTGGGGTGTTGTTTTCTAGGGATTTATCTTGGAAAGATTACATTACTTGTCTTGTAAAATCTCCTTCCAAGAGATTAGGGGTACTAAGCCGATTCTGTGCCTTCTTTACCTTCACACAGCTGTTGACTTCATACATTGGTTTCATTCGCCTCCGTGAGTACAGCTCTTCTCAACAAGGTGGAGTCAAAATATTTTCGTCTCTCCCCTCCTCTTACTGACTCCCTCCGACCTCTCTCTTTTGGTTGCATCTTTATCTCTTTTTCCATCGCTGCGTCAATGGTAGCTGCTTTCTTGAACTGTCTGCTTGTATCCCTCCTCCATTGCGGTTGGCGCGTAGCACCCGTCTGACCGTCTGACAGGACCCTCACCCCTTTTCTGTCCAACTCACTAATTCAGGAGTTACCTAATACGCCTAGTCCTTCAGGCATGCAACAGGTCAATTCTGGCCCTATGTTTCTCAGTCTGTATTTCCTTCTTCCTGTGACCTTCAGTCTTTTAAACGCAATGTGTCCAGGCATCTCGAAATGAAGGGAACTTGAATTTGGATATTTTTTTTCCCCGGAGGAAACAATTATTGTGGGCTTGTAGTTTTTGGTTCCTTCTACCTTGAATTTAAATAAAAATCGATGATTTTATTAAACCTAAATTCTTTTACCCGAGGATATCTTTTTTATGTTGTCAGTGATACTCCCAGACGACTGTATTCACCTTTGGAGAGACTGAGCTTTAGAGATAAGGTGGCGATCATTAATCCCTTTAGCATTGTGGTGCTCTTCTAAGCTGAATAGATTCCTCTGGAATTATTAGTAGCAAAAAAAAAAAAAAAAAAAAAAAAAAAAAAAAAAGGTTTATGGAAACTATACCCAATGCCGGTTCGGAAGATGCCTCCTAAGCAAGAGTAAGAGAAAAGTCACTGTAGCGGCTAAAGAGGCTAATCACTAGGGAAAAACCATCAGGGGTCATTAGGCCAGGTATTGTGCCGGTGGTGCTAATTTTGTGAAAGATTCGGGCAGTTTTGTTTGGCTATGGAAACTGGTTAGGACATTAAGTCAGTCTAGTTAGGTTATGTGGAAATTGGTTAGGCCTGATGTAAAGGGTTAGTGGAACAAATAATTTCCACGAATAAAAGGAAGCGACGGGCGAATTAATTTCATTGATTCCTGATAAATTTTATGTGAAAGGGATGGAACGTAAAGAATTAATTGCCAGAAAAATGGCAAATTAATTTCAGTGATAGCGGAATACTGTAGCCAGCGTAAAAATGTAAAATGAAGTTCATATCTTTGGCTCTGCTGATAACACAATGATGAAAGGTCAGCCTAGGGTAATCAAGGTTTGGCCACTTCACCACGAGAGCTCTCCCCTCAGGTGTATTTTTGCTGTATTTCTTACTTTTTTTTTTTTCCAGTAAAGTTTTTCCTGTACCAGAGAGTGCCAGCTACATATATCCTCAACCAGCTCCTTCCAGTGCTGAGTTCAATAAAATCATCTGGAGCCATCGTACTCAAGGGCTTGAGAATGTCTGTCGTAGGCCAAGTAAAATCATTTGCCTAAGAATAAAACAAATCACTATAACTAATAAAGAGGAATCATGTTTCCCACCATTCATTAGGTAGGTCCTTCTGAGACAGTAAAATCTTCCTTGCGAAGTCCAAAATAAAACAGAATACCGAAAAACAAAAGAGAATTGCTCGACATAAAAAATAAATATCCGCACAGGGACTGTTGGTGCCAGACAGAATAATAAATCGTCCCTGCTCTGCCCCCAGCTGAGGAATAGCCTTTTTATTACAGTGTTTTCAGTTTCATATTTCGGTTCAGTTCATAGGGCTTATATTTAGAGAGAATATATTTTTACAGTGGCGTGTTATTTTTCTTCGTTGGACTGCTTTACCTTTGATATTTGTCTTGGTTACAATATAAGTTTTTTTTTTAAAGGACACCCCCCTTTCTCTATCTACCGTATCTATCACTGTATCAATCTCCCTGTTTGTATCTGTCTACTGTTTATATCTGTCTTCTAAAGTCTCCATCTTTCTGTATCTGTGTAGTCTCTCATTGCTTGCAGTCTTTTATATATTCGAATTTCTTGGTGTGTGGGACTTTGTTTGCGTTAAAAACAGTGTAAGTTACTTCCTTCATCCGGTTTGTTACGAAATATCCTTGCTTTTAGAATAAGCTGCACTTTAGTAGCATGCCCTTGCGGTCGTACTTGGATTTGTGTTTCATGATGAGACAAATAGAACACTCTCATACCATAGGCTTATATCTAGGCAACAAAAGACAATTTTATATACGGTGCCAGAATTGCAAGGTATCGCTACTTAGGCTATGGAATTACAGTTGTACCAGGAACATGATTTTAGACCAGACTGACAGGAAGTCATAATCACACCTACTGTACGCCACGCTGTTGGAATATACCAGGCCGTATTCATGTCCTGCAACCGTGTCATCACTCTTTGATATGCAAAACATCTGTGGAATTTATGAACTTCCGGTTCCTGGTATTTACCTGGCTGCAACATAGACTGTCAATAGTGGCCCTAACCTACCCACCCTTGTGTGTGTGTGTGTGTGTGTGTGTGTGTGTGTGTGTGTGTTTTAATCGCCCTTTTCCCCTCTTCAGTCATCTTCCTTGCCCTTTTTAAATTCCTTTATGACAATTTATGGCATCTGTATATATTTAATAAATATTAGCAGCGTAACCTAGATTGTTCTATAACTGAAAGGTTACTTGTATTGTTTGCCAGGCGTGTCTGTGGCTTAAGTGTTCTCTGCTGGTAATTTATTTGTGTACTTGCTGACGTATGTACCGGTAATTGGTAATGTAATGGACGCACTGGTACATTAGTTTTGCATTACTATTAGGTAGGGAAGTTGCCCCAGTTATAGGTACTAGTGTTTTGACTTTATTTACCGGTACGTGGTCATGTATATACATTTTCTTTCTTTTTCCTCTTTTTTTTTTTTTCTGTTAGATGATAATGAATTTTAGAAGAGCTTCCAAATACAGAAATAGTTAACGATGGCCACACCTAAGCCCTCCAGTTAGAAAAGTCTGTCTTCAGGTGAATAAAATCGAGTGGAGACATCATCATGAGACATACTTGTACAATACCGGTATCTCATGGGAGTGAAAGGTTAACTTTAAAGTAGCTAGTTTAGAACTCGGCCTTCCCTTAAACTGTATACCATGTAGACAGGTCATTGAACAGAGCCCCATTATTTCGATGACGTGTATTAAATTGTTGCCACCGTCAGACGCTCTAATTCATTTTGGAGAGATGTTTCAAACCTGAGGGGTTAGATATTGTTTTCACTGACTCCTTCACTGTCAGCGGTCCGTCGTAAGCTGGGAAAAAATCGTTTGGTGGTAGTAAGAATAAAATGGATTATGTCTTCGAAGTGGAAGGGTTAAAGGCAGTAGGTATGTAGGGTATCTGGACTAACAATGCTTTCCCTCTCGACACAGTAAGCCACACAATAGCCATCCATAATTAGCTGGAATTCCTCAGCCGCAAGGCAACCACGGTTTTCACCCTGTTGTTGTTATGCAGTAAGGCAAGTCAGAGGCTGATGACGTAACCAGTCCCACCGGTGCGGAAAGAGAGAGAGAGAGAGAGAGAGGAGGGGGGAACTTGTGTAATAAAAAAAAACACCGGTACCTGTCATAGCTAACATACCTAAATCGAATTATCATCAAGTGTTGCACGTTGCCAGACATAAACAAATCTCCCATCAAATATTAATGCCTCAGTAGTATTTAAATGCAGACAGAGGTTCAGTACTGTCTCTCCACTTCTTTTTCCTTGATTTCCCCCCCCCCCCTCCCGCCTTCAGTTAAGAGTGGCGAATGGTTTCCATTTCCCCTGGGAGCAATTGGGCCATTCTCCCCCCCGCCCCCTGTTGTCTCGTTTTCGTCTCTTCCCTTCACCTCTGTCTGTCTGTCTGTCTGTCTGTCTGTCTCTCTGTTTGTTTGTCTGTCTGTCTGTCTGTCTGTCTGTCTCTCTCTCTCTCTCTCTCTCTCTCTCTCTCTCTCTCTCTCTCTCTCTCTCTCTCCCTGCTCTGCAACGTTGCTCATTAGTTCTCATCGCAAACGTTTTCTCCTTCACTCTTATCACAAACGTTTTCTCATTTCAACGTTTCCTACAGCTTTTGATGGAAACTGCCCGTAAAATGTTTAATTGAAGCAGGAGGTAGGAATCCATTTGTTGGGCCAGGCGGAAGTGGAGGAAAGGAGAGAGAGGGTGGGAGGGAGGGATAGAGAGAGAGAGAGAGAGAGAGAGAGAGGGAGAGATGGGCCAGGTGTGAGGGGGAGGGAGGGAGTGGAGGGGCCGGTAAAGATGGAATTACATATGAGGTGCATGTGGATCCTCCCCCTCTCTCTTTCATGCCCTTTCTGTTAGCCTTTCTGTCTGTTCCCCCTCCCCCCCTTTCTCTCTCTCTCTCTCTCTCTCTCTTTGTTTTACTCCTTTCAAACATGTCCGCGTGAATGTTTTAGCACAAACGTAGAGTGGAAGAGGAAGCAGAGAGGAAGAGAAGAAAAATGCATCACACTGGGCAAGAGGGAGAGAAAGTGGGGGAAAATAAAGGGGGGGTACAGTGGGGGTGAAGGGAGAGAAGGAAGCGGTAGAGGAAAGTCTAGGGAGGAAAAGGGGTGGGAGATAGCGGAAGAATGGTGGAGGAAAGTGAAAGAGAGAGTGGAAAGTGGAGGAGAAATAGACAGGGGGATGGTGAGGAAGAAAGAGAGGGAAGAGTGACGAAACAGAGTGTGGGAAGGTGAAGGAGGGGGGGGAAGGCAAGTGATGGAGAAGGAGGGGGAGGGGAGGAAAGTAGAGGAGAAAGACAAGCTGGAAGGAAAGTGGAGGAGGTGGGAGAGGGGAAGGAAGGTGGAGGAAAAGAGGAGGAGGAGAAGTGGTGGAGAACAAGCGGGAGCAAAACTCAGGAGAAAAAAGAGGAAATGAAAGTAGAAGAGAAACGAAGTGGAATAATTGCGGAGAAAGAAAGATGAAACGTTGGACGAAAAAACATATATATATATATATATATATATATATATATATATATATATATATATATATATATATATAGAGAGAGAGAGAGAGAGAGAGAGAGGCCTATATATATATATGTATATACACGGTATATATATATATATATATATATATATATATATATATATATATATATATATATATATATATATATATATATATACATATATATATATATATATATATATATATATATATATATACATATATATATATATATATATATATATATATATATATATATATACATATATATATATATATATATATATATATATATATATATATATATATTGTTACTGAACAAAGAAAGATAATTTACACTTTAAGTGAGAATACTAAAAATCACTACTGTCCCGTAAAGTTCCAGGTTCAAAACAAAAGAGTTCGGTAAAATAACAAGTTAAAGTTTAATGCTCAAACTAACAACAAAACATTCAGGACTCATAAGGATAATGTAATGGCAAAAAACAGGTTAAATATATGGTTAACTGCAATAGCCTCTATTAACACAATTAGCAAGAGTAAATTTATCTAAGTCAGCCCTGTTAAAAATGAGAATACCGGATAATACTCAGTGAATGCAAGATATATTATTACATATACAAAATATTATTAAAAATGGCTGACATAAAAACTTATGAATCACAAAAACCTCACTGGGCCTACAAATCAACACCTTATGCTATACAGTACAAGGAAAAAATGTAATAACACTTATACTCAAATTACACAGCTGCTAGATGGTTGGAGACTTCCTGAGCACTCACAATAATAACCGTACAGGGGAGGACAGAGATGTGAACAAAATGAGGAGTAGATCTAAGTGGCAATTAATGTAGAGACTGAGCTCATTATATAGGGGCCGGCAGAGCTTGATACAACTTGTAAGAAGGACGCGCAAATGAAGCCCTGGGGACAAAGAGTTGACAATCCTGCTCTGAACAACAGAAAGAACGACTTACTCTACTATAACGGTAGAAAGGGGGGACTGAGGTAGAACACGCTCATGATCAAACATGCAGCATACTGTACGTTAGAATTACACAAAGGATGATGAAATCATAGGCTATGTAACACCTCCCCACAAAGAAAAAGAAATTTACAAAGGAAATTTCTTATTATTCTAAAACAATCTGTCTAAAGTCTAGATAAGCAATCTGCAATAACATTTTCTTTCCTCTTGACATGTTGTATGTCTAATGAATACTGAAGAAGTAGACTCCATCTTGTCAATCTCTGATTTTTATTTTTAAACTTACTAAGGAATTTCAGTGGGTTATGATCGGTATAAATAACTATGGGGTCAAAATCAGAACACAAATAAAATGAAAAATGCTGTAAACCCAAAATCAAGGCCAAAAGCTCTTTCTCAGTAGTTGAGTAGTTCTTTTGAGGTGGAGTGATCTTACTGTAATAAGATACAGGGTGTTCAATACCCTGATCATCCTCTTGCAGCAAAACAGCTCCAGCTCCTGTATCACTTGCATCAACAGCCATCTTAAAAGGCTTAGCAAAATTTGGAGTAGCGAGCACTGGCTGACTTAATAGGATAGCTCTAAGTTTGCTGAAACAGGATTTACAGTTATCGGTCCAGGCAAATTTAACTCCCTTTTTCAGTAGGTCTGTAAGTGGTGATACAAGAATTGAAAAGTTAAGAACAAATCTCCTGTAATAACCTACCATTCCCAAAAATATCTGTAGCTCTTTCCTACTTTTAGGTCTGGGAAGATCACTTATAACCTGAACCTTAGCTGCTGGTGGTGCAACATGTCCATCACCAGTTACGTACCCAAGGTACTGAACTTTAGCTTGACCAAACTCACACTTTGATAAATTAGCTACAAGATTAGCCTGAACCAAACGCTTAAGAAATTTACTGACATGGCATAGGTGATCTTTCCAGTTCTCACTGAAGATTAATACATCATCAATATAAACAACACACCCTGCCAAACCCTCTGTTACAACATTCATGAGCTTCTGAAATGTGGCTGGTGCATTCTTCATACCATATGGCATTACAGAACATGCAAAAGTCTTTCTTAGTGTTACAAAACATGAGATCTCCCTAGCACGCTCAGTCATAGGTACTTGCCAGTATCCCTTTAACAAATCAAACTTACTTATGTACCTAGCCTTTCCGATCTTGTCTATGCAATCTTCCACACGAGGGAGAGGGTGTCTGTTTTGGTTATCTGATTAACATGTCTGTAGTCGATGCAAAGCCGCTGTGACCCACCTGGCTTAGGGACTAGAGTGACAGGAGAACTCCACTCTCTCTGACAGGGCTCAATCATCTTGTGGTCCAACAGGTAGCCAAGCTTCTTCTGGATGAGAGGAACTTTCACTGGGTTCACACGGTAAGGAGGCAGTTTAATTGGCTTTGCATCTCCAACATCGACATCATGCATCAACACAGTGGTTCTTCCTGGAGTAGCACGGAACACTTGCGGGTACTCCTGCAGTAATGCCGAAAACTCCTGCCTTTCCTCAGGAGGTAGATGAGAAAGCTTAGTCTGGAGATCATTCATGATATCAGGATTCTTCCCAAAACTATCACTCAGGCTCATGCTGCATGGGAGAACTTCACTTGCAGACTCGGGTGGAACAGCTACAGTGCAGACTGGATTATTTTCGTCCCGCCTGTGATATAACTTTAGCATGTTGATGTGACAAAGTTGCTTGTTCTTTCTACGATCTGGTGTGGCGATGACATAGTTGACATCACTGAGTTTCTTCTCCACGAAATAAGGACCACTAAACTTGGCTTGAAGAGGTTGCCCATGCACCAGTAGCAGAATCAAAACCTGATCTCCTGGCTGAAAGTGGCGTAACCTGGACTTCTTATCATACCAAGTCTTCATCTTCTCCTGAGCAGCTCCTAAATTCTCTCGTGCCAGTTGTAAAGCAGTGGACAGCCGTTCTTTGAACTTCATCACATACTCCAGCAGGTTGACGTCATCTTCCTCCGACAGCCAGCATTCCTTGAGTAACTTAAGGGGTCCTCTTACTTCATGGCCAAACAGTAGTTCAAAAGGTGAGAAGCCCAGTGATTCATTTGGAGATTCTCTTGCGGCAAATACAACGAATGGAAGACCTTTATCCCAGTCTTTCTGATGTTCCAAGCAGTATTTCTTGAGCATCGATTTGAGTGTTTGATGATATCTCTCCAACGCTCCTTGGGTCTGGGGATGGTAAGCTGAAGACGTGATCTGGGAGATGCCCAACTCTTTCAGAGACTGCTTGAAAACATTTGACATGAAATTACTTCCCCGGTCTGACTGTACCTCCTTGGGCAGACCAAACATTGTGAAGAACCCTAGCATTTCCTTAACCACGTTCTTTGCTGAGATATTTCTAAGTGGAATGGCTTCAGGATAACGAGTAGCCATATCAATCAGGGTCAACACATAAGAAAATCCTGAAGAAGTCTTAGGAAGAGGGCCCACAATATACACCAACACACGGGTGAAAGGTGCCTCAAAAGGAGGAATGGGAACTAGAGGTGCAACCTTTTCGGTCTGATTACACTTCCCCACAACTTGACAGGTGTGACAAGAATTACAATACCAGGAAACATCCCTGAAGATACCTGGCCAGTAGAAGTGTTTCAAAATGCGTGCCACAGTCTTCCTAACTCCAAGGTGTCCTGCCAAACTGGAATCATGAGCCACTCTAATGATATCCTGCCCACAAACACGAGGGATGACAACTTGATGTACAACCTCCCATTCACAGTCGGCTGATGCTGTTGGGGGTCTCCACTTCCTCATAAGTACTCCTGACTTTATATAATAACAAGTAGAAGCACCAGCTGACTCTTCCTCACTGCAAGCAGAGTTAGCTAGACCTTTCAACTCAGGGTCAGCAACCTGCAACTCAACCAACTCTTGACGAGACAAATTATCAACACTACGCCGTACTGCCTCATCTGGTGAGTGGTCCAAATTAGCAAGAAAAGTGTCAGCTAGGATAACATCATCATCATCATTATACTCTAAGTCACCAGTAACTTTAGACTTAGCCCTAGTGACAGCACATGCAGGGAACACATCAGGGACATCACAATCATGGGTCGCAGCCACTGGCTCACCAGACAACTGAGAAGCTGGACACACCTGACTTCCACCAATATCATTTCCAAGTAAGAAAGTTACACCTGACATTGGGAGTGTCTCAACCAACCCAACCATAACGGAACCATTAACAAAACCAGACTCTAAATTCACTCTGCACAGAGGGACAGAGAAGTAATTATTCCCTACACCTTGTAAGATTACAGTTTCATCAGAGGAATTAACATTAGAGCCTAGAACACTGGTCAGCATAAGGGATTGGCAAGCACCTGTATCACGATATATTTTAACTGATTTCCTCTCATTACTGTCCAGAGGACTGACAAAACCATCAGACAGGAAATTAGCACATGAACTCTTGAGAGTGTCACCCACGTTACTGCTCAAAAGAGGAGCTCCATCATGAGAACTTAAGTTACCCCTCAAAGCAGGTTCAGTTAACTCGGTTAAAGAACTCTGGGAACTCTCAAGGGTGGACACTAGACCAATTGACTGAATATTTAAAGACTCCTTTTTGTTCACATCACGCTGTCTCCTGAAACATTTCTCCGTAGTATGACCAAGCTTACTACAATAAGTGCATTTACTTTTCTGAAATCTTGAGGTGCAGCTGGTATTTACTTCCTGAGATACATCATCTTTATTCTCTTTCCTGTTACCTGTACTCTGAGTAGAGGCAACATACTTACTCTCAGCTTTCCTTTTTTCTTTAGAATATCTCTTGTGAGTGAGAACATATTCATCAGCTAAAACTGCAGCATCAGACAAATTATCTATTCTTCTCTCATCAAGATATAGGCTTACATCATTATTAATACACCTCTTGAAGTCCTCCAGCAAAATCATCTGCTTAAATTTACCAAAATCAGAATCCACATTCTTAGAATTTAACCACTGCTCTAACAGATCTTCATTGATTTTTGCATACTCAACATGGGATTGCTTATC